>NW_017728943.1:126356429-126363652 GCF_001723895.1 Crocodylus porosus | reverse complement strand
TTAGTTACTTTTCTGATCAGGATAGTTTCAAAGGATCATCTGGTGGCCACTCAGAAATAGACTTTGGGGCCTTCTGCTTTAGCCACATTTCTGCAGCTTGAAAATGGCCAAGTCTGACAACAAGGAGGAGGGACCAGTTCACATAGAGTGCTGATATGCTTGTTTACAGTCCCTGTTTTGGGCTAGGCTGGCACCACCAGTCCCTTTTTCTTTCTAGTTTTTCCATATGACTTTTTCCTCACCAACTACCACAAGTTTTTCTGCACATATCTAAGATGGCATGCAACAATGCACTGGTACACAAGGTTGCACCATCCTTCTGTTCCCACATCTGGCAACACTCATGCAGATAATAAAATCTTACAACATAAAATATGTTTCTTGAACATATTGGACATTCTCCAAATTAGTTGGAGGATTGGAACCTGGACATCCTCCAAATTAGTTTGCCTCACAGGTTGGTTGGTCAACACTTTATTTGCAGTTATAGGCTCCTTAGCCTTTTGTGAAGTATGCTGTCTCAAGCCCCAACATAAGGTGTATTCCACATAATTTTATCAGAACAATCTAGCAAGTACACTTAATAGCATTTTTATGAAGCATTTAATCTACTACAAAGCATAGCATCAACAGCAGGTAAACTCTCTTGGGGGGAACATGTTGTAGCATCCACTTTCATATATGTGAAAATGTACAGAGATAGTGAGACTCCTCTGAAGCATGAGGCTGAGACTAGTAAACCTCTACCATTCAAACAGTCACTTCGAAACTATTTATTTTACACTGCACTTCATGCATCAATGCTAGGCAACCAAAATAGAATTTAAGGCACAAGTAGTGCACACAAGTGAACTTGTCATACTTTTCAACATGGATAGCTATGATCTTTACTCCTACAGCATTTCATGGAGAACAATTCTGGGCAATAATATCCTTGAATGTCTTGCAGGCTTCCTTTCAACCTTCTCTGCTTCCTGGCCAGACAACCCTAACACTGCAGGGTGTGTTGCTGATCTACCTGCAGAAGGGCATGTACAGTTGTTAAGCTGTCCCCTCCAACATCTTCTGTTTCCTGCAGTGCAACTCTTAAAGTCTTTCAGAGGCCTCATATTCAAGATCAGCAACAAACCTCTATTCACTTATTATTCTGATATCCCAGGAAAGTATGCAAGGAGCTTACTGCATTAGGGTTCCAAGGCATAGGAGGTGTTAAGTGGAAAAATGCTTACCATCTCTATGGTGAGCTATTACAGAAAGAGGCCACGAAGAACAGCATCTCAAACCCGGAGGGAAAATTATTTTCTCTTTGCTTTTGCAGAAATGGAGCAATTAACTGCCTGTTACGTTCCACACCTTTTACAGTCCCTGAACTGAGAAGACCCTTACGGAAAGGTCCCTTCCCAAACAACCAAATCCAGGCACCTCTGCAGGAGCAGAAGAGGAAGACAAAGTAGATATCTGGTTAACTTGCCAGAGCCTCCAAGAAGTGAAGCCAAGACAGATCTGGAATGGAAGGAGAAAAACTGGGTGCCAACCAAGCATAACTTTGCCATAGCTTGGGGGACTGTAGGAAAAATTCAATGACAGCTCCTAGAGATGAGGAAAATGCTTTTCTTGAAAGATGCAATAGGAGGGGTCTTTCTTTTCAGAAACACAAAACTCTGAAGCAATTCCTGAATTACAGCCCTGGAGAATGCTGCATACTGAAAAGAGCAGTTCACACCATGGGCACTGAGTCCAGCTCTAGTTCAAGGCAAAGTAAACAGCAGCTTCTCAGAGCCTATTTTTGTACTTTGAATCCTAACTAGTAGCTTTCTAGCACAGTGTTTCAGTGTGCAGTTACCAGGATAGTGACCATGCAAAAAGTCCAAAGCTACAAATGCTTCTAAGTTGTAAAGGCCAACCATGTGTCACACATTTGCAAATGTTTGCTTTTGAATTTGTGGATAAGCTTATTTATTTTTTTAAGCTTCTGGCATTTGTTGTGTTGTTGTTGGTTCAGTTATTTGTACTTTTACAAAGCTGTATACAAAATTTTGGCATTTGAATTTTATTTCTTTTTTTTTTAAATATACATTTTAGGTCTATTAAAATGTGGTTTATAACATTTTATGGATGTTTTGAAACAGAAGTGCCACAAAACACTTTCCAAACATAAAAGTGAAATTGCCAGCCTAAAAGCCTTCATTAAATTTGTCATGAATACTCATAGAATACTTCATGAAATATTCCCTGACATTCCTATAAAATATTGACACATCCATACAATAATATACAAAGCATGGAAAACATCCAAAAATTCTGATTTTAAAAATACTCATGCACTGTTTTATGAAATATTTCGTGAGACTGCTTGAAGGATTCATGCTTTATTTCATGAAACTTTGTCTCCGTGTCCGACAGCATTCATTTCTTATAGTTTGCAGTATTGGAAATTTTGTAGCAGTATTTATGAAATGTTACACATAGCATAAAGAACACAGTGCAACCACAAGTTTAATAAAACAGCTAAACTAATAAAATAATCAACCCTTATCACCAATATACTGAAGGCATCCCAAACCATGTGCTTTTTAAAATACTATCGTGTTGAAGAAGGCTGATCATAGCACTGGGCCCAGTCCTTTGGCAGACCTGCCAAACCTTGATGAGGCTCTCTCCCTTGTTCTCACAAATACTTTGCAAAACACTACTGTCATCCTGCAGCTGCTTAGGGAAAGGTTAAATTTTTCCTTTTCTAGGATCCAAGTTTCCAGAAAAAGGCTTCATCAGCCAGGAAAATAGAGTATAAATTGGGTCTCCCAGAATTACCAGGGGAATGTCAACACCACATTTGCACTGGGAAGTAATATCTTTCTTTTTTGTTAAATGAGTTTAAGTTTATAATGATTCTAGCATCATGCAAGTTTCCAAGATACCCAACACCAACCTGCCATAGTGATCAAACAAGACTGGGAAAATACCCCTTTCTATTAATGACTATAGATGCCTGAAAAAGTGAGGAGCAAGTTCCATTTATTGTCTCCATGAAAGCTGGAAATAATTGCCCACCCCTGCCTTATACCTTCAGTGGAGGTATCATCTTAATGGCAGCACATACGTGCAACACAAGAGCTCTATCAGTTGATCTGCTCACCTCAATTTGGTTAGTGGCCAATAGCAAGCAGGAATGATGAGTTACCAGATGACAATAGTCAATATTTCTGCATGCGCAAGGGAAGTCTCTCAATTTGTTGCTGCAGCAGCTCTATACAGATCTTCTAAAAACTGACTTGCCATCCTGAAATTTTGTAGCCACCTTTGATCATCCAAGACCTGCAGCAGAAGTACTAGTCACCAGCTAGTGCTTCCCCTCCCCACCCCCCCACCAAGCCCAGAATTGGTGCTGCACTACTTGAAATTGACTCAAGAAAAGTTTCCCTATAAGATGATGTTGTCTTTGCCTTCTCTTCCTGGTACAGCACCTAATTCCAAAACTGTTGGCTGAAAAGCTGCTTGCTTATTCAGTGACAGACTTGCAAAGTTGATGCCACCCAGTGGCAAATTGACAGATATATCTCCATAAGCCTCTGTGTAGTTGTGATACTCCGTGTTAGCTAGCCAAAAAGATGGATTGTGTTTATAATGGGAGACAAATCATGGAAATTTGTGAATTTGACCTCAAGTCCCCGCATTTTAGTCCCTTCCACAATGTGCTGTGAGAAAAACTTTATCCTAACGATGGCCCAGCAGTAGGGTGGCCATCATAGACGGCATTCTGGTTTTCGCTACTCTGTCCTCTATCCTCTATCAACATGAAACCCAATGCCTTTATGCCCTCTATTTTTCTTTTCAAGAGAAAACTAGAGGGCATAAAGGCGTTGGGTTTTGTATCAATAGAGGACAGAGAACGAACATACTGTCCTCTATGCTGGCCACCCTACCCAGCAGTGAGACAAAGCACCATGAGATCCTCTCAAAACATTGAATTCTTTTAATAGGGAAAATTGATTTTGGACTACAGTATGACTATAGCTGGTTATGTGGACCAGGGCTATTCTGAACCACCTAATTCTCACCTGTTACTGTGCCCCTCTTCAGCAGCACATGGAAGCAAGCTTTTATGTTTTAACATGAGGTGTTTGACATTGGTCATGGGTTTTTAGTTGCAGCCATGTTGGTCTGAAGACATAGGCAGGCAAGGTTCTTCTAGTAGATGTGATGTCTTTTATTAAAGTAGTTGGGGAAAAGTTCTTGGCAAGCTTTCGGGCACAATCACCTTTCTTCAGGCTTAGGGAGTCTCTGCTGGTCTGAGACGCCAAGGAATGAGAGAAGCTAAAAGTGTGGCAGGATGTCAGTGAGAATTTAAATAGGTAGAAATTAGAAAGGCAAAAGGTAAAGCAAGGGAGGGAAGAAAGCAGGGGTGGGGAACCAAAGGGAAACATTACAGTGATAGAATGCAAGGTGAAAAAGAGGCTGTCTGTGAAAAAGGAAATAGCTGGGAATCAGGAAAACAGGAATGAGAGAAGCTAAAAGTGTGACAGGATGTCAGTGAAAATATAAAAAGGTAAAAATTAGAAAAACAAAAGGTAAAGCAGGGAAGGAAAGGGGGAGGGCAGGGAAAAAGGCTGAAGGGAAACACTACTAATACAAGGTAAAAAAGAGGCTCCCAAAAAAAAAGGAAATGGTTGGAAATCAGGAAGACAAAGGGCAGAAAAGTCAGGGAAGGGAGGGGAGAAAAGGTGTGGGACAAGAAGAATGTAAGAGGTCAGGTCAGGCAGGTACCTGATGAATCAGATGCGAGGCGGGCTGTAATGTGTCATAAATCCAATGTCTATATTGAGTCCATGATTTTTAGTACCCAGTACATTTATGAAGTGGAGTTTGTAGGTTTGTCTACAAAAAGTGTTTTGTAAGTTCCCTTTGAGGATTAGAACTGAGAGATTGGAGAGGAAGTGATTGTCTTGTGAGAAGTGTGCCCCCACAGGTAACTGGGTATTCCTGTCTTTGTTTCTGCACTATACAGTTAAATATATAATTATAGTGATCTTTTTTTTTCACACACCAAAAAAATCTGCTTACTTTTGTAATGGCTGTTGCATACATATAGATTTTTAGGCCAAATATTATGTCATATCTTTTTTCCCCACTGATACTTCTGCATGTCAAAAGCCAGTTGGCAGATGTGAAAATTTCAGGCTACTTTTGTGACCTTGCATTTCTCTGGGTTCCGCATACCATTAGCACTCAGTGTTTTCACAACCAACTGCAGTCTTACAATCACGCCTAGTTTTTAATTATTCAAAACAACTTAGTGTCATCACCAAACATTGCAAACTACTGTCCTACAGATCACTAATATGTGCCCCTGGAGCATTGGTACAGCAAGAGGATGTCTTTGGGGCAGTGCCTGATACTTGTTTTTTCTCTGAGGTGGGAAGTGTTCTTCAGGGTTGTTTTCCCACATCATAGGGTATGATCGTGGAAGAGTGCTGTGGTGCATTTCCTAGGGCTACATACTCCCCTGGGTAGTGTGGTAGGGTGTGTTCAGCAGCTGTGTGCTGTGGGAATATGGTTGTCCTTGGTGTGCCTGTCTGTGCACTGTGATGTGCACTCATGGAGTTGTGTATGGTGATGTTTGTCCTAGGAGCGTGTGTACCTCTGGAGCAGTGGGTGTCTCTCCAACACAGCATTTGCTCCAGGGTGTTGTGTCCCAGGGACAGTGTGTTGTGGTGGTGGTATGTGTGTGTCCCTGGGGCAGTGTGTGATGGTGGCGGTGGTGTCTGTCCTCAGAGGACATGTGTCCCTGGGCCTGTGGACGATGTGTGTGTGTGTGTGTGTGTGTGTGTGTGTGCTTAGAGCAGTGCAGTGGTGATGGTGTGTGTGTGTGGAGCACATATGTTTCTCAGGCAGTATGTGGTGGTGTCTGTGTCTGAGGGATGTGTGTCACTAGGGTAGTGTGTTATGAAGACATGGAAGTGTGTGACTGGGACAGTGTGGTGGTAATGGTGATGGAGTGTGTATGTCTCTGGGGCAGTGTGTGATGACAGTGTGTCTGGAACATATGTATATGTGGTAGTGGCAGTGTGTGGTGGTGGCAGTGGTGCGTGGGTGTATCTAGAGCAGGTGTGTCCCTGGCGCTGTGTGGTGGTGGGGTATGTGTGTGTTTGTATCCCTGGAGATATGCATCCCTGAGGCAGTGTGTGATGATAGTGTGCCTGGAGCACACGTATCCCTGGGAGAGTTTGTAGCAGTGGTGTTTGTGTGTGGGAGTGTATGTCCCTGGGCAATGTGTAACAGTGGCAGTGGTGTGTGTGTGTGTCTGGAGCAGGTGTGCCTCTGGGGCAGTGTATGGTGGTGGTAGTGTGTGTGTGTCCTGGGGGATGTATCCCTCTGAGGCAGCGTGGTGTAACAATGGTGTCTGGAACACGTGTACCCCTGGGGCAGTGTGTAGTGTTGGTGTGCGTCTCACGGGGATGTATCTCCCTGGCACAGTGTGTGGTGCTGGCACTAATGTGTGTATGTGTGCATGTGTACCTGGAGCAAGTGTGTCTCTAGGGCTGTGTGGTGGTCATGTGTGCATGCATGTATCTGGAGCAGGTGTGTCCCCGGAGCTGTGTGAGGTTGTTGGTGGCACTGGTGTGTGTATCCATGTCCTGGGGGATGTGTCTCCCTGGGCCAGTGTGTGATGATGGGAGTCACGTGCAGTGGTGGCACTGGTGTGTGTGTGTGTGTCCCCATGGGGCAGTGTGAGACAATGGTGTGTCGGGAACACATGTACCCCCTGGGCAGTGTGCGGTGTTCGTGTGCATCCAGGGTGGTGGGGGGTGCATCCCTCTGGCGCAGTGTGTGATGGTGGCACTAGTGTGTGTGTGTGGAGCAGGAGTGTCCCTAGGGCTGGGTGGCGGCGACGTGTGCACGCAGGGAACTGGAGCAGGTGTGTCCGTGGGGCCGCGTGCAGTGGTGGCACTGGTGTGTGTGTCCTGGGGGATATGATGCCCCTGGGGCAGTGTGCGACAACGGGGGCCGCGTGCAGTGTGTGTCCCGGGAGACGCCCCCCCTCCCCCCGGGCAGTGCGTGAGCATGGTGTGTGCGGCCCTGGGGCAGTGCGTAGTCCAGGGGGGATGCATCTCCCTGGGGCAGCGTGTGCTGGTGGCGCGAGGGTGCGAGTGCGTCCCTGGGGCAGCGGGTGGTGGTGGCGGCACGGGCGTGTCCCGGGAGTGCCCGGAGCACGCGTGTCGGGG
>NW_017728943.1:126321014-126356329 GCF_001723895.1 Crocodylus porosus | reverse complement strand
GGAGCGGGCGGCGGGCTCCCGCCCTGCGCCACCGGGGCTCCCGCTGCCTCCGAGCCGCGCATTCCTGTGCGGCCGGGGCCCGGCTAGGCGGGGGCGGCGGGCGAGCCCTCAGGGAGGATGAGCCCAGCAGCCCACTAATGCCAGCATGTAAGTGCCCGCTCCCCGCGCTCGGATTCCTCTGAAGGGGCAGGGTCTTTTCCTACGCCCCCCTCCAGCTGGTGGGGAGCGAAACGGCGCCGCTCGTCCGGGGCCAGACGCACAGGACCCCCCGCCGGTGAGCAGTCATGCACGCTCTCCAAGCCTGCCCTGTGCAGCGCGCTTTTCAGGCAAAGCCGCCACCCCCCAGCCCTGTCCCTTGAGCGGCCTCTTGCTCGGGACCCCGAGAGAAGATCGCTCGTGGTGTCGCGGCTGCCTTCCTAGCACGTCCCTCCGGAGGTAGGAGCTCTCCTTTCCTTTCCCCACCGCCGCCCGCAGGGTCCTCTCCTCCTGGGCGGGCACGGACCTCGCGGCGGGGTCTGGCGGCGCCGGGGAGGTCCGCTGCGAGCAGCGGGCGCGCCACAGCAGCCGGGCCCGGCCCGCGAGGTGCCGGGGGGAGAGGGAGGACGGGCAGGCAGCGACGCGAGAGTTTCGAGTCCCACCACGTCTCTTTTGGACCCCGGTCTCCTGCTCCCGTGAGCTGGGTTCTTGAGAGCGAGACTGACAGGCAGAGAGAGGGTGTGAGAGTGACAGAGAGAGACACAGAGCGGGTGAGAGAGTGACAGAGAGACAGAGAAAGACAGAGAGAGGGTGAGAGAGTGACAGAGAAAGACAGAGAGAGGGTGAGAGAGAGAGTGAGACAGAAAGATTGAGTGAGAGGCAGGCAGTGAGACGTACAAAGAGACAGAGAGACTGAGAGAGAGACTTTAAAGAGAGAGCCAGCGAGCAGTTCCAGCTTGATCCTAGCCACTGTCTTTCATCATCTGGCCGGGCCAGGGATTTGCCCTTCGGTATTGTAACCAACTCATTCATGGGCATGTTTCCAAGTGGGCTTTTCCTTTGCTGACACGTTCATCCTAAAAATCCGCTGGAACTGGAGCCGCTGCAGCACATTTGCACATGGTGATACAGAGCCTAGGACTGGAAGCAAAGGAAAGCACCAAGAGAAGGGGGAAAATAGATTTTACACCTCAAGGTAAAGTAATATGGCCTAAGGAACAAATGCTGGGCTACTATACAGTGCTACAGGGGTTGTCGTGTCCAGCAGGTTAGTAGCATGCCACACCCAGAAAAACGGGATTTTAAAGGGAAAACCGAGGTGAAGCATTTTCAATTAAAATTCACTTGGTCAGAATCTGTACTCAGGCAAGAGGAAGGCATTTTCAAGTTGGATCTTTGGCTGGCTCCTCTTTAAGAAGGATGTTATATAGAGAGGCATCCTACAAAGCAAGGGTCAAGTGGCAGTGTCTAACTAGCAATTCAAGAAGTTAGCAGCATAGGATTGCTTAAAAAGTACCATTTTGTTAGTGTACCTTAAAATAGTTGTCTTGCACTTGTTGCCTTATAATGCTGGAGTAATTAAGGATGAAAAACTTTTATTTCATAATTTACATGAGATCTGTTATGAAATTGATGTTATCTTCTGTTTAAAAATTAAACTGTCAGCAACATTTCCCTCCCTGCCCCCGTCTTAACAGTTAAAGACATGCCAATGATCAAAGAATATCATGGCAATATGCCTAGGGCAAAATCTACTGGAGGGAACTGTGCCAAGGTTTTAAACAAGGAGTACGCAAAGAGATCTCACATGTGTTGCAGGTCATTCATAACTAAACCATAGGTTATTGGATTATTTAGGAGTAATATGTATTTTCCCACTGAGTTTTGTGCTTCCAAAAATATGCCAATGTTCCTTTAGCTGGGTCTTGTACATACAGTGAGGGATTTGGTAGTTAGATTTAGCACTAATAGCACTAAATTGGTCTTGAACCATGGTTATGTCACCATTCCATTTATGGTTTAGATAAATTACATGACTATTTTGCTCTTTCAGACTGAATTGTGAATAAGACCATTGTCTCCTGCATCATAGGAAATGGAACTAGCTATGGGCTGGAGAGAATTTGTAGCTAGAGGGTTTAACTGACCATACTGCAGAGTGCCTAATATTAATGCCTTACTGCCATTTCACACAAAATCTGTTAATGTTCTTATTAACTTTTGCAAGGCACCATTTGTTATTTCACAGAGCATTTACATCTGCCAAGGGAATGCAGTTGTTAACAAAGTTGTAATATATAATATTATGTAATATGTAACTAAACGAAGTTACACCCAACTATAATGGGAGTATATCTACAAGAAGATTACTGATAGTAGTCAAACCCACCAGATAACACCCTGTTTCAGGTTTGTTGAAATCCCACATTGATTTGCTTGGGGTTGACTGCATATGATTAGATGAAGGTAGAATTGTGTTCACCGTTCAGAAGTTTTTTTCAGTTTACAAGGCAGACCCCACTGAGCTCATGTTCCCAACTTCAGTGTTATAGACTGAACTGGTCTGCAACTCCTCTCTGAAACAGAGTTGTCATACGGGGGTTTTTTGCAATTTTAATATTTACTTAATTCCTTGGGAGTTTTGCTGTGTTGCTATTCCAACAATGATGAATATTAAATGACAAAATACAGTGCTTTTTGTTCTTTAAAATGTGGATATAAATTTAGAAGGGGTATTCTCGCCACGCAAGACCATTTGCAACCATTCATATGACCCCTTTCACAAGCTATAAAAAATGTATGACTAAGATATGTCTTAATTTGCATACTGAGTTATTCATTCAGATACAATCACTGTTGCATACACAGTTTCTTGGGCCATTTTGGGCAATTCTGGATTTTAATAAATATTAATAATCAGTAAAATCAACATTTCAATACATGCATTGATATTATGTTAACATTCAAATTTAGCAGTTACTTAGAACTTTAAATCTTTAAAGCTCTTTATAAACATTTTTGGGCCTATAATTTGCCTTCAATTCTTACTGTATTTCACAACTGCTTTGTAATTAGGCAAGTCAGAAGAAATAGCTGAAATAAGTAGTTCCTTCTATGCTGAAGTCAGCTGTGGTGTACTGTCCCTTAAGACTTGTTCTTCAAACAATGATGTAGCTACATCTTGGAAGATCTGTCAGCAGTCAAGTTTCATAGAATCAAATTCCAGTTTTGGCAGGTCCTCATATAAGGTCTCCGGTACATGCAAGCAAGGCATCTTCTCACTCATTGTGTTTAGCAATCTGCCAGATTTCATGGTTGGTAACATGGATTGTTAACTGTCTCCTACAGGAAACAGTTCTGATTCATGTGTTTGTATCAATGAATGGAGGTATTAAGGTGGCAAACTCCAAGAACATAGTTCTTGCAGTCCACTTCTTTGGTCAGTATTTTATTTTGTTTCAATGAGCTCTTCTTTCTTTCACCTGATACGAGGAAGTGTTTAGGAATTCACAGTATACAAGCTGTATATTCTCTATTGCCCTTAAACAATAGAGAATGTAAGTGAGAAGATAAGTATGTTAATAATTCTTTCAAGGGAGAGAAACATGCATTTATATCTCAAGGATATAATTGTCTGACCATTTCTTTGGGAAGAAAGGTTCTATGTTCATTCCATTTTGTCTCGTTCTTGGTTCAGATTATGCATTTCAGCCAAACTTCTGTTGTTACTTACGTGAGGTCTTGGCATCTTTCTTTGCATAAAGTTTTAACATGGCTGAAGATTAGCAGTTGAATTATAAATTAGCACAATTGGGCTCCAGGTTGTAGTCATTAGTACAACAACCACAACAACAATAAAAAAATAAGTTTTAGAGTATAGTTTGGTCAGTTTCAAAGGAAGGAGAATCACGTGTCTTTTAGAAGGAGGGGTGTAGAGTGTAGCTGTCTTGATCTAAGGACATAGGCACACAAGGTTCTTTGGGTAAATCTGATATCTTGTATTAGACCGAAAGATAACGAATTTACCCAGAGAACCTTGTCTGCCTTTTTAGAAGTAGGTAAACTTTAGAAGAAATGGCATCTTGCATTTAGTGCAGAATTAGACACTAGAATTGTATTGTTTTTACAGTGTGGCATTGTACCAATGACATTCTATATGTAGCAGTTTCTCCATCTGTAAAATTGGAATAAAATGTAATTTAGTCCATGACAGCTTCAAGAGTATTAATGGTTGTAATGGCAGCAGATGTGCAGATACTATGCCTGGGATGCAGACAATTACAGATTTCTCTTCAGTTGAGCAAAATTGAACTGATTGTTCAACAGCTTGATAACTCTTTAAAAAGTTTATTATCAAATACAGCCCAAGAACTCAGCAACTCCCCTGGTACGAATGGGAATCTGGACATCAGGTTAACACCAATTTTACCTAATGAGTGGCTGCTGTTAAAAAATCAGTATCTAATTTATCTATAATAGCAATATCTTTCTGGTTTTGGAATAAGATATATCATGGTACTACTGTTTATAGTATAGACTGGTAAAGGTTGAGTTTTAAGTGTGCCACTATGTGTATATGTTTCTGTTGCTTCAGGAGGACAGCTTTTCACCAAAGACAACTTTGAAGGTATTTGCAGATTTAAGAAAATTATTTATTGAATATTTACAGTTCCTAAAGTCTCAGCCTTCTGCTTTCTGAGATGTTGACAGGGACTTACTGAGTTGAAAGACAATAACACTGTTGTTTGATAATCTAGTTATTTTGCTGTGTCTGGCTTCCTCAAAGAGATTCTTGTATTTCAGAGCCCTGAATGTGCTGCTCTTGTCTTTAACACTTGCTGTCTTTAAAGAACTAGATTAGTGATTCACAATCAGAGTGCCATGGCACCCTGAGGTGCCTTGAAATCCTTTCAAGGGTGCCGCAAGGTACCAGGCAATGTTAGCCCTGTTATTTGTGCAAATGTGATTCACTGGATGAAACCAGAAATTTCAAACAAGAATCCACCCTGTTAAAAACATTTTGATTTCTTGTGGTGTTTCTGAGTTTGCAGTAGAATATTTTACATAGTCAAAGAATGAGAGAAAACTAAGAGCCAGCATTTTCCAAGGGGTGTCTTGAACCTAAAGAGGTTAAGAACCACTGAACTAAACATTTTTGTAGTCTGATACTTATGTTGAGAATATTTCTGAGAAAAATCTTCCCAGTCACAACAGCTGATTTGCATGAAATGCCATTTACCTGGGTATGTGGTATCTGGTCTAGGGGCTTGGTTTAAAGAACTAATACTTTCTAAACTGTAGTATTAGTTGTGGGTTTTACCCAGTATGTTGTTTTGCTGCACTCTTTTAGGCTTGATTGGACATATCTACATGTTCATTAATACACTTTTGCTAATGCACATTAAATTTCGTACCTCTGGGCACCTATACACTAGCATGGAGGCTCCTCCAATGCACTGGAATTCCAGCGCATTGGAGCAGACTCATTTAATTGAGTCTGTTGGATCATGGCAGTTACTGCGCTCCAGCATCTTCCTGCATCCTGTGTATCAGAGTCCCCGTGCTTAAAAATGGTGGTGGGGGTGCTTGAACTAAAGCTTTTCAAATTAACATTAGTTCAAGTGCTCCCCCCCATTTATAAGTGCGGGCACGCTGATACACAAGATGTGGCAGTGCTTTAAAGCGACTCTCAGAGCTGTTTTAATTAAAGCGCTGCCCCCCACAGAGCATGTGTAAAAGTGCCCTCCATTGTGAGGAATGAGAAAAAGGTGCATTTGCCTATTTTAATGTGCATTAGTAAAAGCGTACATTTTTTGTGACACTTTAATGTGAATTAAAACAAGCTAATGTGCATTAAAACACATTTATAGATGTGCCCACTGCGTTTAAATGTAGTACTTTAGGAACTAGTAGGATCTTGTAGTATGTAAAGTTTCAAATTTATCCCCACCTTTCTCTAGGAGTTTCAGAGGAATAATATAGTGAACAAATTTCTCAGCTTAAACAAGTGACATTTTTATGATGTGTGGATGAACTGTTTTATTATTTACTTTCACTCATCTTCCTCATATTTGCATCCTAAGAAATGGCACTGAAAGTTGACTCTGCTTGACACTATTATTCCTTTCTGTCTCTCTGTTGCATGAAGATAATCTCTATTTGAGTTTTAAAATTTGTTATGAAAGCAAATCAGGTTGCTACTGTGACAGACATTTCTGTGTAATGACATTTTTTCATGACTCCTAGTTCCTTGTTCTTGTAGTGCTATCTTCCTTTTGTTTCCAATGCAAGTAGACAGTTTGTCACTGGACATGAGCTAATGCCAGAGAATAGGATAGGAAAGAATTGGTCAATATAATGTTTGAGCTGTATTTCGCTATTGGTTCTTTGCTGTTGGTTGTTAATAAGTTGTTGCACAAACATGAGAAAGTAATGTAGTAGGTCACCATTCATTTTAGTTCCATGGTTATGAATCATAGTTAAAGTTGTGAGTGTGTTACTTTTCAACCCTATTTTTTCTTTCTCTATTTCCTTCCACTATACTTAAAGCTAGAATAGTTTAGATTAACCTGATAATTGTCATAAGCATTTTGAAAGCAAAGGAGATTTTATCTGCAAAATATGAATAAAAATGGCAAAAGTATTGATTATTTTTTTATTCTATTAAATAGCAAGAATCTAATTGACTTTAGTTATAGAAGGATTGGGCTCCTGATTTTTATGCACAGAAAAAGTTACTTTTCAATTAGAGCTGTCAATTACCATTCAATTAATATACCAAGGATGCAATAAATGTACCAAGGATGCAGCTATTTATACATTAGCATAAATACATGGGGAAAAAAAAACAGTTAAAGGAAGATAAGTAAGTAATCAAATATTACACCCATGCAGAACATCTATAACACATGTACACATGGCAAAATATCACACTGAAGAATCCAAAAAGAACCTTAACTCTGTCCTGTGTTCCTGCCCAGGATCTTACAGCCACAGTCCTGACCACATACCTCTTAAACTCAACACTGTAGCCCACATTTAAAATAAGGGCTACAAAATCTCATCAACCACCCCACCCACGCCTCATGGAGTCAATCACGATCGGACTTGTAGCTTGTCTGCCTCTCATGGGGCAGACACCCCCAACTCATTGTCTTAAACTCCACATAAAGAACAGTGATATTTCTCTTTAAAAGCAAGACTAGGCAATTCCATATTTTTCAGCTAGTCATTTAATAATAGAAATAGCTTAATGTTTTGGCTGTTTAAAATTTCCCTAAATTATTGCCTTCTTTATTCACAGGATGTCCCATGTGAATGAAATGTGGTGTTATCATTGGAAATGGAGGCTTCAGAACTTTCTGTACTTGTTTACTATATACATTATATGGATGCAGCAGTCAGGTAAGGTAGCAAACTGGCCCCTCTTTCAAATAAAATATGTACATTCCTACTGAGTAAGGTATATACTTATGTATGACTATATTACATTCGCTTTAATATTTAGATTACAGTGATCCACTATAATTATTAGCTAAATTCTTTTTACACTATGTTTTGCTTTGTATTACTGTTAAGTTTTCCCTTAACTGCTTTTGAAAAAAGCATTTCAGTCATTTCTTCTACCTATTGGAAACATTGTTTCTGAGTTATTTGCTTGCCTCATTTCTTTTTGCTTCTAAGTGCTTGTATTGTCTTCTGAATATTTTTTTTCCATTTAATTTTATGGTTTCTATGGAAATAACATAAATGCTTTTAGTATTTTACAGTCAGTTTTCCAAGCATCTGAGTGTGTGTGTGTGTGTGTTTATGTATGCACATGTGCACAAAATGTTTAATGACTTTCACATCATGGAAAGATATTATTAAAACTAAAAATTAAACAAAATATTATTAAGAATGTTAAACAGTTAACAATAGGGGTGCACCGATATAGATTTTGGGGGCCGATACTGATAGCCGATTTTTTAAGGAGGCATATTGGCCAATAGTGATCTGATTTCTGATATATAGCCCTGCAGCTTGAAGAGCTGTGTCCAGCTGGTAAGTCTGTTGTGATGGAAGGGGAGGGAGGAGGGAAGGGGCTTGGGGGGCAGATCAAGGTCCCTGCAGTGTGGGAGGAGTTGGGCTGGGGCAGGTGCTGCCCAGCTGAGGTGGAGCAGGTCATGGGACAGAGCTGCAGCTTGTTTGTAGGATGCAGGGGGGGGGGTTTCTGCTAATGCGTGCACCCCGAGATGGCATGGGGTGGCATGCCTTCAGATCTGTGTGGGGTGGGCTGCAGCTGCATGCTGGGGCTGCATTGGGCTCTTCCCAGCAGGACTGAGCCAGGCTGTGCTTGGGGCAGGTGGTGGCAGTGCTGGGAGGGGGGGTTACAGCCATCCCAGAGTTCACTGTAGCCCCCCCACTATTCCCCATCCCAGTGCCGCTGTTGCCCACCCTGAGAACAGCCAAGGCCCAATGTGCCACATGCACACACACACACACACACACACCAGGAAGAGCCCAGTGCAGCCCCAGCCCTAACCTGCAGTGGCACCCCACCCTGCCTGTGCCCCACACAGATCCAGAGGCACAGCCCCCCCCCCCATGCCAATCTGGGGCATGTGCAGTGATGGGAGCTTCCCCCCTTGTAGCCCCTGGACAAGCTGTGCCTCCAGCTAGGCAGCACCTGGCCTAGTCCCAGTCCCACTCCCTCCCTCACCACAGGGACCTTGATCTTCCCCCCGTGCCCCTTCCCTACCCCCTCCGCTTCCACCACAACAGACTTACTAGCTACATGCAGCTGTCCCAAGCTGCCAGGCTGTGCTCCTCACTACCTATGTGCTGCACTGTGGCTGTGCACAAGCACAGACATTTATCAGCCAAATTATCAGCATGTGCACCTCCTGAGCATGGCAGTGCACCCCCTACAAAAAGGTGCCGCAGATAGGGCGCCTGCAGGCAGTCGCCACTTGCCACCCTGCTGCTGACACCACCAGTGGCATCCGTGGGCAGTCAGCAATCCGCGCTGGCCACTGATGATGCTGCCGGTGGTGCCTGTGGGTGGTCACTGACCCCTGGTCAGCACTTGCCACCCCCCGCCCCCTTTGCTGCTGACAGTGCTGGCAGTGTCTGCAGGAGCTCCCTGCTCACCACTGCCACCACACTCCTGCTGCTGCCATGCCCCATCCCCCCCAACCACTGGGGGCACAGGTCATTTATGATTGGTCACATCAGTCAATTTTCTTTATATCGGTGCCAATCTGATTTTGGACTGCTATATTGGTGCACCTCTAGTTAACAGAATGTTAAATGTTATGCAGGCAATTTGAATGATAAAAAATATCTTCCGAAATCCATTTGTATGTAGAATTATCTGATACTGTCCAGGGAATGTAATTAAAAACTTAGCATTTTTCCATGTGTATTAACCCTTGAGTGTAGAGTGTTGTAGTATATTGAGATTGTTTTCTGTAAGAAAATGAACTAGAGATTTGATTTACTAAATTATCTTTTCCTATGCACTAGAGTACAAAGTATTTTAGGAGTTCCAGCTGCCTTGCTGGAAAAATCTCTGGAGTTCACCTTACTGTTCTTGAGAATAAGAAAATGTTGAAGTAGATGGTAGTGTCTAGGTAATTTTATATCAAATGAACCCTTTTCCTTCTTACTGATTTCTCATTGGAAAGAGCAAACAAAATCTTCAGAATAGGGATGGAGTATATAGATATTCTGTTTTCTTAATGAAAAATAGAATCTACATTTTGAGCTAGTGTCTCAGCTGTGGTTGACTAATGCTGAGATCTTTGCATCATCCTCAACCATCCTCAGCCACCGGTACTTCATGTAAAATAAGTCAGCTGAGGCTGTTTTAATCTGCACACTGCTAGAGGTCCTTATGCTGGCTATTCTAGGATGTAGTGACACAAAGATGTCCCTGTTGGTTGAATGGAGCTACATCGAAGCCAAAACAGTGGTTCTGCATATCTTCAAATTTCATTCTTTGCAAGTTGCTATATGTTAGTAACCAGCTACTAACAGTAGGGCTGCTTTGTGCATGTAGAATGGCAAAACTAGCCAAAATTTCCCAGATAATATTAGGTGTTTAATAAAAGACATGATCTGATACTTGTTGACTCTATAACACTAGGAGAGTTTAGGAGGTTTTAGAATGGTCTGGGCCTGATTCTTCACAGCCTTGAGCAAAAATAGGTCTAGTGATGAGTTACCACATAGGCAGGTAGATGGAATAGACAACTATGTTTGCTGAGCTGTGAATACATCGCAAGTAAACTTTGTTGTTAACACTCCATTGAAATGAAAATGAGACATTTATACTTTGAGTGATGCATTGTTTCAGCATATCTATCTGTAAACCCTTGGGTTTTCATTTTGTAAGATGCCCTGGCAACTCACGCTCATGTGTCTTTTTCATGAACATTAAGACATAAATTATAAACTACAGCTGCAAAACATACTGCCTTTGTACTTTTTAAAAGAGCAAGGCAGACTAAGCAGGAAACACCAGTCCTTCTAGTGTGGTAAAGGTTATCTTTGTATCACATTTTTCTTAGAAAGGAAGTCAAAGAGTTTGGAGTCTTAGGGCATCAATAATTTTGTTGGCAGTTTAAATATTACTGAAGATACAATATAAATATGATAAAATCTGACACTCAGGCAGCTTCACTTGTGTGTTATAACCTCAGAAAGCTAGTGGGTGTTTTTTAACTTTGCCAAGCAGACATTATAGGGATGAGAAAGATGAAAACCATTAGATGCACTTATAAATTATCCACAGGACCATTCATCAAGAAAAAAAAAAATAATTTATGCTCTGACATGGAGAAGTTGCAAGCATAATTTTACAGTGGGAGTTTAACCAGCATAAAAAATACAGCATCAGGCCTGCTTTCTTAAAAACATCTCAAGGGAGGAATTACACATCAGCAAACCTAGGAGAGCAGCAGAATTGTCTCCAAGTAGAGTGTTTATTCAGAATTTTCTGTGATGTGTCAGCAGCCATTTAAGGTGAACAGCTTCCTTTGGTGAATTAGCCAGTTAAATATGACAAGACAGAAAGGCAAGTAAAATAATCTAGTAGTTCTCAAAATTTTTAGACTCAAGACGCCCCTTGTTTGACTCAAGGTACCTTTTCAGAAAATGCTAGCTCTTTCTTTTCAGTTATTTTTTGACTAGAGAAAACTAATAGAGCGATTTTTTCTGTTGCAAGGAACTCAGAAAGACCACCACAGGTCAGAATGTTTTTAACACTATGAACTTCTATTTGAAATCTCTGAGTTTATCTTGTGAATCATGGTTGTGCATATAGTGTTAACAGTGTTATCAATATCATTATGTACCACCCCATGGCATCCTTGAAGGGATCTCAGTGCACCCCAGAGTGCTGTGATACCCAGCTTGAGAATCACAAACTTTGTGTTTTAGCCACATGTAGGCCAGGTCAAAAGCTTATAGAAGGCAGTGGAAAGACTCCCGTCGATTTCATAATTCTTTGATTCAGGCCCTTTAAGAATATGAGCCAGATTCTCAGCTGGTATAAACTGTCTTAGTTCCACTACTTTCTAACTATGACAGTTTACATTAGTGGGGAATCTGTCACCATGTTTTTACAACTGGGATGAACAACAGTATATTTCCATTTCTATTATATTATGCAAGGCAGTCAGTTTAAAATAATCAAATAAAAGTGTATTGTTCTGTAATAACGACAGTTGGTTAACTTTCTCTGAAAAATTAATGTTTTATTTAAAAATGGGGGGGAAAAAGAAACAACCAACAGCACTCATGGGCAACAGCCAAGAAGCTCAAAATGTACATTAAAAAAAATTAGAAGGCATAAAAATGCACTTTTAAAGTAAGAATGATCTTAAGAATAATGTCCAGCTAGGCTTTGATGTTGATATAGAAGTATTGTGCATTCAACCTAATGAAACACCTAATTTTTCAGTATTCAGTGGCTGTGTCTACACGAGATACCAACTATGCAGCAGCCCAGTACTCCTGAGCAGTAGTGTTACTTGTCAACAACTGTGACGTGATGCTAGTGTGCAGGCTACTGCACAATAGCATCATGAAAAATATGTTTATTGGCGCTATTGCATAGAACTTGGGTTAATGCACAATCATTTAGCACTTGTTAGTAGCTGTTCTTTAGTACAGATCAGAATGTTATCTTAAAAATTTTACCCTGTCTGATATTCACAATCTTGAATACAGCTCAAGATTAATTCTACACAGTATGTGGAAAAGCACTTCCAACATTAAACCAAAGATACATGTCCACAGAAGTCAATTAGTGTTATAACTGTTTTATACTATATCCACTACTACTGATGTCAGGAAAACTGCTGAGCATGAAGCTGAAATCACAGCCATTCTATGGTATTGTCTGTACTGAATCCTACAGCCATCCTTCTGTTGACTTCATCTGGCATTTTGAGTAATCCCCAAGTGCTTTCGGAAGCAAGATGTCATATGGTATTACAAGTAGTTGTCAGTAATCCAAATAGTAGAATCCTGCCTTGAAGGTTACTTTTTTCTCTTCAAAGTGAATATTTAAAACGAAGATTTATGTGACTGCTTTGTTATTCCTCAAGGGAAGGAAAAAGGACTCTTGAAGGTCTTTCTTTCCCATTACATGAATGCAGGATGTGGCAAAGGAAGAGTTGGGAAATGGGTCTACAGGAGCTAGGAGATAGGTCAGGGAAATAAAGGAGCCACCAATGTGTAAACTGGCCGAGTGCTCAGCTCAATTATGGAAAGTAGGAGCCAGATCTGTCGTATTTGGGATATCAGAATGAGTACAGATAAAGGTTGGATTTGGATGCCCCCTTATTCATGGATGTGAGCAGGTCAAGGAGTATATGTCATCCAATGTCTAGGAGCCGAGTGGGAGTCATTTGGAGGTGAGAGAACAAGGCAGGAGGCAAGCAGGACCGTGTGTACTAACATGGAGAAGCAGTCTCATGCCACTACTGTGAAAACTGATTCAGTTTTATCTACAGCATGCCTTTCGTGCTTACACAACTCAGGAAGCATGTATTTGCCACTGCCTGGCCCAAACAAGGGCCAAAGATCCTATCACCCAGTGAGAGGTGAAATAAATGCAAGCAGATTTTCTTATCTTTCTTCTGCCTGCTGTGTGTATGCTAAGGATTGAAGTGCCAAGGCATTATTCAAATCACTCAGTGTAATCCTAGGTATACGGCTGAAAGGCAGGAAACATTTTTATAACATTATTACTGATACTTTGTGAAATTCTCTCATGGCATCACTGGGGTGGGGATGGGTGTGTAAGCATTATTATGGATATTATGTGTATCTGAAAATGGCGTGCATGCTCATGAGTCACACACATTTCTGAGTACTTCAAAAAGTTGTGAAACCTAAGAAGTATTAAAGAACTGTTTGTTTTCCTCCTGGCTAAAGAAAGGGTATCTAGTCTTTCAACTCCTTTACCTACCTTCTGTGTGTGTGTATGTGTGTGTGTGTGAAGTAACTTGAGATATAAGAACAAAAGAAACTGAATTCTAATCTAATAATCCTAAAACCCTTTCATTTTCTCCTTTTCCCCACCAGTTTCCTTTATATTACTTTAATGTAATCAAAAGCAATTTCAAAATAAACAGTGAATGCTGTATTTGTTTAGCATCCAGATTTCTGCTGATTTGAGGCAAGCCCAGAGAACTTTTATAATAATCATTGTTTTAGAAGAAAGATCCAAGTTGCCTCTTTTGCATATTTCTGACTTCACAAGTAGCTATATCCCTAATCTAACTTCGCAGCTAGCTTCACAATATGGAAGTAAACAGCTGCTGGATTGAGTTGTGCAGGAACCTTTCAATCATTACTTCTCTTAATTTTTTTCAACTAGAAATTTTTTGACCATGCTGTTTATTATCTGCCTTGAAGTGTTTTGAGTCATTAGCCATAACAATATTATCATAAAAGCTTGGTGTCCCTTCCCCTCACCCATGTTTGATATGCAGCTGTCACCAGATAGTAGGATGTAGTCAAACACCACTGAAAATTATGAGTTGAGTAGAAATTGGCAGCACCTGGTCTGTGGTGCCTTCTAATTCTTTTGTTTCTTCGTACTTGCAGAAATAAGGTTTTTCTATAAATAAACCAAGAGATGAAAGCATCAGTCAGGAAGGATAGTAATATTTTTGAAGCACCTGCTGAAAATTGTACTCTTGAATAAAGGTCATCTGTTAATTTTATGAAATATGGTTCAAGGAACCTTTATGTGTGTATATAAGGGAGGGAGAGAGACAAGGGCCACACTACCTTCTATAAAATAATTTGCCCAACTTAAATGAATAGTAATAAAAGAGAATGTAATAACTATCAGGGTATCTTCCTACTGTGCACAACTGCTGCTAAACTAATTCCTCTTATAGGTGCAAGAAATTGTGGGAAATTCTTGAACCAGTGTGTGTTCAATAAAGATAGACTGATTTGTGCTAAAATAGTTTCAATGAGATTATAGCTGGAAAAGAAATTGGAAGTTGTGAAAGATGTGCATATAGTTTACACAGACTCCATCAAAGCTTACGCTAGTATTAGAAAAATGTCACTATTGTCAATGGTGCGGTTTGGAATTCTCTGCAAAATGGTGAACCTTACTAAGATGTGTATGGCAAGATCTGCCTAGTAAAAGAGGAAATGGAAATTGCACAAAAGAATACAGAGATCATAGAGTCAAAAGTCCAAGAGGTCAATCTTACTATTAATGTCAGCAAGACTAAGTACATGCTCCCATCCAGATATAAATCTCAAGGTCATAGGAAGATAAGGATAGGGAATGAGAATGTGGAAAAGTTAGAAAAAAATAAATATTTAGGTACAATAAATATTTATCTCCAGTGGAAGACAAAGAAAATGATTAGGGATCTGAGGCACATGACTTATGCGGAGAGGCTGAAGGAACTGGATTTATTTAGTCTGGAGAAGAGAAGACTGAAGGGAGATTTAATAGCAGCCTTCAACTACCTGAAGGGTGGTTCCAAAGAGGATAGAGCTAGATTGTTCTTAATGGTGGCAGATGACAGAACAAGAATCAATGGTCTCAAGTTGCAGCAAGAGACATTTACTTTAGATATTAGGAGTGACTTTCTTCCTAGGAGGGTAGTAAAGCACTGGAACAGGTTACCCAGAGAGGCTGTGGAATCTCTATCCTTGGAGGTTTTTAAGACCCAGCTAGACAAGCCCTGGCTGGATTGATCTAGTTGGGGATTGTCCTGTTTTGAGCAGGGGGTTGGACTAGATGACCTCCTGAGGTCCCTTCCAGACCTAATTTTCTATGATTCTGTAGTTCTAATAATAACTGATGACAGTCAGATAACCAAAGAAATCAGGGCAAGGATTTACAATGCCAGTATGTCTGAGCCTGAATTAAAAAAAATGGGATCAAGGAAATTTCAAGAAACCTTTAAATCCAACTTTATAGTAAAATTATTCAATCTGGATTTTTATACAGATGTAGATCCTAGACACTGACAAGGGCAATTGGAAAAAGACTGCAAGTTTTTGAAAACAAAATGCTATGGAAAATATTTGGTAAAATACAAGAAAATGGAGTATGGAGAGAAGACATAATCAAGAACTTGTGGACCTTTACAAAAGACCTGAGCTAGGGACAGATATTACACATAAACCAGTTTAAGTGATCAGAAACTGGTTTAAACCTGTAACAGAACAGATGTTCAGTGCACATAAACCAGTTTGAAAATGGCTGAAACCGGTTTGAGATAAACCTGGTTGAATGTAGTATTAGACTTAGTGATTTGGCTCAATTGGTTTATGCAATGTCTCTCCCAGACACCTTACTGGTTTAAGATAAATCAGAGTCCCCCAGCATCCCAGCATGCTCTTGGGCTGGGCAAGGCCTTCTGCTCCACAGCAGGGTTGGCCCCTTCCCTCTGCGTTTGCCCAGCTTCTCTGTGCTAAGCAGGCATTTATTCCCCATCACCCCTCTGCTTTACACAGACACCTCGGCATTAGCTACAGACCACTTGCTGGCTACAGTCCGTGCTGTGGGAGAGACTAAGGCAGACAGGCTTTTTTTTGGAGCTACTCAACAGGTCTGATCACTTAATATCCTTCCTTGGAAACACTTTTTGAGAAGAACTGTTTGCTCCCCTCCCTCCCCCTCACCACTCTCTGCTAAGCATAAGTTCTCCCCTCTGCCTTGCTGAGAGGTGTCTGTGTATTAGCCAGCAGACCACATGGTGGGTCTATGCCGAATCAACAGATAGCTGGTAATGTCTCTCTCTGTTTTCTTAATAGGGCAATACACACTGAGATAAGAGTAATAAACACTGTTATCAGCTCCCCCTTAACCCTCCCCATCGGCTTGCTTGCCTGTCAGTTTGCTGCCGACAGAATACCAAAGCAGGGAGTGAAAGTGGAAAGCTCCATATCATCAGCCATACACTGTACTCCCTCTACCCAACCTTGGTTCAGAGTGCGAGCCCAGGGCTGCAGGCTGGCAACATTCCTGCCCCTTGAGTAGTGGTAAGGAAAAGCCTGGGACTGCAGGCAGGGTGGGGGTTCATACCCCTCCCTAATCAGAGCCCTGTTGAGGCCTGGCCACACTCCCCTCAGGTTAGCTCTGTGGAAGGGCAGGGAGGGCTGCTCTAGCACCCCCTGGGTTCCAACCTGAGCCACTGCAGACATGTGCCTGAGTTTCCTCAGTCCTCAGAGGGACTGTCTCTATGGTTGGAAAGTGGTTCAGCCTAGCCAGGTTAGACTAACCTGCAAAGGTTGAATGAATTCAGTCTCAGGCGTTCAGAATGTCTGTCCCTAGCCCCAATGTCTTGAACAAGATAAGAGCATACGGCATGAAATGGGCAGAGCATACCATAAGAACTGATTAGAAAAGGCATGCAAGGCTGGTTTTGGAAACTGTGGTGGAGTGTATTAGACCCTGAGGTAGGCAAGAGCATAAAAACTGATTTGGAAGAGATAGGCGAAGGTGTGACATGGTGGAAGGTGATTGTGCAAGATAGGTGGAGATGGAAGACTGTAGTTAAAACTGGTACAAGCCCTTGGGCCTGTGAGACCAGGGGGAGAGAAAGAAGGCAGTTCACAGTTTCTCACAAGTTCTCAAACTCTTCAACACCTCTCCTTTTAGATAGAACTTTGTCACAAACCAGAAATTTTAGATAAGGGTAGGATCTCTAGCAACTCTACTAAATTCATGTTAATGCAAATTTCTTAAAGCCGTGTGAATAATTGACTGACAATTAAAATGGCTGATGTTGTGTGACTGTGGCCATTTTAATAAGGCTGATTATTCTTAGAAAGTCAGCATTTATCAATGAGTATCAAGCCTCAGGCCTCCAGGCACTTTTTCACTTGCATATCATTACTCACATGACATCTCCATAGGATTCTGAATCTGGTTATTAAATGGGATAGCTGAAGTGAGTAAAGTTGCACACATGCATGTTCACTGGATAAAGACCTCAGATATCACTGTCTGGTAACAGCATGTATTAGCATTTACTCAGAACCACAACACAGAGGTAGCTGAGATAGTCTATATTTGCCTCTATATGAGCTATACAGAAAATAGATTAAAGCAACTTTTATTTAAAAAACAAACAAACCCCAAATAATGAGAGTAAAGGATTTTTGTTAGTGTTCATTAAGAAACAAACAACAGAAAAATATGTCTAATTATGCTTTTAGACGAGATTCTTTGGGTAGATGTGATATCTTTTATTGGACCAACTAATAGTTGGGGAAATTGTTCTTTGCAAGCTTTTGGGCACAAACACCCTCCTTCAGGCATAGGGAGAGTTTCCTTGTATTCTGTGTTCTGCTGGGTGGAATAGAAGCTAATATGCAAAATGCAGGTCTGTGAAGATGCAGATGTGTGGCAGTGAGGGTCAGAGGGAATGGGAGACAATAGGTATAAGACACGTGGGAGGGGGAACAGAAAGGGAGAATGTTGACCTGGTGATAAAATGTAGCTGGTAAAATGCAGACAGGTTACCTGAGGTTATCAGATGGCAGGCAGGCAGGTTATAGAGTGTGTGGAAGAGCACGGGTTGTGCCTGCCACTCTAAGGGCTTGAGCAGGCTGCAGACCAGCCTGCAAGTGGGAACAGACTCAGTCAAGTGGTCACAGGTAGTCAGGAAGCTACTGACTGGTGTAGGGCTAGGCAGCCAGGGTATAAGACCAGACTCAAGGAGCAAGACTGCCAGTTGCAACTGGGGAGCCAAAGGGTGAACATCTCCCAGCTGAAGTACTGCTGTTCCCAGAACACCTGGAGGTCAAGGGTAGGAACTATGGAGATGGAAAAGGTTCCTGGTCCTGTGGCATGACCTGAAACTGCACCCTGCTGGGCTCAGATGGTGTGGTGGAGCTGCCTGTGGCAAGACAGTCTCCAGGAAATGCCAGTCCTGTGCCTCCCTAGTGAAAGGTGAGGATGGAGTGCCTTATAGCCTCAGTCCCCACAACCTGGTGGGTTACCCCAGAGAATGAACATGGTAGGGGTCCAGGCATGTCATCAGAAACCTGGAGCCCAAGGGGCGTAAGGCCTAGGAGCCCAGTGAGGGGGTCAAGTAGTGGCCCAATGAAGGGCAGAGAGCAAGTGAGCCCAGTGAGGGCAGAACAGTGGGCCAAGGAGGGGTACATAGTAACTATGTGGCCCACAAGCTCAGAGAGTGGGGACAGTGTTTGCAGGGGCCCAAGAAGGCAGATCCATATGGGAAAGAGGACTAGCTGCTTGAAAACCTAGCCAGAGAACCTTGACTGGCCTGTGCTGGGGCCAGGACCATGGTGGTCAAAGGGCAAGGATGCCCACTGTGAGGGATGGCCAGAAGCTAGAGGTCTGGAGTCCTGACTGGCCTACAGGTGAGGCCAGGGCCTGTGAGGCCGCAGGTCCTGGTGGGGTACTGAGAGACAAAGGGATCTAGGGAGTTTTGCAGCCCAGGATGATGGTGGAGGTTAGGCTGCCTGAATAGGAAGGATCCAGGTTGGGTCTGAATGTCAGATAGGAACATAGTGGGATGCAGTGTGGAACTAGAAACATATAGTGATGCCATCTGCAAGGCATGGGACATGGTGTAGGGATGGTACAGAGTCATGTATTACGCCCTTGGCATTACATGGGCAGCCTCCTGCCTAGGAACAACTATTTAATTTTTCAGTTACATCAAAGGCATTGCAAGTGAGTTAGGTGGGTGAACTGCCCTCGACATGTGGGTGGCCCAATGTTTGGACTGTCCTTAAGACAGCCCCCTGTCACATGTGCCATAAATCCAATGTCTACATTTAGTCCATGATTTTTTTTTTCAGATTTAAGAAAATAAATCACCTGAATAAATAAATGTTCATGCTTAATGTTTCTTGTTTTGCTGTTCTATCAGTTTTTCCTCTGTTCCTCAGATCTGAAATAAAAGTAAAATTGGTTAGGTGGAGACTAAAAATTTTCCATGTAGTTAACAAAAAGAATCTGAGGAATACAAAGACAGATTACAAGGGAAAAACACACCATAATGTGGGAAACCATAGCCCAAAACTTACCCTTACCATCTGTGACTGGTCCACTGCCTGGTGCAGCCTAGTACGTATGTAGAGGATTTAATAAGAAAGGTGGCTAAATGGCTTTGGTCCACTAAGGGCAGGCAGAGCTGGTGGATTCTTGCATGCAGGCTCCAAGTCTCCAAAGGAAACAAAATCATCCAGGGAAACAGCTAACTGCTAAGCAATGACAACACAGAAACTTTATAATGAATGATTACACTTGTTCAAAATCTCAGAGGTTTGTTGGGCATCTATAATGAGATCCCAGAGTAATGTTTTAGTCATCTGTCTTCTTCACACAACCCATTCTCCCTGTCTATTAGAACATTTTGTTTTGACTGACCCACGCACTTCAACCTGAGATGAGTTTGGAGTTTACTATGGCCTCTTCCTCCTTTTACCTCATGTACTTCATTATGAGGAGAATCCTTGTATATCTTATGGACACCTTATGACATACACCAATTTGTTGTTGGTATTTGGTGAAAGCTAGGAATTGAGACCCATATCCATAAAAGGAATCAAATGTCTAAAATGGGATATGAGCAGAATTGACATTCCTGAGTCCCAATATTGGGAGCTGGAAAACCCCTGCTTGTTTCTTTATTTCTTTAAAAAGTAATTAACAAAAATACTCTTGGAAGCTGTGACTGGATCCTAGATCTTCCCTCTCTCCAAGGAGGACCCTCATCACTGGTAAATATGCCATGCTTCCTCTTGCTTGCAGTCTCTTGCTTGCGGAATCTTGAACCTCTTGGTACACAGTGGCTCAGTTTGAACAGGAGAGGTGGTGTGTGCCCCATCCTTAAGCCTAGCCTCTATCCTGATGGATGGGATACTCCTGTTGGAGATGTAGGCTTGATTTCCTTTAGGTTGAGAAAGACTTTGAACCTGATCATTCACTTCTTGTATGGGTGTTCAGTCTACTGGACTATTATATAAAAGGGGGCATAGCCCCCAACACACTTCCAGTGGTCATTATTTAAGAAAAGATTGAGTTAGTTCTCAATTCCTAAAAAATACAGTTTAGGTACCCAAAGATACAATTTAGGTACCTATATTCCCCAAAGATACACTTTAGGTACAGACGATTGTTTTAAACTTTGGAGAGAGGAGAGATGTTGGATGTGTCCCTTTCTTCAGCGTTTTTTGAGCAGATTAGGTGACCCCAATGAATCAAACCCTCTCCTACAAAAAAAAAAGGAAAAAAAATCTCCATTCACATATTTCTGACAACTCTAGAACTAGACAGTATCAGTTCTAGTAAAGGAAATAACTAGACCTAATTTGCTCCTTCTTGTACTATTATTCTTGTGTTTTATTTTAAGGTTTTGTCCCACTACCTATTGTATGTGGGACCTGGCAATTTGAGCAGTATGTTCATTGCTATTTTCAGTTGGTTGTTTGGGAACAAGTTTGCTTTACTTGTTGCTAATTGTTCCCAGGCTGCCCCCATTAGTTCCTATGCATAAATTTGCCTTTAGGTAATTTTTATACATCTCCCCATAGCTCCTCAATTACATGTTGGTTTGTTCAGTGCAAACTGAAATGCATAATTTAATCTTTACAACTAAGTTTGGGCAGTAGAGATTCGCATAGTGCTAACTTAATTTATCTAAAATTCCAAAGCTACTGCCGTGGTATTTTGCAATTAAAAATGTAAGCTGCTGAATCTTCAGTGGCTTCTGAGGTTAATGTTTTATAAATCAGTTTGATATTCTTTAAAAAACTACTTAGTTTGCTTGTGTATCTCTATACCAGATACTTAAAGTTTTGCCTAAATTTAGAGCCCATTCCTGAAAATACTTTCTTTTGGCCATGAAGATAAAGTCCAGTTGCCTTCAATAGTAGTAGTGAATAAGTGCTGCACCCAGTGCAGGATGGGACCCTTATACATCCAGCAGGACAGACCTATAGAAAGATCTTAACATAACTTGCCTAATTATCCAAGCTTTAGCTTTTTCCCCCCCGATGAATGGGTGTTAAATGGAATAGTGCTGCTCCCCATCTTGAACAGACTTTGTTTTGTTCGGATACATGCTCTGGCTACTCACTATTCTCCTAATTCATGGTGCAGTGACGAACCCATACTATCAGGCTGAGGTCATCTTTTATCAGAACTCCGTTATTAGGTGGAGAAAAAGACCTCATGGCTTGTTATCACTGAGGCATTTGTGGCAAGTGACAGTTATCTACAATTCCCTTTTTTTAGAGGGTGAAGGGGCAGGTGGGGAGGATTTACAGGAAACAGATATAACTGCATTAAATCCTTTCAAATATTTCTTTCCTTCAGCATTTACTTTTTCTAATTCACTAGCATGCTGTTTCATACTGTCCTTGTTACAGAAATTGGTACCATGCAAGGAATCATACAGTAATCTCATTACACAAATACCACAATAACTAACATTAATCCAAATCACACTATCAACCAGTTTTATGGACTAAAGTCTAAAGAGCCAACAGTTGCTATGTTGGGCAAACTATTGGACCCAAAAGATTCATTTGACTGTTTCTGTGCTTTTTTAACTTGTAGGGTACTTTAGGAAATTATACCTTTAATACAGATTTTAAAATAACACTGAAATAATTGTCATCAGCAATGAAAGCAGAATGAGTTCCAAAGATATATGAGAAATTGTGGGTTTTCATTTTGTGTATACATATGATGGGAATAGTTGGAGGAACTGGAATACCAGGATGACAATTTTTTCTAAAGAGTTTGAAATTAATGGAACTAAATGCTCTAGTTTTGCAAATAATGTTTCCTGTATTCTAAAATCTAGCTTTTGTAATTCTTTGAGCTTTCAAAGTTTGTCCTCATAGAGGATATATCTGTTCATCTTATTTTGGATCACATACTCTGGTTTAAGCTTTGTCTCATGGACCAATCTCAATCATTGTCTATCGCATTAGTAATTAATTACCTAGTTGTATAGTATTTTGTGGTTCTGACCCTGGCCTATATTATGTATGTAGCACAGCTCAAAGGGGCAAAGGAAAGTAAAAATGGCTTGAGACTATCTTTTCAACTGAATCCTTGGGGTGTCAGGCTTATACTATAGCAACCTCAACAGCGTTGCTCTAATTCAGGAGCATCAGATATCTGGCCCACACAGCCCTATCACCTGGCCCACAGTACTGCCTGTGAGTCCCAGTCTGGCCCTTTGTGCTGCACTGCACGTACCCTGCCTGTGGCTCCAAGTGTTGCATGTGACATGAAGAGCTAGCCTGGCGTGCGCTGCACACAGTGCACAGGACTGAAGCTAGTCCATGTGCTGCATGCAGTGTACAGAACCATTCTAGGGTGCACACTGCATGTGCCAAAAGCAGGTCATCTGTGGCCCCAATTTAGCCCACGGACTGGTCCTGAGCCCTTCATCTAGCTCAGGAGCCAGATTTTTTGATACCCTGGCTTTCATTTATACCCATCTGTCTGTGGCCTCCAGCAGCTATTTCAGTAGTCACAGAATATGGGGTCATTAATACAATCTTCCCTGGCCACACTCACTTCTCCCTGCATGGACCACTGATGACACAGAGGGGATTGCACTACACATCTACCTTTTGCTTAAAGTGGTAAACCCCTTACCAAGCAGCCATAGCATAAAAGTAAACCAAAGAGTTATAGATAAAAGGGAGCGTGTTTATAATTATAATCCATAAAAGCAAATTCCATTCAGTTATATTTACTTACTTTTGCATTCTGGGATTTCTCATGTAGAATTGAAAAATAGCAAAGGATAAAAATAGTAGTGGCAAATGCTGTTTTGGTTAGCACTATGCTCATCTCACTGATAGCATTTCATTAAGATTATTACCAGAAGAGGACAGTGAGGTGAAAGTAAGTGTGCCAACATGTAAATTGATATGTATGCCACATACACGCAAACACTGGACAAGAAAATCGTTTTTTCATGCGAGGATAATGTCAAGTGAGCACATCCCAGACTTATTTGCCAATGACCTGGGACAAAGAGAGATAGTTAGCAATGTTAGTCTAAAATCAGGTAGAAAGCAGGGTAGAGTAGGTTACTTAGAGATATTACATGCTTCTCCCCTTCCCCCATGTTGACTATGTAAGATACATAAGATACATATTCTTTCTTGAGGCAGCCCTACTGGTTTTGCCTCCTTCTTTTACTCTGTCTATCCCTGAAATATTTGAAACTGTTACCTACCATCTACAAAATATCAAAATATTAAGTAATTGCTTGGTAACTGGGTTAAAGTAACTATTCTTTGGGCTCCAGATGCTGAGAAAAGACTTCTTATTGTGTTATGCTAGGATGTATAAATCTTAGATTAACATGTCACAACAATGGAATATATCATGATGGAAATGTAGCAGAGGAGAGTCTCTCCAGTAAAATAACTTCCATTGCTATTGTTTTCAAAACATTTATCTGTCCTCACAATCATTTAATATTCTTCCTGTATAGTAAAGTCTCTGAATATTAATTAGGAAATATTTTATGTTAATGTTCAAAAGTTGACATCTTCCATTTCTTAATTAAGTATGGAAGAGGTTGAAAAATATCAAATTTAATACTTTTTCAGCAAAAACCAGGTAACATTTAAAATACTCCCAAATCAAGTTAATTTAGGCACATCCTAGGAGGGCTAACGGAAGACATAAAAGAGAGGATTTTATAACAGAGCAAACAGGTGAGTTAATAGGAAGATAATAATAGCAAAATTGTTTCTTGTTGTGTAGTATGCTTAGAAACGCCAGTTCTGATGGGCTTGTTTCTCGCATTTCACCTGGTTTGCCCAAAACTTGTGGCGGGGTGTCAAACTCACTCCAGGCCCTGGGCCAGATTTGTACAGTGGGGCTCTTCCAGGGCCAAATCCAGAGCAGATATGATGGGGGGTCCAGTTGTCATGGAACGAAGTGGCAATAGTGGGAGGTCAAAGTGCAGGACCTACTGGTGACAGATTCAGTTGTTGAAAAGATAGTTTCAAGCCATTTTTACTTTCCTTTGCTCCTTTGAGCTGTGCTACATACGTAATATAGGCCAGGGTCAGAACCACAAAATATTACACAACTAGGTAATTAATTACTGATGTGATAGACAACAGGCCATATCTTTGACATCTTTAATATGTAAGAAGCAGCATGATAAATTCTTATCAATATATACATTCAGAAGGATCTTCTAAACTTTTAGTTATTATATGACAGAAATGTCCTATACCTTGGTTTCTTTTCTAACTTGTATTTTTTGAAAATATTAAAAATCCAATGACAGTTACATGCCTTGCTGATAATTTAGGATCAGATCTCGTTATTCCACCTAGCTTTACCAGTTTTGTTGAATTCATTGGAATTCTTGTGCGTGTTTATAAGTTTAGGTCCATTTTTTTTCAAATGGACAACCAAAATATTCACTTGTGGTTCAAAATTAAGACGATGATGATGATGATAATAGAAGGCAAATTTAATATCTTGACCCTGCAAGGTGCTGAACACACTAGCTTCATAGAGAGTTTAGGTGTTGAACGGTCAGGATTAGGCTATGAATGAAACAATAAACCCCATGGAAACGATTTGGGAATTTCTGAAGCACTTAGCACTGCTCTTCCTCTTGTCCTGCTGAAGTCGATGGAAGTTTTACCTTTGACTTCAGTAAAAGCAGAGTTAAACCAAAGTTGAGTGCTTTTGAAAATCCCTCCCTAAAGATCCCATTAGAAAGCATGTCTATTTTACATCTTAGCCAAACAATGTTACTATGTCAGAGGAAACCAAAGCTTTCTTCTACCCCTTTGAATGGTTTAGCTTGTATGGTACTACAGTATTGCTATTCACTGTTCCGAATGGAAAAGGCTTAGAGAATGAGAAAGGAATTGCTGTGTATACTTGGCAGTGATTATATGTTGTAACTTGTGGTTTTTGTATAGAGCCTACTGTGATCTCACCCGGTAATGTCTGAAATGGAAGGAGTTTTTATATTCTGCTTTTCATGAGTATAATCATCATGTCATGGTGCATAAAGAGTAATGTGACCCCCGGCCAAATACCCAGATGCACAAGCCCAACTGGTGGAGGAATTGATATTAAATCGATTTCATTCACCTTCAGTCAGACCTAATGTGGGCTGCCCTATAAAACTCTGGCACAATATTGCTCTGATTTTCAGCGGTGCTGAGCCCCTGGAGCTCCCAAGGACTTCAATGGGAGTTGTAGGTAATCTGCATCTCTGAAAACTGGGGCATAACTGTTTTCATAGGCATACAATAACATTTTTATCTAATTATATCTGGTGCTGTGCTTATTATGTGTGTTCCACTTCCAATCATCCTCCTTTGAATGAGTTTTAAAGCACCTTTTTGAACTCTGTTCAGTAATTGGCAGAGCCAGTAAAGTAGTCAGTTAAATCTGAGCATCCATCCGTGTTTCTACCTAGTCATCCATTTATAATCTGGTTGTTTTTAATCCTAACAGAGAAAATCTTTCTTCTTGCCCAAAAGCTTTCTTCTTCCCCACAAACAGATTAGTTTTTTTCATATTAGGATGAAAACTTTGTTATGGTTTTATGACAATCTTACTATAATGTATTGGCTCAGAGGACTGTGTGGTGTGAGCCAAATTGTAATTACTGATGTATCATGTTGCAAAACATCTTATCTTAAACAATCAGCTAGTGTTTTTGTTCACTTAAGATACCTAAAGTACTGCACAAACACCTTGCATCAATACTGACCAAGACATATGACCAAAGAAAATACAAATCTTATCTTTTAGGAATATTTATTTTACTCATTAGATTTGTTTAATGTCTTATTCATGAATTCAGAATAAGGAATAGTATAAAACATTACTCGAGTAGGAAAGAAACTTGCTACAGTTTAAAAGCAAAAAGAGTTTGAAATCTATATCAAGCCAATGCAGTTTGTAGATTTTTGTTCATAGTTTTCCTTGATTCAATATTTTAATCTGGTCTCTATAGGGCAAGGGAAACATGACTTACTTCGTAACAGTTGATGGAAATTTAACTAAAATACACATCAAAGGAGCTTATTCTTCTGTGAAGCTAAAAGTTTGCCCTATATTCTTATTTCTTTATTTAAAATGCATTTTTCTGATTAAATACACTTATTATATTTAAGTGATACTATTAATAAAACTTAGTGGTATCTTTCAGAAGTTATACCTTGGAAGTGTGTGTGTAGGCACACAATGAAAAGTATTTGTCTTTGTATTTTAATAGTACTATCTAATATGTTTTTCCATGACCAGCATGGTCCATATTTGAAAGTACCAGACAAAGACTGTACTAGGCTGTGTATAGAGAGACTGTGCTATTGCTTTGCAATTACAAATCTATCAGCAATCAAGAGGAAGCACGAAAGAACAGTTTTGCATGGAACAATTGCATGTAGGGCCATGTCACATGTTACACTTACGACATGTAAGCTGAACTTAAAATGCAAGCATCTACATGGTCAAGCAGTAAAACGCATTCTAAGTGCAATCGTATAATAGCAAAATTATGAGGGACTTTTCACAGGAGGAGTATCTCCAGATTGCATTAGGAAACACAAATTCAGCTCTCATTGAACTGCTTCATGGAGATAATGTGAATTCAAGACCCTGGTGCAAGGGCTAGGACCAACATTAGCTGACTGCCTGTCCCCATCAGTGCACTCCAGTAGGGTCTTGAACCGCTTTGATGTGATGAGTGGGACTTAAGGGTGGGCAGTGTGGGCGATTGCCCAGGGCACTGTGGTCTGGGTGGGCACCATATACACACATCTGCCACACACACATGTGTGTGAGCTGCCCACACTCACAGCACTGCTCTCCCACGACTCCAGGCAGGAGGTGTGGTACCCAGCCCAGCCCAGCCCAGCCCAGCCTATCCCTCCTGCCTCCAGCTGCTGCTTAGAAGGAGTCAAGCTGGGCATTTTGGGTGACAGCACCATGGTGCTCTGCCTCCCCGCTGGACTACATCCTGTGCCCCTGTCTCCAGCACCACTGACTTAGTGGGGAGGTGGGTTGGGTGGGGGGGACAGAGGTGAAATGCTAGTTGAGGGGTACTTTGGGGGGGAAAGGGGGGTTGTCCCAAAATACAAGTTTGCCCAGGGCACCATTTTCCCTAAGGGTGGCTCTGGCTGCCAGCATGATGAACTGCCATCTTGAATTGGTCCTAGTGCACACTGGGGCCAGCGTCAAGAAACCTGAGTTGATTCAAAACTCTAGTGCAGTTCCAGGGCTGGGGCAACCATCAGCAAGCTGGACATCTTAGTAAACATTAATATAACTACTCATAACACATTCTAACTTTTAATACAGTAATGCTTATTGTAGTCTAAATAAAACATGTTCCAAGTGCCCCATGTGACAAGGCCTATAATTAAACAAGCTTCCATATTGAATATTTTTTCTTGGGCTGGGTATACGTATATAGATTCACAATTCAGCAGGGCTCGGATTTTACCCTATATCCTTATAGAATATCTAGTACAATAATGTCCTGATCTGGTTGGCTTCTTGGAGTTATCATAATATAAATATTATATTCTGATAATATTCATTGCAATACTATATAATTCTTCGTAATATAACCATTCCCAAATACCCCTGTGTCTGAATCACACATCATATAATGGAACTGTATTAGCTGTGGTCTCATGGCTAAATCAGCTGAGTGCTATTCTAGAAAATTGGATTCTATTCCTAACTTTGCTGCAGTTACTGCACGATGATAAGCAACTTTCTTAACCAGACTTTCCAGAGAAGCTAACTAATTTTGCATTCCTCATTTTCTGTTCCCATTTTTGATACTTTAGGGCCTGATTTGTAGGAGTCATTGGGCACGAGATAATACTGTGCAGTCATTATTGCACATTCATTTAGTACCTGCTAATACAAGTACCAGCAAGTATTAGCAAGTGCTAAATAAATGCTCAGTAACTGGAGTTGCTGTGCAGTAGCACCAGAAATCACTTTTAAGTGACACTAGTGAAGTAGCCTAATAATACTGTACAGTAGCATATTAATACTGTTCGTGCTGTGACATACTACTGTACAGTATTATTCAGATACTGAGGAGTCAGTGTCTCATGTAGATGCACCCATTGATAACTATGCTTGAGCATACTAAGTAAACATGAAGTGACGTGACTAGCATTTATCACATGGCAATTCAGCCCACTCTTTTTCCAGGTGAAGAATCACATATGGATATTTTAAGTGTATTTTTTTAAATGTATTTATATAGGATTTGTGAAGACCAGGTGGAAAAAGCATGTCTAGCATTTGGGGCACATAGTTCAGCTGTATCCATAGAAAAAGAGGAAGAAAAGGATATTGTCTTAAAAAGAAAGTTTTAACACCTTAATTTAGCAAAATACTTAAGCATGTAAATTTATGTAAGTGAGTAGTCATGAACTTCAGTGGTGTTTAAATTTAGACATATGTTTAAGTACCTGGATGAACCAAGGCATGTAAGAATTCATCCTTAAAACATGAAGCCTAGACATTGTGCACTTCCACATAGCCAACTTTTTAAGAGTTACTGGGGAGCATGGGAATGTAGAAAAGTGGGTTCTGAAGTAGGTTTTGGGGTGCAATTTGATTGGATAAGTGCTGTACATTGTTAGGGGATAAAACAGTTTGGAATCTGTACAATATTTCTATGTATCTGAGTAATGGCAAAGTGCCCAGAGCTTGTGGAAAGGCACCTCCTTCTTAAACTATAAATCAAAAATATAAAAACAAATAAATATCCTATTCTTTACAGAATGTGCTTATCTTTGTTTATAATTTCTTGCAAGATGAAAGAGTCCCATTTCAAAGCTTGGTATGTGGTACCAAGCTCTTCAACTTTCTAACACCTTAAGTGCACCTTCACACAAAAAAAAAAAGTAGTTGCAAAAAACTGAACACATCAGATTTGGAAATGGATTATCTTTAAGTCTTAGAATTCTTTCCAGGAAATTAGTTAGTCACAGAAGAGTCATATGGGGATTGACTCTCACGTTAATTTAGAGTCAAAATCTGGTTCAATTTGGTGGATTACACATAATCAGCTAACTTCTGTGCCTGTTCTTTCCTTGTAATAGCTGGGTCCTCGCTAAACACTGACAGAAGGCTTCCCAGCTATTGATACCATTCATATCTTTTAGTTTCACTGACTAGTTCTTCTAAAATATTCTACAAGAGGGGTGTTATTCTATTGACTCAGACCAAACTATACACTCTAACAGTGGCTTCCAAAACAATAGATCAGAAGCCAAGAGCCTAATAATCAATGGAGAGGTCATAGGAGTGCTTCCAAAACTGTACTTAAAATTAGTAAATGAGGATCTTAACAAAGATTGAAGATTTGTCCTAGAGTCACCACTGAAATTACCCTGAGTTTAAGGATCTTTTCACCTGTAATGAATGCATCAGGCCTATCAGTTTGTGTAGCTAGATCTTTCCTCATCCATTTGTGATTATAGACATTTCATGTTTTCACTTTCTTATGTTCAAGCAGAAAGGAAAGACATAATCTGTACTTTGGTCCATTTACCATACTTTTTACCCTTTTTGTTAAGTCCCTCACTGATAAACCCTATCTGAACTGAACTCTACATGGGGAGGTACTGAGATGGTCAGGAGGTTAGCCTACGTGCTCTGAAAATGTGAAGCCATTCTTGTATCAACATGTATGCAGTTGTGGAAAATAAAGTAGGTTATTTCCCCTCCATAGGAAATGTAAACATCCAGCCATTTTAGAAAGTCTTATTATTTCCCTGATAGAAAGAATTATGCTGCAGTGTGTACTAAATAGCAGATAACACTGTTATGCTATTGATGTTTTTTTAGTGCACCCATATGACAAGAAACTTTTGATACTATTACGTCCTGGAAAGAGATTGTTTTCTCAGAACAAGAAAGTTTGTAATTTTTATATTAAATAGTGCTGTTTGCATTTGTAGGGAATGGTACTGCATTGATGTGTACAATGTATACTCAAGAATAAGACAGCTCAAGTAGGAATGAGACACCCAGTACTCATCTTAATGCTCACTCACTGACATGTCTGCTTTAAAATGTTGGCCTGCATTTCTCACTTTCTTAGTCACAGAATCATAGAAGTAGGGTCGAAAGGGACCTTATAGATCTTCAAGTCCAACCCCCTGCCAGGGCAGGAGAAAAAACTGGGCTCAAATGATCCCAGCTAGGTAGGCATCTAACCTCCTCTTAAAGACCCCCAGAGTAGGAGCCAGCACCATTTCCCTTGGAAGTTGGTTCCAGATCCTAGCCGCCCTAACTGTGAAGTAGTTCTTGCGGATGTCTAATCTAAACCTACTCTCCAACAACTTGTAGCCATTATTCCTTGTTATGCCAGGGGGCGCTAGGGGAAACAAGGTCTCTCTCAAACCCTTCTGGTCCCCCTTAGTGAGTTTATAGACTGTCACCAGGTCCCCCTCAGCCTTCTCTTGTGATGGCTGAACAGGTTCAGGTCCCACAGTCTCTCATTGTAGGGTCTGCCCTGTAGTCCCTGGATCATGCGGGTGGCCCTCCTCTGGACCCTCTCAATGTTGTCCACATCCCTCCTGAAGTGGGGCGCACAGAACTGGACACAGTACTCCAGCTGTGGCCTGACCAGTGTTGCATAGAGGGGGAGGATCACCTCCTTGGCCCTGCTAGAGATGCACCTGTGGATGCACGATAAGGTGCGGTTAGCCCTTCCCACTGTGACCTCGCATTGTCGGCCCATGTTCTTCTTGGAATCAATAATGACTCCAAGATCCCTTTCTTCCTCCATGCTCTCAAGAAGGGAGTTTCCCATCTTATATGTGTGCTGCTGGTTACTACTGCCCAAGTGCAGCACCCTGCACTTGTCAGTGTTGAAGCGCATGCTGTTTTTGTTAGCCCACCCCTGTAACCTATCCAGATCTTGCTGCAATCTTTCCCTCCCTACTAGCATGCTCACCTCACCCCTAATTTTGGTATCATCAGCGAATTTAAACAGGGTGCTTTTCACCCCATCATCCAAATCGCTAATAAAGAGATTGAACAGCGCGGGCCCAAGGACCGAGCCCTGGGGTACTCCACTGCCCACTTCTCCCCAGGTCAAATATGACCCATCCACCACCACCCTCTGAGTGCAACCCTTCAGCCAATCTGCAATCCATCTGACTGTGTAGGCATCAATGCCACAGTCGCCCAATTTTTTAATAAGGATGGGGTGGGAGACAGTGTCAATATATGATCATGTTGATTATCATCACTGAAATTAGGATATTGTATTTTTACCTACAAATACTTATCAATTGTAAAAATACCTAAGAGCTGCTTGCTGATTCTGAGCTAGTATATGTAGATCTAATTCTACTGACTTCAGTAAAGTTCTATCAGTTGATACCAGATGAAAATCATAACTACATCTACTTACATCAGGTTGCAATCAGTCCCACTGAATATTTAATACATAGATATATAAAATTAATTAGTACATGGATATCTAAAATTATGCTAAACCATTTACCAGTTGAAATGCCAAAAGTAAAGGTACAAAATAATATGCAGCTAATAATAATGGTGATGATTACTATACATTTCCATCATCCCCATGTTCTGTAGCATCTGGGTACCCCAGAACTTTTACAAACAAATGAATTCCTCAGTTTACTAAAGCTACGGTCTTACTATTGTCAGGCATTTATGGTTCGTTGCTGTGATTTTTGCTTATATAAATCGAGATATCATGCTCCACAATTTAAACGTGTTTAGACACTAGTAGTAGTGAGTACTACTACATTTGTAGAGTCCTTCAACAAAAACTCCATGCTTATATTACTCATAAGTTCTAGGTACTGCAGCCAGTATTTATAAGGACATTAATGGACCTGGTCATGGGCATATCTAGGATTTCCTAAAGAGGGTTCAGCAGACCATGCCTCAGACCATAGGGGGACATGGTGCTGCTGAAGCGCGTGAATTGGCGAGGTTACTGAAAGCAGAGAGCAGGTGCATGAAGCTGCTACATCTGCCGCCACTGCCACTGTCTCTAGCTAACCTGAGCATAGGAGGAGCCCTAGATCTGCTTCTGCCCTGCTCCAGCCAGGAACTGTGGGAATTTGCTGTCCAGGGTACCATGCTTGGCCAGGAACAGCAGCAGTGGCAAGTTCCTTCTTTCAGCATCTACTCCCTGCCTGCCCCCTACATTTGTCCCTCGATGGCCAGGAGCAGATACTGGAAGGAGGACCTGCCAGATTGATGCCATTATTCCTGGCTGAGCCAAGCACCCCATGCAGCTGCTCCACAGAACACGCAGCTGGAGTAGACCAGGAGCAGCTGTGGGGCTCCCCCACATCTACATCAGCAGCTGGGGGGGCCAGGCTGGTTCCTTGTTCCAGGGCTTGCTCCCAACCAGTAAGGATCATGGTGGGGGAGTAGTAGGAAGCAGAGGCAAGAAGGGGAAATGCACTTACTACTGCCACTGTTCCCAGTGGAGTCCATTACCCAGTGTAGCTACTCCCTGCAGTCCGTGGCTAGAGTGGGGCAGGAGTGGTTTTGGAGCTCCCCCTGCACTCATGTCAGCCAGGGACAGTAGGGGCACATAGTGGTGGAAGGATGGATGTCCTGAAGCTGAGTACTAACATACCTTAGTCAGTAGGGTTGAGTGACAAACAGCTTCACTAATATCAATAGGGACATTTGGCCTCTGTCCTTTGTCGTAAGCAGATCATCCATCAGTGCTAGGAGTGTCATTTTTATGCCCCATCCAGGTCTGAAACTGGATCAGAAGTCCTGCAGACAAAAGAAAAATTCATGCCAGCAGTTCTAATTTAAGTAATTATAAAAACCAAATCTTCCCTCTTGTAATCGTTGCAACTTGACTGTGATCTCTCAATTATAACACATTATAAAATAATATAAGTGCTATAAATATCAGCTTCTGTCAAAACCTGTTTTGGCTGTTCTTGTACTCAGTCTCAATGGGAACCATCTGGAGGGACTTAGAGGTGCAAGAAAGCAGCCAATGCCATCTCAAAGCCATTTTTGTTGCAAAAAGTGGCTTCTACGTTATTTCTATCTGACTGCCCCACAGACAATTCACAAAAGAGTTTACACCTAGGTAGGGCAAGCAGAACGCTAAATTAGCATTCTTTGAAAGTTTCAAGAGTTAGCAAGGGAGATATTAGTAGAGCCAATTGGAAATAGCTCTTTAAAAAGGTTGGGGTTTTTTTACAATAAATATTATTCTTGTTGAAAACAAAACATTTAGGCCAGTTTTGAGAAAAGGTTAGTTTAGGAAAAACTTTCCCAAATAAAAATCTTTGATCGTGTGCATAAGTCTTGTCCCAGAAGTATAAAGATAAGGTTTTTTCTTGGTTTTTTCCCTTTTCAAATAGCTATTTTAAACAAAATTATGTTTTATTAAAATGTAGAAGTTTCAAAGGCCAAAATCAAAAAGGGACGTGTTGATATTACCAAATGAATATTTTGACTCGTCTGTCCTTTGTTTTATAGGATGCCTAAAAATATTGGTTATTGTTCTATTTGCAAATGTGCATATTTCAAATTACAGAATTTCCTGCCAAATGGAAAATGTGGCTCCTGCTAAGCTGTATTTATTAGTGTACAATCCTCACTAACTATTTGAGGCCTTTCACCTTTTAACTTGCTCCCCTTCTACAGTGAGGTAATGTGTACTCAGGACTGAATGTGGCACTGACATACACAGTCAATCACTAGAAGTTTTACTTTAGGCTTGGGCTTGGCCCCGTTGTTTTTAAAATTTCTCTGTCTATGTAAGTATTTCAGTTGCCTCAAAACAAGAAGGATGGAAAATGGAGTAAGAGACAGATGGCCTGTCTGCATTAATTTTGGATTTTCAAACTTTCACCATTTTATCTTACTAATGTAACATTGCTAAAACAGAGCTTTTCAGCTATGTTCTCATCTTCTTTATACCAGTGAATATAGTGTTGCAAACCAACACTTCTTTATTATAATCTGCAATCCTTCATTCTAACTACATTTCTATTTAAGATTTTATTAATATCCCCAGGTCAAGATTTTAAAAAATGTAAGTACTGCTAAGTTTTTGGTTGGCTGCCTTCCAGGAGCCTTATTTTCAGAGGTATTCTGAACACTATTTGAAAGTCAGGCCCCTTTAACATGTTTCAAACATATCACCCCAATTCATTAGTTGCTTCTGAAAATCATGGGCCCCTATCTTCATCATGTGTGGGAGCTATACTGGTAATGCCCAAGTGGATTGTAGCTATATTGGAGTTACCTGGCATTCCCAGTAATCTCTGTTAAGAAAGAGAAACATGCATTTTGCTCATCTAGTGTCAGGCCTACACTACTGAAATAGGTTTTATATCAATAGAACCTGAGAATTGGGGATAATCTAAAATAGCATGGGTAAAAGGCCATTAAATAAGATATTTCTTTACCTCTGGGGTGGAAGCCATTCTGCAGATCTTGGCATTAGGGTTTAAGCATTTTGGCTAGGTACAGACATTACACGTATTGCACATTAAGCAGGCACAACATGCTCTAAAGCATAAAAGAACAAATATTCATGACTCTTAGAGTCCTTTAAAAATGGTGGACTGTGCTCTTAGTTAACCCTGGATAGATGTGTGCTAACCTAAAGCACTTTGTTAGAGCACTTTATCAAACATCTGTGCCAGATTCCATCAAAGATTAACTTAGAGTGCAATAGCTGATATCCTAGGGAGTGTTGTGCAGGGCTGTGCTAGTCAGTGACACCCAAGTCAGAGACAGTCTCTGATTTCAGCCTGCTATACAGCCATGCCAGCAGGAAAGGGAGGACCGGGGGAGG
>NW_017728943.1:126311455-126320914 GCF_001723895.1 Crocodylus porosus | reverse complement strand
GGGGGTTCTGTCCCTGTAGTTCTCTCGGCCCCATGGCACACCATAAGCCATCTGGGTCACAGCCCAGCCAGGCCTCACAAAATCCATTTCTAAGCACTAGGAGGAGAAGAACATAATCAGGGACACTCAGCATGGATTCGCAAAGGGCAACTCATGCCTGACCAACTTGATTGCCTTCTATGAGATAACTGGCTCTGTGGATGTGTGAAAAGCAGTAGATGTAATATACCTAGACTTCAGCAAGGCTTTTAATACTGTCTCCCATAGCATACTTGCAAGGAAGGTAAGGAAGCATGGGTTGGGTGGATGGACTGGAAGGTGGATAGAAAGCTGGCTGGATCTCTGGGCTCAATAGGTAGTAATCAATGGCTCAATAGCTGGCAGCCAGTATCAAGTGGAGTGCCCAGGGGTTGGTCCTGGGGCCGGTTTTATTCAATATCTTCATTAACATTGTGGAAGATAGTTTGGAGTGCACCCTCAGCAAGTTCATGGATGACACCAAGCTGTGGGGTGTAGTAGATACACTGGAAGGTAGGGCTAGGATTCAGAGTAACCTAGACGAATTGGAGGATTGGGCCAAAAGAAATCTCATGAGGTTCAATAAGGACAAGTGTGAAGTCCTGCATTTAGAATAGAAGAATCCAATGCACCACTACAGGCTTGGCACCAACTGGCTAAGCAGCAGCTTAGTAGGAGCATTGCCAGCAGATTGAGGGAAGTAATTATTCCCCTCTATTCAGCATTGGTGATGCCACATCTGGAGTACTGTGTCCAGTTTTGGGCCCCCCATTACACATTATACATGATGTAGACAAGTTGAAGAGAGTCCAGTGGAGGGCAATGAAAATGGTTTGGGGGCTGAGGCACATGACTCTGAGGGGAGGCTGAGGGAGCTGGGCTTATTTAGGCAGTAGAAGAAGACTGAGGGAGGATTTAATAGCAGCCTTCAACTACCTGAAGGGTAGTGATGGTCTCAACTTGCAGCAAGGGAGGTTTAGGTCAGCTATTAGGAAAAATTTTTTCACTAGGGGGGTGGGGAAGCATTGGAAGAGGTTACCTAGAGAGGTGGTGGAATCTCCATCCTTGGAAGTTTTTAAGGCTGGGCTTGACCACACCCTGGCTGGAATGATCTGGTTGGGGCTGGTTCTGCTTTGAGCAGGGGGCTGGACTAGATGACCTCCTGAGGTCCCTTCCAACCCTACTTTTCTGTGAGTCTATAATTCTATGATAAAGCCAAAGATACCAAACAGGAATCTCTAATGTCAAAAACATTCTGACTTCTTGTAGTCTGAGTTCTTTGCAAAAAAAGGAATTGCTCTATTTTTCTGTAGTCAAAAAATGAGAGAAAACTAGGATCTGGCATTTTCCAAGTGGTGTCTTGCATCTACAAAGATTCAAATCCCTGGTTGGGATTTTAATCAGAGGACAAGTAAGTTAATACCCTGATATATATAATAAGAATTTATACTTTCCAGAAGCCTCACATTTCAACACAGTTAAAGAGGAAGGGGTTAAGTATTTTGTTACATGCCACAATGATTTTTTTAGTAGGCATAATTTCACTTATGCAAGCAAAAGAGTGAGTCAGTGAATGATTTCATAATAGTCCTGCACACTTTTATTCCAGCACTGTGGTTATAGGGGTAGTTATCAGAGATAGAGTTGTTGCAGCAGACTCCAAAAAACACTAGGGCGGCCACTAAGGGCTGTGTGCTGAGCCTGTATAAACAGGAAATAAAATAATTATTGCATTCACCCAACCCAGTGTCCCAAATCTCTAATCTCTACAGCTAAGAAAAATTAAACAATTATTTTAAGACTATTATAGGTGTTATAGCACACTGCTTCCTCCCTTGAGTCCATCAAAAGTACCCTCTACTGAAGTATTATAATAGCATTGTCTTTAGCATAAAAAGGGCAATGACCCCTGCTCTGCAGCTGTCTGCTCTTTCAAGACAGAATAACTGCTGGGCAGATATATCTTTATTTAATTTTGTCTTATAAAGGATATCCCCTTTTAATATTAGGCTATTCATTAAAAGTTTAATGAATCAATCTCAAAATGCTGATTTACTTTCTTCTCCATTAAGGAATAGGTGCTTCAAAGAGCTGTTTCAGCTATAGAAACTGCTCCTTCTCTTTTCAGTTATAACAAAGGCTAAGTACAAACATTTAAAAAGTCCCTGGTGGAAGCAGTCTAACTATCACACTTTACTTAAAGTGCAATAAGTTAGAATGCCTGCAAACCAAACAGATGTTAGCTGTTCAGTGGTTGGGGGGGCGGGTTCTCAGAGCCTACCTACACTGGCCACTGGGGTGCTCCCATGCACCTTCCAGGAGGCTGGCTGAGTGGTCCTTCCCCCAGCCCTACTCCTCCCTGCTAGCAGCTGTCAGCAGCAGCCCTGGTCTGCCCTGCTGTGGGGAACCCACCCTCCCCTTCTCCTATGCAGCCACATGGCTGCTTGGCTCAGTTGCTGCCTCAGGTGGGAGAGGAGAGCAGTCCCCCAGATTCCTCCCCTCTTCTACCTGTGGCAGCAGCTGAGCAGAACAGTCACCTGGTTGTGCAGGGGAGGTGGGAAAAAACCCCTCTGCTCTCATGGGGCAGGCCAACCCTAGGCAGGCCAACCCTGTGTCCCCACGCCTGGCTGCATGGGCAATCACCAGGTTTGGGGTCTATTCCCCAACTCCCATGTGTGGGACTGGGCCTGAGCTGTGGCCCAATTCAGCTGTGCAAGGAAGAGGGGAGGGAACTTCCTCTGCTCCCCTGTGACAGGGAAGACCAGGGCTTGGGGGCCCTGGGCCAGGCAGGGGGAAACCCCTTGAGGCAGGGGCTCCCCCAACATGGGCTGGTCCTGGAGAGGGAGCTCTTCAACCCCCTGCAGGAAGACAATGGAGGGTTGGGGGTACATGCTGGGCAACCAGTTGGGAATGGTCCCCACTCAATTTAGCTCAGCAATGGCCAGCAAGCTGGGAGGCATTCTCTAGTGCACTTGGCTTCTGGCCTGGGCCACTGCAAGCATCTGGCTGCCTTTCCCAACTGAAAAGAGAAATCTGTGAAGAGATTCCTCCACAGGTTTTTTGACTGTCTATACTCAGCCAAAGAGGTTGAGATATATATTTTTTGTTTTCCTAACCATCTCTCTACCGTAAAGTGTTCTGTGTTTGTTCTGTCTCTGAATTGGTTTCCAAGACCAGGTGGAGGTTACAGAGAATTAAAGCAGAATGAAATCCCAAGACCATGTTTATGTTTTATTCATGCAGACTCTTGCCTCCTTCTGTATCTCCTTTACTGACCACCCTGAACCTTGGCTCTAATTATTCATAACTGATACCACATCATCATAATATAACACAGTTATGGGGTTCTCAAAGCTTGATTATCTGCTGCTCTTTGCCTTGCTTATCTTAAAATTCCAACTAAATCATACATTTTCAGTACCTGTGGGTGTTCATGGTAAGTAAACTTTAAATCCCTTCACATTCTACTCTTACAGTCACTACGTTGTTCCTGTTTCAACATCTGTACACAACCAACTATCAGATCTGCTGTTTAATATACCTTCTTTTTTTCAAATATATCTTCATTTTTAAGTCTGAAGCATCTCACGCAACTTGAATTGATTTCAAAGGACTTTGGATCATATACTGAGACTGTAAGGTCAAAAGAAGTTAAAATTATTTATTAAACTGTTTAAATTGGACATTTAGAATTTCTCCAGATAGCAATTTTTGAATATTTTTAGTCCTTTTCAAATGTAGCTGGGGATGAGAAATGTGTCATTGACCAAAAGTTAGTTTATTCTTAAAAAAACTCAGATAGGACCTGCTAACTAAAAACTGGTTGGTTGGTTGGTTTGTTTGTGATCAAGTTTATTGTAATTTTGACCTCAGAAAATGGGGAATAAGTAAGCAATATCAAGTCCAAATATTGAATACACAAGAATTAAACTGTTCCAAAGGTTTAGTCAATCCAAAGGTTGATGTTTTTTGATTTTATATTATTTTTTGATTTTAGGAAATCTAGGTACAGTATTGTAAAAATATTCTCAAACTAAAACAAAAGACTAGAAATAGTCTGTTATTTTGTTAAACATGCCTTCTTTCCAATACTTGAAATTTATGACCCTGATTTCCTGTTTCTAAAGATTATCCAGACTCCTGATAAAATATCTGAGCCATATCTGGGCTGAACAACAGCTAGCAAAGTTCGCACTAAATTTTTGTTTGACAGTATGACAGGGATACGGGTGTGGAGGCTGAGAAAGAAATGTCTAGTACAAACCTTTCATTCAGACTCCTCACTCTACTTTTATATGCTGATATATTTCATTGGCATCTGAATTGAAATTTCAATGCAGGGAAGTAATTGTAGAGATTAGTCCTAAAAGGACAAAGACAAAAGTAGGTAATAGATTAATTTAGTTGAGGCTACATCATATAGGTCAGTGATAAAAGGGAGAAATTATAGCTATAAAAATAAGTTTAAAATTCCAATCAGAAAATATGGTAAGTAAAACTTAATTTAAACAACAGTTAGTGCATATGTCCAGTGCAATGAAAATATGCCAGTATCAATGGCATACAATAGGGTGATGTAGAAAGTTCTAGAAAATGTCTCTCATATCCTCAACAGTTTTTATAGCTACTATTGGAAAAACACAAACAAAAATCCTATGTGAAAATATATCACCCACTTCCAGGACACCTCAGAACCTTGAAGAATCCAAACCCTTCATTTCTAAACATTTCCTAAGTAGAAAACCTGCAGTTAGATTTGGTGTCATGTTTTCAGGGTTGATTTCCAATTAAAAATCAAGTAGTGATGGGTTGACTGGAAATGCCATGTAGATAATTTAATATAATTGAGTTTATTTCAGTTGCAGAAATAGAGAAAATTCTAACAAATTAGAATTTTTCATAATTGTGGGTTTGAAAATAACCTTCCTTGGGTCATTTTAACTATTGTAATTAATGGTGTTGGAAGGACATGTAAAGAGCACTACTGTGATTGGGTGTTCCCTGTGGGTGGATTTTATTGGAACCATTTTCTTCAAAGCTACAGAGTGATGAAATTACATTTCTGAGATGATGGCACATGTGGGCTTACTTGAAGTTCAAAGCTCTGTCAAATGGAAAACAACTAAGCACAAATTTTACTATTCTGTGAAAATACTGTTAATGTAATGTAAGTTGACAGCTCCATACCCTCAGGCCAAAGAAACATGGAAGCAAACTTGAGTTTAAGCTTTTATTAATTAATAACCAATGCAGTGTAATCCAGTATAGCACATTAAAAGATTAAGTGCTGAGGTATGGTCATTGTTAAAGAAGAACAGTTTGTCCATTTAGTTTTATGGAAATACGATGCCATAAAGTTCTGCCCTGTGCTCACTTCCTGTCTCATATCAAGTAACACTGTGCACCTATCATTATATTTCCTAAATCTTTTAAATCTTCCTTAAACTCTCTCCAGAATTAACTAATACCCTTTTCCTGTCTGCATTACTTTTAAATAACCCATCATGAGAGAGATTTCCTTTGGCTAATTTGCTCTGTTTGGTTTCAGAGATTATGAAGCAAGGGCAGTTGTACAACTGCATTTTCCATCAAAGCTGAGTGCAGGATCAGGTCAGAAATTAGGATAAGTCCATGTACAAGAAGCATGTCCTGTCATGTGTTCTGGTTCTTATGGTCTAGGTCAGTGGTCTCCAACCTTTTTAAGTAGGAGATCACTTTTGGAATTTAAAAGCAACCACCCCACCTCCAGCAGGTAAGGTGTGGGGAGGGAAGCTGGGGGCAGAGGGAAAAAAATTATTTGGAGGCGCCCCCCCCCCCAGCAGGTAAGTCTGTGGGGGAAGTGGGGGAGGGGAAAGGCCTGTGGCAGGAGGCAGGGCAGATTGAGGCCCCAGTCCTAGCCCCACTCCCTCTCTCACCACAGGGGCCTCAATCTGCACCCGCCATGGCAGTGAGAGATGGAGTGGGGCTGGAGCAAGGGCAGGAGAAACTCATCCAGGAGACATGGTGGGGGGCATGCACCCTGGGAGGGCATGAGGGGGGAGGGTGCATGCCTCCAGATCTGCACACAGGGTGGGGCAGAGTGGGCTGAAGCTGGTGGCTGGGACTAGGTTCTTCCCATTGCAGGGGTTGGCTCGTGCTGCACTCAGGGCAGGCAGTGGAAGCACTGGGAACAGGGCTATGGGGGGCTGCAGCCACCTGAAAATTCACTATAGCCCCCACAACCTGTGCTCCCAGCACCACCACCACCTGCCCTGAGCACAGTCTGGACTAGTCCCCCCACACCAGGAACAGCCTGGCACAGCCTTCCCCTCCCCCTGCCCCTTCCTCATCCCCGCAAGGGCATGGGGGCCATGTGCCTGGGATTTGTATGGGGTGGAGCAGCTGCCACTGTGGGCTATGGCTGGGAGGCTGCACCTAGCTGTTCCTAATGGAGTCTGGGCTGCACTGCACTCGGGGTGGGCGAAAGCAGTGCTGGGGGTGGAGATCAGGGGGGCTATAGCAAATTTTGGTGTGGTTGCAGCCCACCCCCGTAGCCCCACTCCCAGCACCATCACTGCCCAGCCCAAGTGCAGCATGGGCCAGCCCTCCCACCAGGAAGATCCTGGCCCCAGCTGATCTCTGCAGCCCACCCCACCCCATGTGAAGATCGAAGGACATGCACCCTCCATGCCCTTCCTCCTCCCTGTTCCCCCCGGATGAGCTGCTTTCAGCTCTGTCCCACCCCGCCACAGCTGCACGGCCTGCCCCTACTCCAGCCCCACTCCCTCCCTCACCGCTGCTGCAACTGCCTGTGCTGCCCCGCATTTGTGGGGGGCATGTGCCCCCTGATCAGTATACAGCAGAGGCAGCTGCTGTTTCAGTCTGGGCTTTGTGCCCCAAACCCCACTGCAGCTGGCTTGGGAGCAGCCAGAATCCATGTGTGTCCTGCTGCTGGGCTGAGCCACGCACACATGTGGCCAGGTGCAGTGGGGCTGAAGGTGCAGCAGCAGCTGCCTCCACTCTGCATGGAGACAGGGGGAGCATGTACCCCTAGGGCCTCTGCTGGGGTGCAGTACACAGTGGTGAGAGCCCCCCCACCTGGATGACCCCTCAGGCTCCAATCTTCCTATCACCCAGCCGGGCTGGGGCCCCACTTACCCTCCCCTGTTCTTGGCTGGGTCGTACCATCCATCCCTCACCACGGGGGCCTTGATCTGCCCCCCCTTCCCTCCCCCAGACTAACCTGATGGGCTAGAGGGGAGGGGTGCACACATGCCAAGCTCCCCCAGCCCATGATTGATTAAAAGAGACTCTCTGAACAACCAGTTGATTGCAGTCAACTGGTTGGGGACCACTAATCTAGGTCTTGCACAACTTGCTGTTTTTCACTTTTGGAAATGGGGATTCCTGCTTCAGGAATGAGCTACAAGAAGTTTGGAGTCTGCATGTATTCTGGGCAGGATCTATGTGTTTCAGAAGCTCATCAAAACTATCTGAATATGTCAAGTATGCAGAACTGAAATAGGAAGCTTGCAGTAATACTGTCACATTCTTTATTTATTTATATGACTCATATTACCATAGTACTTGAGAGGTTATTGTTTTAATTTTGGTAGAACAAACAAGTCCAAAGAGTCGAAGTTGTTAACATGACTCTGTCAGTGCAGAATGTTTAACAAGAGTGGTAAAAGGTTGTAAGTACACTGACTTGGTACTCCTAAAGTCCATGCCAGGCACATTAGAAAATTCGTGCCAAAGTTAGGAAATGTATAGGTTAGATGCACAAAAGAAAGGGAATAGAAAACAAAACATAATACATTTTGAAATTGGAATGTGATGGTTTTACAAGAAAAAATTAGCAAAAAGTCTGTCCTTTTTCTAGAAAAAAGATACTTGTCTTTTATTCTGTTGGTAAGAAATAGTTCTTTTGATGAATTTTGAGTATTTGAACTGCTGGATCTGAAAAAGGCAGATTTCATAATTCTCTCAAAGTGAGAAAAAAAGTGGCAAGTAACAATAAAGCACAAGGCAAGGGGACATTCAGGTTTTGTCGATACTCTCTGGATGCATCTACATGTGCTATTAATGCGGTACAGTAAATTCTGGCACAGTTTGTTTATATTGCTCCTGGGTGCTGCATTTACACGTGCACTCAGGACTGCAGCATATTGAGCCAGGATGGTGCTGTCCTGGCTGGCAGAGAGTCCAAGGGGTTAGCCTGCCAGACTGGATCTGCGCCACCCCGGTTCCAGAGGAGCTGGCTGGGGCATGAGGGTGCTATAGTGGAGGGCACACTGGCAGGCAGCCACTGCACTGTAGCAGTCTTGTGTCTCAGCCACACTGTAGACAGTCTACACCTGTACCATGGTGGAGTAAATAACTGCTGTAGGATAGTACCTGTGTTGTGCAGTACTATCCTATGATGGAGTTAATTAATTTACTTTGACCTAATAGTATCACACGTGTAGTCCGTGATGCTTTACTGCAAGCTAATTAATCAACTCCTCAGTAAAGTGCATGTGCAAATGCCCCCTCTGGGTACAAAATGGTTGGTCACTCAAGAACAAATGCTCTTGGCTGGCTGGTCATCCATGACAGCATTGTTCTGGACTCTTGGTTGCTTCTTCACTCTGTGACATCAGCTGGCTCAGGTAACCAAAGCCTTCTTCACCAGTTATTTTTAGGCTGAGCAGAGCTGGATGGATCATTTCACCTGCTGTGCTGGTTTCATGCAGTGTAGTGGCCCTCAGAATAAGTTGAAAAGTTGAGAGATTGGAGAGGAAAAGAAAACAGAAGGAAGACAGATTGAGACAAGAATAAAAATAAGCGTATGAAGAAGCAGAGAACAAAGCAAGAACTCATGTATATAAGGTTGGGATCTTTTCTGGTGCAGTGCTGATGTTCCTACTGGACTGAAGTCCAGTGTTTCTTGACTTCCAGTGAGAAATTTAACCACTTCATTTTCCTTCCTCTTCTAAAATACGTATTTAGAAATGTTTAGGAAAACCCCTGCAGTATTGTTTTTACATTTCTCTGTTTGCTTCAAACCAGAACTCAGACATACTAAAAAGGAACCCAAATTGATATTTTAGAGTCCCAGAAAACTATTACTTTCAGTACGAAAACAGCTAACAGTTTGTGCAATTGAGAAAGAGGTATTTTTTTCTATTTTTATCTTTGTACTTTAATTTCCAGATAACAGGACCTCAGTAAATTATTAATGAATGGATTGATCAGGAGGACGTCTGTTTCTAAAGAAAAAGGCTTAGGGAGATAGTAGATAAAAATTGAAAGAAAATAAGTTATGGAAGTCTGTTAGCAAGGGGGTAGAGGGGGGGCACTCTGAGGTGCTCTGGGTTAGAGTAAAAGGCAGTCCAGGGGAGAGAGACTTAACGGTGGGAGTCTACTATAGACCTCCCAACCAGGGAGAAGAGCTCGACCAGGAATTCTTAGGTCAGCTCA
>NW_017728943.1:126302891-126311355 GCF_001723895.1 Crocodylus porosus | reverse complement strand
GGTGCAGGCTCCTAGCCTGGGGATTTTTAAAAGGAAGTTAGATGAGCACCTTGCCGGGGTCATCTGACCCCAGTGCTCTTTCCTGCCAAGACAGGGCATCGGACTAGATGATCTACCTAGGTCCCTTCCGACTCTAGCTACTATGAAACTATGAAACCATAATTTCTGAAGGACTTTAACAAGTTGGAGGAAATCCAAATAATATTTGAAGTTGAAAATCAGAAATAAATTCCTAAATTGTTGGAGTTACATAGAATCATCCCCCTTAGGGAAGTAGAGAAAGCCCTATTTCTTGAGTCATTCAAAACTGAAATGGAAAAAAGCATTTGATTATTATTGAAAATTCCTGAACTGGTGGTAGCATTAATAATTTCTTCCATCTTTACCCTTTACTTCTATGTATGTATAAAAGAGACCAAGGCCCAAATCCAAACCTCATTGAAACAAAAGACTGACAGAACATTAATATATAGACACAGTAAATTAATTAAATGGAAACAAAAGAAATAATAGTTAAGAAAAGCTAAAAATAAGTAACTAGAAGAATTAGGCAAATGAAAAGCAGGAAATGTAAGGGAATGCTGAGAGAAAGAGAATTATCACGTAAAAGAACAAATGTGGTATGTATATTTTGTTGGAGACATTGCCAAGGGGGATTTGGAAATGGAAAAATTTAAGATCCCAAATGCAGACAGACTACAGGATTGTAACTGCTATAACCACCACAGTGGGAGATCTGGGAGCAGAACTACTGCAGGATTGAATTAAAGAAAGAAGAATAAATCACACAACCCAGAACAGGAAAAATAGAAGTCTTACACAGATGAACAAAAATTCAAGGTTTCATGGTAGGAGTGTGCCTACTTAAGAAGATGCATATTTAATGCATGTTCTTTGAAATCTGTATGAACAGTCTTTCCATTTTTGCTGACACAGGAAGAACTGCAGAAGCAGTCCAAAAATGAGTGATACCACAGTGATGGGATCAGTGATTTTAGATAAGTTATTTAATACCCCCCAAGTCTCATTTTAGGTGTAATTGAAACTCAGTTGTTAAAAGATAGTTTTTGATGCTCCATGTCTCTCCAAGATGAGGTTTTTTTCTTCCATTTAACATGGGGGAAGGCCTGTCATCTTGTAATTGAGTACAAGGCAATGGTGGTGCAGGCAGCTGCTGTGGCTCTGGCCCTAACCTGCAATCAGGGCCAGAGCTGTAGCTGCTTCCTCCTCCCTCCCCCCACCTCTGCCCCTACTGTCTCACCCTCTGCACCCCGTACCGGGCCTGTTCCATGCCCTGGAGCAGAGCAAAGGTGAGCAGTGGTGGGGGGAGGGGAGGGCATTAGGGCAGACAGGGGAGCAGATGCTGTGGTGGGGAAGAGATGGGAGCTTGAGGCAGTGGGGTCTGAGTGGTGGGGGGACAGGTGGCAGAGGGTAAGGTGGGGGGCAAAGGGCAGGAGTCAAGCTGCTTGAACTCTCCACTGTTTGCCCACCAGCTGCCTTCCTGCTGCCTCCCCACATTGCCCCCTCCACCTGCCTTCCCCACTGCCTATACCACTGCCTGATCCCTACCACCTGCTCACCTGAGTCACCTGCTTCACAACTGGGGGGTACAAATTTAAGAAGACCCTCCAACAATTAGATTCTATACATGGAAAATTATAACAACTTCATACATTTTCCACCTAATTATTGGTGGATTGTCTTAAATTCAGGGTCATCTTGGATATGAGTAAATATAAAAGATAAATTGCATTATAGAAGGGCAGATTTAAAACAAAACAACAACCTGGGATTCCAGGGGGAGTGGCTTCTGTGCAGATTTCAGTCCAAATGCTCACTCACTGGTATAATAGCAAGCTCCAGCTTGGTTTTAGACCCTAATAGTCACCAAGAAATTGAACTGAAACATCCCCAATCTCTGCTGTAGAGGGTGCAGGTAAGTTGACTTGGCTCTCATATGTATTCCAGGACTGCTTATAGGGCCAAACATTTACCTACAAAAGCACAAGTTTTGTTTGTTTTTTAAATGTCAGTGTTCCTGTGCTGTAATTTCCATATGAAAGGATAGACAACAATAACACATGAATGAATTGATTGTTCAGGGGGACCTTTATTTCCAAAGAATTCTATTATATGTTTGATAGGACCCTATCATTAACATGTGGTTTGGTAGGACCCTAGTCTATTTTATTCTGAAGGACTGCATACAGATCAAATAATGATGCTTATTCAGAAGCCTCACAATAGCTGCTAGTAAGTGCATTCCCATATTACAGCTCTGTAAAGAAAACCCTACAATAGAGTTTTGACCTTATAAGCAATAAAGATATTAAATGCATCACAGGTCAAATTAAAGAGTCCTAAGACAGCTCTGGGCCTATTGTGCTGTAGAGGCTTCATGTTGGGCTTTTAATTAATGCTTTGCTACAAAGTACAGGAAACAAAGACAAACAGTAATGGCTCTGACCTAAAGCAACACTGTAATGAATCCAGAAGTGCTTTCAAGATGTAGTCTGTATATTTTTACTCCAAATGTGTTTCTTTCCAGTCATTCCCATTCCTAGTTTCAACAATTATTTGATTTTTGCTTGTCCCCCTTGCAGTCATAAAGCAAATATAACTGCATATATACATTATATAACCATTCTTCAGCAAAACCATGTTTTCTTATTAGATAGACAGTCTATGCACCAGCTGTCTGCGTGCTAAGTTGAAAGCACTGAAAGCTCTCGAGTTGGGGGCTGGACTTGATGATCCTTCAGGGTCCCTTCCAGCCCGAATGTCTATGAAATCTATGAACGACACCTTAGCAGGCAGATTGTATTGTGGACTCCCCATTTCTGGCTCTTGGGACTGAATAATTTCCCTGTGACAAACACAGCAATTCCTTGTGTGTGATATTTAATATTAGTAAATGTTTAATTACCAGACCTTCAGACACAGTTTCATTAAGGTCGATGGAGCTACGTTGTTTTATATCAGGTGAAATCTGTTTCATGGAGCAGTTTTGATACATAGATCCTACAACAGGAGAGTCAGCACCCATGTGATCAACCAATTCTTCATATACTATTGGCAAAAAATTTATGTGAGCGTCATATTTGAAACCAGTTTTGTATAACATATCAAAACCCCACAAACATTTCCTCTTTCCCATTCAACCCTCCCCATCCCCACAATCATTTACTTTGTCAGGGCACGTATAGATTGACCCATGTGTTTACCGTATATTATACCACATACTTAACTGGTAACAACTTTTACAACAGGATTTCTAAGATAGCAAACTGTCAAGATTTTCAGAACCCCACTAATAATCCAAACTTTTTTTTTACTCTGTAGAAACGTAACTAAAGCCATAGCTCATTAGTCAATTTTGTTATTTATGTAAGATTGTCACAGGGATGCCAATGAAAATATGCTTAAGTTACAATGGGTGGGACACAGGATTTTCACATTACCCCCTCCCTCTGGGGGAAATCCATAACTTTGTCTACAGTGTGAACTCTGTTCAAATGGGTCACTGCAGATTTACCCGGTCAATGTGTTTGTTTCCACTTCCATTTTCATTGGCACAAAACCAAACAACCAAGGGGAAACAGGCAATGCAAGGGCCCCCACCCTGGCTTTGAACATATTTTCTTCTGTTGTAGCTAGTTCCCTCAGTTCCCCAGATCAGAGTTACAATTGTGATTAGCCTTTTGCTGTCAGGAGACAGAATATGGTGAGCCCACATCTAATGGTCCTGAAAATGTAGTTTAAATACTGCCTCAAACAAAATTATCCCAAATCATAGTGTAGTTGTAATAAGAAAAGTAGCTATATAAAAATGTCTTTCCTTTTCATTTGCTCCCTTTTAATATTATTGTCTTGGTCTTATGCTGTGAAGTCACAAAGAGAATGGAAGTGTCTAATCTGTCTCCCTCATTAGTAGAAACTTGATGTTCCAACATAAAGTAAGCACTAATGATCACAGCAACAGGGAGCAGAAATATTGTGTAAGAAGTCAGTTTTTCTACTACAAACTAATATACATTACTAGAAATGCTAGTCTGTGAGAAGGCTTTGTCTTCTACTTCATTGTTAGGTGCACCAACCGGTTCAACCAAATAAAGAGCTTGCTGCAAGGCATACTGTATCAGCAAATGAAGATGTGAGGCAAGCTAATATGACTGGCCAGTGCATAATACTTTCTTTGTCTCCTAACTTCAGTTGCCAAAATGCAATTGTTGAATAATTTGTGAGAGAGCACAATCTTGTCTTTCACTGAAGTATAAAAGACTCCATCAGGGTTATGTGCTATTTCCAGTGAAGAATATGGACACTAACTTTTTGGTGTGTACAAGTAGTATGGCTATACAGATGATGTGATGAGAATGAGCCAGAAAGGGAGTCTTATCTGAGCCTTAGGTTTTAATGCTTAAAATAGTGCTCTTTTGTAGCTCAACCAAAAAATTCAAATTTGTTAACGTTTCGATCAAGAATAGTCTAAAGAGGTATGAGATTCTTGTCACTTAGAGCCTTACTGTACATATGTAATGGAAGATGCATTAGGCTGTGTATGTGCTTGTGTGTTCAATAAATGATGAAGTAGGCTAATATAACATTTTTGTTGGAATAAGTGCGGTTTACAGTTGTCATGATACTCAAGCATTTATGCACGTTATCCCAAATGACTGCTAGTAATACTTTTATTCCACTGCATTGTTCATGCCCCGGGGCAGTCATGATGCCCACTGGTGCCCGTGTGACTCCTGCCCATCTCAGTCCCTATTGCAGCCCTCCCTTAATTGCTTACCCATCATGCCTTGTTCTTATTAGAGGTTGAATAAGGGAGGCTGCCCATGGGCCTTAGAGTGAGACTTAGTCCATTTTACAGTACCACTGGGTCTCTCCTGGATGTCAAACAACCTTGATTCAACCTTTGAGCTCAGTGGGCACTCTGAGATGGCCTGCGCCCCTGCAGGGCCCTTGTAGCTTTGAGGGCTACATGCGTGTCTCTCCTACACCATGCCCCAAGCCTCATGGGTGATCTCTCTCTTGGGTGCTGATTATTTGTACACTCAGCTCCTTTGGGCCCTCGAACCTCTGGTCCCACATGCATCCTCTCCTCTGGGCTCTCAGACCCCTGGTCCTGCATACAGCCCCTCCTCTGGGCCCTTGGACCCTCTTATCCGGCTTAGCCAGCTCTGGGCTCGTGGACCCTCTGGCCTGGCTCATCCTTTTTCTGAGCACATGGACCCTCGGGTCCAGGTCTCAGCCTTTTCCTAGGCTCCTGGACTCCTTACTGTGCCCCACTCTCAGTCTGCAGGCTGTTGGGTTACTGGTTCTTTAAGTAGGCCTTGCGCCTATCACTGCAGGGCTCAAGGTTAAACTACCAATACAACTTAAATAAACAAGAAGCATTGCAGCCCTCTGACAGGGACCTCAAATTTTCTAGGAGTTTAACATAAAACAAAGACCACTTGCATGTAAAAGCCAGTCTTTCTCTACCCAGGGAACTTACCTCTGTTCCCAGGCCTGCAGAGCTATTTAGCTAAATTGCGGTCTCTTCAGGAGCCTCGCTGCCCTGCAGCCAGGAGCTCCCTGACCAGTGCAAGCTCTGGGCTTATGTAGTTCCAACCTGAGCCCTCTTCTGATCAGGTGAGTCTCTCATTAGCCCCCTTTGCCACCTTAAAATGCTACGTGCATACCACCATGAGGTAAGTAGATACCACTTACGTTTGAGAGGGGAAAATTGGAATGTTTTAGAATATTTTAAAAAATTATATTTGGATTATATTTTTATTCACTATGCTTCAAAGCCAGGTGCTTTTGTTATTATCAGTCCAGCTGTTAAAGTCTCAGGAGCTATAAAACCTCTAAAAATAATGCAAAAGACCTTTCTTTACCCAGAAAGTCTTCAATTTTAAAATCTGCTATCTATGGCCTTACAGACTTGGAAGTGAAGGCTAGAAGACCACTGGAAAGGGACAATCTGGGGACCACGGAGACCTCTTTAGAGGAATAAACTATTTCTAGCCTGGAAGAATATGGGATAATAGATTTTAGCTTTATTCCATTTTTATAAAATTCATTGCTGGATTATAAATGACCCTTGTCTTTCCTGGGCTTTGGGCAAAGGTAATTTGGGAAAAAAATCACAGGTGGGGGAAATATTTCTGTGGCAGCTTGATTTTAGAAAAACATATGAAGTCAATTAGCAGAGTGGGAGTGCTTGAACATGCCCTCTAGTGTGAGAAGAACAGGAAAGAAAGGAATCAACAACTGTTCAAGAGAGTAGGCCAAGTGTACAAAGATTCACATTAAATAGTTTTATTCTGTGGCTACGTAGTTTGTCTGTGGTTACTGACATCCCATATGTACTGTTTGGATGCCTATTTATATATAGAGTGTGTGTGTCTATGTGTGCATTCATGTACACAGTTTTTAAGTTGCCATTTATTTCCTTGATGGTCAGACAAAATGATTACAGATAAAAGAGATGAGCCTGAAAGTGGCATCATCCCAACTGTAATGATGATACCAATCATCATATTAATGCCATATGTAATATGCATATGCTACTAGATGTATTACTACTAATTTTTCCATAGCTCAGCTTTGTTGTTTGGGTTCAGGCACAAAGATCTTGTTACATTACTTGTGTATGGGTATACATAAGCATGATCATATTTGGTAACCATGCTTACAGGCAGTAACAATGGAGCCCCCTGTAAATCCCACCACCTCGTGTTCCCATGTCTTTTTTCCTATTTTATTTTAGAAATAATTATTTTTCTCCCCTACTGTATGCAGAAAACCTTCCTCGGGATTAGGAAAAATAAATATGGGCGCCTAAGTACATAATATACCTTGATTTTAGCAAGCTTTTGATATGGTCTCTCATATCATTTTTGCAGGCAAGCTAAGGAAGTATGGGTTAGATGAACGGACTGTCAGGTGGACAGAAAACTGGCTGAAGCATCGGGCTCAGAGTGTAGTAGTTAATAGCTCAAGGTCTAGTTGGCAGCTGGTATCAAGTGGAGTGCCCCAGGGGTTGGTCCTGGGACCGATTTTGTTCAATGTCTTCATCAGTGACCTGGAAGGTGGCATAGAGTGGACCCTCAGTTAGTTTGTAGATGACACCAAGCCAGGGGGAGTAGTAAATACGCTAGAAGGTAGGGCTAGGATTCAGAGTGACGTAGACAAATTGGGTGATTGGGCCAAAAGAAATGCCATGAGGTTCAACAAGAACAAATGCAAAATACTGCACTTAGGACACAACAATCCCATGCACCAGTACAGGCTGGGGGCTGATTGGCTGGGCAGCAGCTCTGCAGAAAAGGACTTGGGGTTTATAGTGGACCATAAGCTGAATATAAGCCAACAGTGTGTTCTTGTTGCCAAGAAGGCTAACAGCATACTGGGCTGCATTGGTAGGAGTGTTGCCAGCTGATTGGTAGGAGTGTTGCCAGTGAATATTCCCCTCTATTTGGTACTGGTGAGGCCACATCTGGAGTACTGTGTTCAGTTTTGGGCCCCTCACTACAGAAACGATGTGGACAAATTGGAGAGGGTCCAGTGGAGAGCAACAAAAATGGTGATGGGGCTACGAGACATGACTTATGAGTAAAGACTGAGGGAACTGGGTTTATTTAGTTTAGAGAAGAGACTGAGAGGGGACTTAATAGCACCCTTCAACTACCTAAAGGGGAGTTCCAGAGAGGATGGAGCTAGACTGCTCTTAGTGATGGCAAATGACAGAACAAGCACCAATGATCTCAAGTTGCAGCAAGGACAGTTTAGTTTGGATATAAGAAAATACTTTATCACAAGAAGGGTAGTAGACACTAGAACAGGTTACCTAGATAGAGAGGCTGTGGAATCTGTATCCTTGGAGTTTTTTTAAGACCAAGCAGGACAAAGCCTTGGCTGGGATGATCTAGGTAGGGCTGGTCTTGCTTTGACAGAGGGTTGGACTAGATGACTTAGTGAGGTCCCTTCCAACCCTAATTTTCTATGATTCTATAAGGTTATCAGTATATCTTTAACTGGGGTGGGGGAAGGACCGAAAACCTTCCACTAGTATTAAATGTATAAATTATATGTAATGTCCCTGGTGAGTGCCTGCACAGGGTGCCATTTAATGATTTTTCAGAGGGAAACAAATAGTATCCACAAATAAGTTAAAAAAAACCTTGCTGTACCCACTCGCATGTAGCTCCACTAAACTCTCAGAAAAAGTGGGCTGGATGGACTTGAAAATATGTTTTTAAATAAAGAGTACTAAGACCTCAAGAAGTGCCTTGTGAAATGTTTGTTAATGAGTGGGAGAAAGTCTTACCACTGACACAAAGTAGGGAACTCCCGTCTTGTCAGCACAGAGGCGGAAAAGGATCTGGGGGTCATCATTGACTCCAAGATGAACATGGCCGGCAGTGTGGGGAGGCAGCCCACCTTGGCATGCATCCACAGATGCATC
>NW_017728943.1:126300823-126302701 GCF_001723895.1 Crocodylus porosus | reverse complement strand
GAGTGACCAGGAATAATGGTCACAAGCTGGCAGAGGGTAGGTTTAGGTTAGATATCAGGAGGCGCTACTTCACGGTCAGGGCAGCTAGGACCTGGAACCAACTTCCAAGAAAAGTGGTGCTGGCTCCTACCCAGGGGGTCTTTAAGAGGAGGCTAGATGAACATCTTGCTAGGGTCGTTTGACCCCAGTATTCTTTCCTGCCATGGCAGGGGTTGGACTAGATGATCTGCTCAGGTCTCTTCCGACCCTAGAAACTATGAAACTATGAAAGTAAACACAGCATTCATTTGTATCCAGAAGGGGCAGAGTGTAAAGGCCCGTTATAGCCAGTCTCTCTCACACTCACTCCTTTTACCTCTGAAATGATTTTTGAGAGAGAAAAAGTCCAAATATAGGTGGAATTTTTCACTGTGCAAACCTCTGACATACTATGATGGTTCTGTGTTTAGGGTTTATAGCTCATATTGAAAAAAACCAAAAACAGTGTTTTGTTTGTTCTATAGAATTTCCAGACCACCCACATCATGGTCATTTGGCTCTTTCTCCTGCTTGTCTGCAGGTGTGTCAGTCACTGTCTTTATTCACCCACCACTCTGGAATCATAAATACGTTTGACCTATCGCTTTACACTACCTCTTTAGATCTGTTATCTTATGGCTTCTGTTTCTAAAAGGTAAAAGTGATAGAGAGAGGCATTTTATACCAGAGAAAATATACTTTCCTTCTCCTATATTAAATTGACCAAGATACTCTGGGCAATAAGTATTTTTATAAACGATTGCTAGCAGCTAGATCATTGCTAGCTGCCCTCCCACCCCCAGTTGGGACCTGCCCCATCCCTGAATCTCTTTCTAAGCCCTGTGCCTCAATTACCTGATCGGGGCACAAGGCTGGGACCTGCCCTTGACCACGGCAGTTCCAAGCCAGCCCTGGGTAGTGTGGTGAAGTCTGAATGTGCACCCCAGAGCTGGCTGGGGACTGCCTGAAACAGGACAGTCCCTAGCCACCTCCAGGCTGCATGTGCTTCCCTGTGCAGCTTAGGGCTGGCTGGGAACTGTCTTGGTCTGGGGCAGGTCCCAGCTAGCTCTGGGTTGGTGTGGGAACTGTCCCCATGAAGGAAGTTCCCAGCCCCTGCTCTGCAATTGCAGTTGTGATCATGGAGTGGGGGCTGGGGAGCTTGTGTCCCACCCAGCTCCATGAGTGCAGAGCTGGGGGGGGGACCAGGCTGGGGAGCTTCATGAGCACAGAGCTGGAGGGGAAACAAGCTCCCCAGCCTGTTGCCCCCCAGCTTCTGGCTCATGGAGCTGGGTGATGAACAAATTCCCCAGCCCCTGCCTGCAGTGAGCTTCCAGTGATGGCTTCCTAGGGGTTGCAGGGCTCAGGCTGATAGACCCTTATGTCCCAACCTGAGCCCCATGGGCGTGCAGAGCCACTGTTGGGAGGTAAGAGTCTTCCAGCCACCACTCCCTGCTCCATGATCACGATCTGGAAGCAGGGGGCTTGAAGCTCCCTTTTACTTCAGCAGGGCACATGGTCCCCACCTGGGCTCCTGCGGCAGAGCCTGCCCTGGCAGCAGGCAGCTCCCAGGGGCAGGGAGCTATCTCCCACCCCTTTGTAGACAGCTGTGTGGGAGCAGATTTGGCTCCCATGTAGGCATCTACACAAGTACTACAGTACCATTACTAATGCCAAGTAAATTTGCTACTTGCATTTGTAGGTAGCAAATTTACTCTGGATTAGGGAGGTTTACAGTGAAGTAAGCATGTGTACGTCCCCATCTTCAAAAAAGGCAGGAAGGAGGACCCGGGAAACTATAGGCCGGTTAGTCTCACCTCGATCCTAGGCAAGCCGTTCGAGAAAATTATGCTGGCACACATC
>NW_017728943.1:126279351-126300131 GCF_001723895.1 Crocodylus porosus | reverse complement strand
CCAGGAGTGACCAGGAATAACGGTCACAAGCTGGCAGAGGGTAGGTTTAGGTTAGATATCAGGAGGCACTACTTCACAGTCAGGGCAGCTAGGATCTGGAACCAACTTCCAAGAGAAGTGGTGCAGGCTCCTACCCAGGGGGTCTTTAAGAGGAGGTTGGATGAACATCTTGCTGGGGTCGTTTGACCCCAGTATTCTTTCCTGCCATGGCAGGGGATCGGACTTGATGATCTGCTCAGGTCCCTTCCGACCCTACAAACTATGAAACTACGTGTAGATCCACATATTTACTTCATAGTAAACTATGGTAATTTACCATTAAGCATCTTGTGTAGATGTGCCCTATCGGAACAATAGTATTTTAGAACCAATACACACAGGTGTATATCCTTGTATAAACATGCAAGTTAGCTTAAAATAAGCCTAATAGGTCACGTCTACATGTCACCCTACAATGATGTAATGACACGCTACATCGCCATGTGGCATGCTAACAACAACATAGCAACTGTGTGGATCTATACATGATCAGCAGCATGCTTCCCTGGTATAGCTCACTGCTATGGCAACATAACAGTGAAATCTAACCACGCTCCGTATGTGTGGTGCAGTAACCGCCCATACTGCTCTATGCTTTAGTACTTCTACAAGGAAATACTAAAGCATAACACCGTAGCAACTTTTCTATACGGTGATGTGTAGACACACCCATAAAATATGAACTATAGATGATGATGGCAATAACACCTGTTGTTTAAGTACCAGATAGTACACTGAATAAAAGCCTGTTTTCTCAGTATGAAAGCCTATTTTCTGTTACTTATATAACCTTACCAGACTTTAGCTATTTGCGGTAATTCTTTTCCATATTGTGCGCTTGCCTGAAACATGGATTTGAGTCTTTTTGCTAACTATCATTCACTGAATGAGACTAGGGTCCTGTGGAGGGGGGAAAAGTGATCATGTAATTATAATTTAGCCACTTTATGTAGTCATAAAGGTGAAAAATTAAAATTACACAAGCTACCTTTGGCACCTACTTTTTTAACAGTTTGAATTACAGGGTAGCTTTTTATGTAAGGTATATTTGATATAATCAGCCTAGATTATCAAGAGGTTCAGAGAGAAAACAAGGTACTTTTAAAATTTGGACTCTGTGCTCTTAGCATTTCTGCCCATGAATATCATGGCTTTGTTTTTTGTTCCATTCAGTTATTAAATATTTTAGATTGACTTACAAAATGCTTGCACCATGCATTGTAGCAAGTATTTGGTATCATGGGTCAAAGCTGCTCTGGGCCAGTGGGATTACAAATTTTCTCTTAGATCTGGCTGACAGCCTAAAGTTGCCATAATAATTTTGCTCTTTAATGAGTGAACTAGGTGGTATTTATAAACCAATAAATGTCTCCTGGGAAGCTTTGTAAAAAGTTCCATTCAAAACCAATGTTGTTTATTTATAGTATTTGTTTGTTGGTTTTGTTTTCCTCTGCTCTTACTACTGTAGACATATGCATGAAAACAGGATATTTGTCTCTTAAAATGCAGTTATAGTAAGAAAAGTATTCATGCCACAACGGAATCTTCCTACTTCAAAAAAGTAAACTCTCCCACTCAATGGATCCGAGTGTTGTATTCATTTAGATTCCTTATTTTCCAATCAGAATTTTTTTTCTGTATTCATCTTGCTAACCAATGCAGTTTTAGGAAACTCTTAATCCCAGTGAAACAGTAATTATGGTAAAAAATAAACATTAGAATTCACACTCTCCTACTTGTGGGGAAACAGAGTAAACAGAAATACTTAATTTACTCTGACATTTATTTTTCTGTGGTGCCTAGAGACCACAAAAAGTTCCTTACCTCACACATGCAGTTAGACAGATAGCACAAGTTGAATTCAACGCTAGCAGATACATCATCCACACCATTTTCACTGTCAGTTTTTTTACTTTGTGATGCATTAATTTGACTTTTAGATCACAGGTTTTCTACCCAACAAAAAAGGTCATTTTCTTTTTCCTTTTTTTCCCCCTGCTTTCTAGTATGCAAAACAAATTATATCTAGAAGCCAGCAATGTTGTTTATAGTGCTACTGTCAGACTCAGTTAATGACCATACACTCAGGGTACATGCAGATGTTAGGGTTAGGTCAATCTAAGTGCCAATCAGTACAGACATTCGTGGAGGTTAGATAGGGCAAAAAAGTCCTGCCTGATCTAATTCAGTTCACATTTGGAGCTCAGCACAGGGGTTGGGAAAGTCCAGCTATTTGCTCCAGCCCCTTGACTTCCCTCTTTCTACTTCCTCCAGTACCTTGACTGGGTTATTTTTAGCATGACACTCCCCACCTCAGGACCAACAACTCCTTCACCCCAAGCAGGAATTGTCTATAATAATAATAAATATTTAGCTCCTGAAGGCACAACCATACATTGAGGCTATGAGTCCCACTGTGCCAGTGGGAGCTTCAGGGAGCATTGTACAGAATGCCTCCTTGGCTTTTCAAGGTGAATAGTCTTCCGGTATGGCCAGCTGTTGCTGGTTAGTTTGGAAAATGGGTCCATAGCTTTGTTAGTCTCCTTTTCAGTTTGGATTATTAGATTTTATTTTTTTCTTATATGTGAAAAAATAAAAGCTAACCCAAGGATCTTAGTGACCTCAGGTATCTAAAATTAGGACTTTTATTCTTTACTCATATTTTTCCAATCATTTTCTGGTAATTCTTCCTAATCCCTTTCCTGAGTGAGAAAACATTGGACACACCTGCAGCTGTTAATATTTTCCCTCCTGATTAGTACTGTGTAGAGAGAAGTTAGCACAATCTTAGAATGTCTCCAAATTTAGTTTTCCTCTCTTATTCCTTCTTCCTAAAGACAGAGCTCACTTGTAAAGACCTCACTTGATTGTACTTCAGTCAAAATCTGACACAGTTCCATTGTCACTTTGAGGTCCTGAAGAGAACTGGAAACACTGAGGAATTCAATGTGTCAAGAAAACTTTTATTCCACTCCTGGCAATTACAAGAGCAGAGAGCAAATACAGATTCCATTTTTTTAAATGACAAAGATACTTGCTAGGCAATCGAGAATCTTGATTTCCTGTAACATATCTAGATATTGTTTGCTTAGAAATATTCTAAACACTCTTGGAGATAAAGATCAGTCTTCTGTTCTGTGTTTATATAGTATTTAGCAAAATGTCATTCTGGTCCATGGCAGAAGCTTCTAGGTCCCCTTTGATATAATTAATAGTAAAAATACTATTGTTACAGTTGTCTAAAATGTCTATATATATTACCGATGTCCATCCTGTAGTACCTATAGCTTGTATTATAGTGGTAGGACTCGGTTTTTTAGTGCTTTAGTTTTTCTTTATTCCTATGCTTCCCTGTTGGATCCCAGTTTACTCTCTTGAGTCTTTCTAGTCAGTAAAAACTGGAGCAATGCCTGCAAGTCATGTAGCACTATCAAAAGAGGGCACTTCTTTCTATGAAAGCAAAGGAAGTTACCTTTCTGCTTCTCCTAATAAACCACTGAAATTCAAAGTGATGTTATTTTATTATTATTAATATTATTGCATTGAAATATTTGTGTTAAATCTAGTAAAGACTAGGAGCATCTACACAAGATGCTGACTGTGCAGTAGCTGAAAAATACTGCGCGAGTAGTTCATCATAGCACGGACAGCGCTAATACACTACTGCATGGTAGCATCACCTAAAAAATGCTTGCTGGCACTACTGCTCAATAACTACAGTTACTGCACATTTATTTAATACTTGCTACTAAATACTATACTTGCTAATGCAAGTACTAAATAAATGTCCAGTAACTACTACACAGTAGTGTCTCATGTAGATGTGCCCACTGCTGAATTCATTCTCATTGTTTTGGAACAACTCAGTTATTGCTTTATTTACATTTCAGGTTGCATAACATATAGGATAATTTGACTTTTTTAGTGGTCATTTTTCAATTTGTGTTGCTTAACACAGCCATGATACAGTTACAGTTGTTTTTTGCAACTCAGATGCAGTTGCAAAAAAAAGAAACATAATTTGGGGCTTTATTGATGCAAGTCTTAGTCATTGGACATGGAAGATGATAGTACCACTTTATTCAGTGCTGGTTAGGCCTCATTTAGAGTATTGTGTGTAGTTCTCCACATTTTAAGAAGTATGTGGAGAAGTTGAAGAGGGTCCAGAGGCAGAAAACAAAAATTATAAAGGCCTAGAAGGGGAGCTGTGCAAGGAAATGTTGAGAGAAAAGCCTGGAGAAAAGGAAGCTAAGTGGGGTGTGGTAACAGTTTTCAAATATTTTAAAGGCTGCCATAAAGAAGGGGAATAACGATTGTTTTCCTTTACTGCAGAGGGCAGGATACAAAATGATGGCTGTACCAACAAAGTAGATTTTTTAGTGCTAGAACAATAATGTAATGGAATGAACTTCCCAAAAATGTTGTGTCATGTCATTCATTAAAGATTTTCAAGAGGAGGTTGGATGAGCATCAGACAGGGATAATTTAGGAACAGTATTCATGCAGAGGAGGGTTGGACCAGGTGAGCCTCAGCTTTCCAAGCCTGTGTTTCCGTGCAATAATATATGTTCAAATTCTTTCATCCTTTCTAACAATGTATAGTACCGTCCTCCTGGAGAACATTTAAGTGAAACTGGGAGGTGTTTGCAGAGTAAGGAGCACAGCATGAGTCTGGGTGGCAACATGTGGCCCCTTTTAAGTTCTTGCCTGAATTGCTCAGTGGTGTTGTGATAACAGATAGTTGAAATATATTATAGATTTCACTGGCAAGAGAAATAGTCATAGTACATACCTTTTATCTAGGCGTACCCAGGTGTTTTATAAGAAACACCAGGGGCTAGATCAGGGGTCAGCAACATTTTTGGGCAGAGTGCCAAAAACACCTGCAACTTCAACTTCTAAGATGTTGGCATGCCAGGGGCAGATGGCAGAGGAGCCACAAGGGACCCAATCCTTGTTGTTGCCATGTGGCCCCGACCCCCTCCCCACCATCCACCCAGAGGCATGCATGGCAAGCAAAATGCCTCTGAGTGCCACACTCTGGCACCCATGCCAGGGATTGCCTACCCCTCGGCTAGATCATCCCTTGGTCTGCAGGTTCACACAGGGACATAGAGTATAAATAGATATAAGGTCTGAGTACATGGAGGGAAGTGGTGGGGAACGGGATGAGCCATGGTTCCCACTCTCAACTCCTTCCTAATGTACATAAGTATATTTATAATGTCAGTCAGTAGAATGGAGTAAGCATAAGAAGGGTGCAGTAATTTGCTACTGATATAAGTCAGCAAACACATTATTGCCCCTTTGATATGGGGGGGCAGGGAGAGAATTGTAGATTAAATTGTTGATAATTTTATGACTGGCCTTTAAGAAACCTACAGAATGTTTGCTACTTCTCTGATGACCTTTTAGTCCCTCTGTTGTACTGTAGCATTCCAGTGACATACCATTGAAAACAATACCATGGTAAGAGGCATGCAGTAGCTTGTATATTCAGTAGCAGTCAAGTAATAACAATAATAAAAAAGGCTACTCTCAACTTTTTCAAAGTTCCAGTTAAAGAATGCATGCTTGTTTGAGAGTGAGAAAGAGTTGCTCCTACTTCATCAGTATTAATATATCAGGTCATCGTAACAGAAATACTGTACTGTATATTTGCTGTGGATTAAGCCATGTAGCCATTTCCTCCAATGGACACATGTCCTTTAAAAGACATACTGTATTTTCTTCCCACCTTTTCCTTCATCCTCCTTTTTTTATATATATTTTAATTGTCTTTTTGATCAAAGTAATGTTCAATTTCATGGAATAACATTTTTCTTCCCTCTCTCCAACCCTCTTTTTTTTCCCTCTGACTTCCTAGTTCTTGGATGTTACGACTGTAGGGTAGCACTGACCAATCCCACTGGAACATTCAGCTCTCCATGCTTTCCCAGTGATTACCCTAACACCCAAACATGCAAATGGACCATCCAAGCTCCTCGGGGATACATCATTCAGATAACATTTATTGACTTTGACATTGAAGAAGCTCCAAACTGCATTTATGATTCACTGACATTGGACACTGGAGGACATGAGGTTAAATTTTGTGGTGTCACTGCCAAAGGATTGTCCTTTAACTCAACTGGAAATGAAATGATTGTGTCTTTTACAAGTGACTTTAGTATCCAAAAGAGAGGCTTCAATGCAAGCTATACCCGAGGTAGGTAAACTTAAAGCACTTCATTCTTGTATTACCTAGCAAGCAAGCTTGTTGAATGTGTGAAGGTGAATATTCCATGTGTGAATCTGAAGCCCCTGACTTCCAGCATATTCACAGGTCAGACTGTATCAATAAATTGTACTCTTCATGCTTTTTAATCATGTAATTTTTGTGTGAATGAAGATATAGGATGTGGTTTTCTCCTTGCATATAGCTTACTAAGGACACTGGAAAACAATTTAACATGTTTTAGGCTCACATGCGTACTACAGGGCATGGCCAACTGGTGCCACCTTAGTCGGGGGGGGACATGTCCTTCCTAGTGACCAGTCACAGTCGGCGACTGGGGGAAGAGGGGGGCCCCCCTGCAGCCAATCTTGCGACCAGGAAGCGGCCACAGTGCTCCCAGAAGTGGCCGCGGTGCTCCCGCCTGCGTCCCCCCAGCCCATTGCCTAAGAGAGGAGCATGGTCTGCCAGCGGGTGCACCAGAGCTCTTAGGGGGTGCACATGCACCCCTACATGTCACCACTGCTACGGGGTATGAAAGTGACACTCACCTTTAACGCTAGAAACCTGCATAAAGGGCAGGATGTTATAATCTGATTCCCATTTCTGAGGTCAGCAGCAGAGGGAATTCAACACATCCAGGAATAAGGTCTATCCTCTGGCACATCGGAGCTCTCCACAGCAAGGGTAAAGCAGGTCTGTGCAGGAGACAGAACTTTCTCAGGGGCTGGTTCAAGATTGCTGAATGATGCTTTCCCATCTCCCACCCCAGATAACTAAGGGACATCACAAACCTCAGCACCTTCAGCTCCAAATGCAATGTGTGTTTCTTTGACCTTGTTTCCTCTAACATACATATGTGGCAACATAGATCATTCAAAAAAATAATCACCAAAACAAGACATTCTGCTGTACACACTTCTCCCTCAAGGGAGAGGTCTAGAGAACAAGCAGCACATGACAGATGTTAGACACATTGCTTAATGCGCCACTGGAAACACTCAGATACTACAGTGATGAGTGCAGTATAAGTATTCATTTTTAATAGAATAGAATGAGTAGCAGTCCCAGACCTTGTTTTCTCTGAATGGTGGAATAGATTCCCTAGATTAAATTTTATACAAATGAACTATTTCCTCATCTTGCTTATTCCCAGAAAGCCTTCTTCTTCTTCTTTTTTTGAAGGAACAGGGATGTCTGCATTGATTCTACAGTGCTTCTGAGAGCACTGCTGAGAAGTATGCCCTGTCAAACTTCTCCCACCCAGCCCTGTACCAACCCAGAAGTGAGGCAGTGAAACTACTCTGAAGTTGCCTATTTCTCTTCCCCCACAAACATGCTAGAGGTAGCGTGAGTGGCAGCAGGGCCTGATCTCCAAGACAGTTTCACTACCTCATTTCTGGTTTTAGCATTTATGGAGAGGAAGCAGATGGGGAAGTTGTTCTTTAAGTTATACCACAGTCATTTCCTTTGAAACTTCCTGAGTATTGGTATTAATCTTTATTTGGATTGAGGTAGTACTTTGGAACCCTGGTAATAGGCAAGGAATTCATTGTGCTAAGTACTGTATGGACCCAGAAGAATAAGATGATCTTCACCCTGTCAGACTTACAGCCTCTTTCACACTCAACTACACCTTGACTTTACAAGAAAAATAAGTGAATTCTTAACATCAGAGGGCAGAAGAATTAAAGCCTGTTACACAAGCTAAATCTGTTACAATCCTGAAATGAAAAAATGTAACACTATAGATAGAAAGTTAGAAATGTTACTAAGGTTCATTAGAAGCATCTAAGAGGTTACTCTGGGTGACAAAAGCAGTTTCCTCTGTGCTCAGAGCAAGCAGAATATAATCTGGATAATAAAAGAAAAAGCAGTGTAAACAAATGTGCGAAGTGATGCAGTTACACTGCTATTTTTCAAGTTTGCTAGGGATCCTCCCATTCTGCTCCACTAATAGATACTTTATTCTAAACATTCTCTCCCACAAATATTTCTGTAGAATATTCTGATGTGAATGAGATTACTTGGGGCGTAAAATATTACTCAGCAGTTGCATCTACACATACCATTAAGACAACGTGATAAACCCTGGCACAGCTTGTGTCAGAGATTTTATGGTGCTTTAATGGCATGTGTAGATGCTCAAACTGCTGTGGACCAGGATACACATGCAGATGCTGCACCCAGGACTCCAGCAGTCTGAGTTGGAGAGGAGCAGTCCTGGGCTGGCAGGGACTGGAGGGTCAGCCTGAGTCTGTGGGAGGCAGTGTTGGTCATTGGAGAGGCTGGTTAGGGCACAGGTGTGCCCCAATATGCAGAGCCCTGTGTCTAGACGGCATGCAGGAGTCTGGCTCTCAGCTGTCTGGGCTCACTGAGTGCAGTGTACACCCAGGTTCAGCATTTACATGTGTATTTGGGTGCAGTTATTTTTGCTGCAGTAAGACAGTACTGTCCCTGACAGTACTATCTTGCTGTGGCAAAAATTAATTTGTTGTAGTCTAATAGTGTCACATGTGTAGACTGTGGTACTTTACACCACAGCAAATTGTATTGCTGTAAACCTGCAACTATCCTATCTAAGAGCCATTTTTGACCTTAATTGTCAAGAAGCATTGTCTTCATCCAAGAATATAATTGAACTGTAATCATTGAAACAGCTGGATAAATTCCCCTATCCACGAAAGTTGTGCAATTCCCCTGATTTCAGCAGTGTTACAAAAGTACAACTCATGGCAAAGTTTAGCTCTGACAGGCTGTAAAACTGCAGTTCAGTTGAAAATGTTACCCTTTTAACATTCATGTAAAAGAGAACATTCCATGGAGAGACCTGAGGAATGGTCCAGTGGTACCAAAAACCATGTTTATATTCTTTCCAATTATACAACTGGTCCAATAAAAGGTATCATCCATAAAAATCCTGACCATCCCAAAATAATTTGGTAAAAAACCACCTGGATATTACAGGAAAAATAGAAGTTTGGGAGTAGAAGGGGTTTTGAAAAAACTGGACAATTTGCTATCCTAGATATGCTGCTATAAAATTTGCTAGCAGGTAAATATACCGGTTAGTATATAATAAGTACATGAGCCAATCTACATGCAGATAGAACAAGAAAATGAAGTAGGGGAAGGTTTTAGGTGAAAAGATACAGTTTTTGTGGGGTTTGAAATGTTACGTAAGAGTGGTTTCACACTGAGATCCAGATGCGGGTGGATCTAGGATTTTGAAAAGGAGGGTATAGATGCTGTGGTGCATCATCCCATCATCACAAAAAGAAACTGGAAGCTTTACTAATACAGCGGGAGCCTTGGGCAGTGTTATATAGGTGAAGATTGAAACAAAAACAAATATAATTTTATTGGAATGAATTAAGAACACCCTACAGAGTTGTGAAATAGGAGCTACTTTACCAGAAGCAGCAAATAGCATAATTGCAGAGGAAAGTCCAGCTTGATTAGTGAAACATCAAAACCATTAAAAAGGAGAAAGGATTGTTAACATTTATGGAATGAGGAGTTATGAGGAATGAAGTGAAGGAATAAGGTAGATTTTAATGAGCCATGAATTCAGCTGATGCTCTCACTGGTGCCTGAAGTTCACAGAAATGCTGCTGCCAGTGCCAGGCAGCTGGTTTTAAACTTTGGGGTCAGCAAGAATCAAAGGGCAAGTGTGACTGCATCAGTGCACCCCTCCCTTCTCCCCCGAATCTGCCCTTGGGTCCAGAACACATTTCCTTGGATCTTCTTGGAGAATCTCCTGTAGCACTGAATTAAAGTACTAAATCCTCAGATGGAGTAAACAGATAGCTCTGCTGAGTTCAGTGGAACTATGCAAGCATCTATCAACTGGCAACTTGGCCCCTTAACCATTTCCCCAGTATTAATTATCTGTGGAAATAATTCTCAGCTTGGTACAGGGAAGTTATTCAGTCAACAGTGGAAAAGGAGGTGAGAACTGCAATACAATCTCTCATGTATAAATATTTCAAATCCTAACATAGGTGAAATTTAAATGCAGGCAGTAACTGCAAAAGTTGTTATATCCAGCATGGATTTGATACAACATAGTTATTATATACACACACTGTCACTTGTCAGGCAGGTGTTTGATATGGAAAAAGAAATAGACCCTGTTAAAGCTGTCTGTTGAGGGCTCTTCCCTTTAAGCTGACTGGCAGCTGTGTATGGTAAAAGCTAAAAACAATAGGAAGCCATTGTGCAAAGCAGTGGTCCTCATGGCTAGGCCAATTAGAAGCTAAATCATGGGGGTGGGAAATTCAAGGAGTTTCCCCAGGGGAACAGCAAAATGCAGGGGCTTGGGAATAAACTGTTAGAATCTGTGTATGCCTCAGTGAGTGTGAAAAAAGGAGAGATGAGATATTGGACATGGCCCTGAAAAGAAGCTGGAAGGTAGAGCTATTTGTGATCACATAGTTTACTGTCCACTGTCGTTTGTTTCTACTGTATCCAGGGGAACAGGCCTTTCTGTATAAATAAACAAGATTACATCAAAGCTGATTGACATCTTCAGTTTTTCTTCCTAACAAACAATCCTGCTGGGTTTTATATACTGTCTACCCAATAGTTCTTCACCAGGGTGTGGCGGCAGTCTGAGGTGTCATGGGAACCTGCCAGGGGTGCTGCGATGCTGGCATCGCCACCACTGCCCCCATGAGGTAAAACTACTGCATGCCTGGCTTTTTAGGTGGCACGCTGGAGACAAACTGACAAATGGCTAGAGCAGGCAGGTCTGATCCTGTATGGTATCTCTGATAAATGGAAGTGCACAGAGCAGTTTCACTCCACCGTCTGGAGACATATACTGCTGCCACCAGGAAGAACCACCTTAAGCACCTCTGGTCTGGAGATGCAGGAAGAGCACACAGTCCTGCCACAGCCAGTTCCCATTCCAGGTCTGCAGGAGGCACACAGCACAGTTCTACCTGACCATGGCAGCAGTGGCAGTGACTGCATAGTGGCATCCTCTTGGCCTTCTCCCTCGCCACTCCCAGACCTCATGTGTCCTTTTGCCTACCCTTGCCCATCCCATCCTCTCAGCACTCCTTGCATGCTGTATATGCATACCTTGTTCCTGCCAGACAGACATCACCAGACTCTGCCTCTTACTACCCCAAGTATCAATATTAATATATTATTTAATAAAATAACTATAATGCTTATAAGGTAATAAACATGAGTATATTTATAATAGTTTTTTTTAAATAGGGTGCCACTAAATTCTTGGAAAGTTTTGGAGGGGTACCTTGAGTCTAAAAAGGTTGAGAACCACTGGTCTAACCACTTGACCAAAAGGGCAAGTCGTATGGTGAACAGTTCCTTAAGTACAGACATCTGAGACTCATCAAAATGATGAATGGCTTGTGCATTCAGTAACTGAGAAAGAAATCTGCTGTCATATTGATTATGATGTTCTATGCTCTATGTATGCCCAAAACATTCACTGGTGTTAATTTTGCCCTTTCGTTGTGGATAGGGACAGAAATTAAACATAAACCAATGTAAGTGATCAGAAACTGGCTCAAATCTGTAGTACAACAGAAGTTTGTTGAGCATAAACTGATTTCAAAATGGCCAAAATGGGTTTAAGATAAACCTAGATGGATGTAGTATCAGACTTAACTGATTTAGTTTATTGAACTTCTGCCCCAGATGCCCAAATTCAAGTTATTTCACAGTCCCCCAGCATCCCAGGATGCTTTGTACCTCTCCCACAAGCCCCCACCCCCTCATAGCCTTGGCCCAAGCTGTCTGCTCCAGCTGAGCAGGGAGGCGTGCTCTAGTGCCCCCCTGGCTTCAGGCCTGGGCCTCTGCAGACATGTGGCAGCATTTCCAGAATTAAAAGTGAGTGGCTGTTTATTTATTAGTTCAATCTATGCATCTTAGGTTAACCTGGGAAGATTTAATCGATTCAGTCTCAAGCTTTTTGACTGTCTGTACTTAGCCTTTGGGTGTAAGCACCTGCTGTTAAAACCCACTACCACCAGCAACATCATGACCTCAGTTACAAAACAGATTAGAATCATTCAGTGTCACAGAAGATTTACTGAGCATGTTAACATTGTTTTTATACTGTTTCCATACAACCAGTGCCCTGACTATTTGTGACCTTCCTAAATGCACAATGAAAAGGATTTGTATAATAAACCTCCCTCTCCCATTTCTGACTTCCTCATTTTGGAATATTTGGCATATCATCTTACAATAATAATAATGATGATGATGAAACCATGGAATTACTCTTGTTAATTAAGGGAAAGTATAACCCAATTTCCATCTACAAATTATTAAAGCTGTCTTTGCAGAAAGGACAGAATCCATGAGTTGAATATGATAGGGGCAAAGATTTCTTGCAGTTATATCTTTTATTAAACCAACTGCACAATTAAGATAGAGTTAGACAAGCATTTGAAGAAATCTTGCATTTGCAAGCTTGTCTAACTCTATCCCAACTATTTAGGTAGTCCAATAAAAGTATCACCCCAAGAAGTACTTACTGCTCTCAAAATTCCTGGACTGTCATGACTCTTAGAGTGATTCCTACAGCATCATTCTAAGATTATCATAATGTGGTGAATATGAAAATCATGAAAGAGCAATATTTTCTAATTCTTTTCCTCCATCAGCTCCATCATCAAAACAATACAAACCATTATATAGTACTAAACAAAATTATTTTGGCTAAATTCTGTCATTAGGTGCCTACCCCCAACTCCTATCAAAGGAATTTACTCTGGTCTACCTGGAGATACAGTTTGAACTGAGAGTTCAATTTGTTCTTGAAAACGAAAAGGAAGAAGTGATAAAATTGTGCACATGATATTGCTTTAGCATATAGACTCTTTCTACCTATACTCTCCATATACTTACACTTATATACACTAGATTTTAAACCATTGTTAAAGGGGAGCAGGTGCTCCTGGATTGTTATCCTGGGTAATGCAGTCACACTTTGCTATCCCAGTGAGGATCAGGGTCCTTGACATGATGAAAACTAATTTCTGTTCAAAGGAGTTTACTATTTAAATCAACCATATGGCAGGGAAAACAAGAGCCACAGTGGGATGGTGTGATTTGACCACATAACACACAACAGATCTGTAGCAAAGCCAAAATTAGAACCTAAGTCCCCTGATAACTAGTCCAGTGACCATCCTACTAGATAGGGCTGTGTGAAGGTTCAGTCACTGATTTGATTCAGTGGAGTTTTGACCCAATTTGGTGGCCAAATCTCCAAATCTGAATCAAATCAGGAGACCCTTTAGTCTCTCTGAATCAAATTGGAATCCTCCAAACTAATTCGGAGAGATTCACAAAGATTCAATGATTCAGACATAGACACCACTTTAAATGTTTTTTCTACATACTTCAAGGTACCAGGTGGTTTGTGAATGCTGTGATGCTGGGGCAGATGGAGCATCCCACAGGAGCATGGGGGGGTCTCCATTGCACTCAGTCCACTGGGGAGCACACAGGGGGGCCCCTGCACTGTCCCTGGCTCAGCAACTGGTGCCTCCTGGGTCTGGGGGAGCACCTGGGGTCCCCCTGAAGCCAATTGCCCAGCCAGGGAGGTGTGTGGGGGGGTACATTGGAAAATCTACCAGCAGAATTATACCACTGTGGTTATATCAGTAATGTTGTCACTATCTTTCTCAAAGAAGAATATGCACACAGGAACTTATACCTATATGACTATAGCGATTTAATTATCTCAGTTTATTTCTACCTTTAGTTTCTCATGTTAACACAGACTAAATAGTATGCTGCTGTTCTTTGCTGCCTTATGGGATAATTGATACTTCTCAGGCAAGACAATAACAAATAAGAAATATCAAATGATGAACAGGAACAGTAGATGCTCTCTTTCATGTACAAATCCCCTTGTTCTTAGCCATTTCTGTAAAAATGTTCAGCTATCTTAGATACATTTGTAAAATCCCCACTCATTCCTACAAATACTCTCAAGCAGTGAATGGCAAAGGCATGAGTACACATGAATAAATACTTGCAATATTAAACTAGTTGACTTTTGAGAACAGACTCCTAATCCAACAGAAGTCCATCAGTTGAGTTCAGGAACAAAAGATTTTAATTTGCCAAGGATTATAGTTGAGTCAGTCTCTCAAGATGTGTGGCATTAAATTCACTGGAGAAATGCACTCATGCAGAATAAGTCATTAAAAATATTAGTAAAAACCATAAAATCAAATAAAATGTGATTTTCAAATGGTTTTCATATACTGTATTGTCTAATGCATCCTTGCAAGTTACCTGATAAATGAAAAGTAATTTTACAAATGTCTTGTTGACTGCAGACTTAGCGGCTAATACATTTCTTATGCAAGCCTTAACAGTTAGCACTTACAGATCTGCAGCACTAAATGCAGCACTAAAATTATCTTTGCACATTTTATTTGAATACGTTATCAAGCTAAATGGCTCTTTATATGTACCACTGATGTAATACAGTGATGAAAGCTTCCTCATAAAAATGTTTTGTTTAACAAATTGTACTTCAGTCATTGTCTTTAATCGAATGTGTACCTCCTTTTGGCTCATTTATATAATTTATATTATTTTTTCTTCTAGTTGCCGTGTCTCTGAGAAATCAAAAAATCGTCATCCCCCAGAGCTCTGGTGCAGAAACCGTGTCTGTGGCAAAAACTGTCTCAATACCAGATCTTAGACAATTCACACTCTGCTTTGAAGCAACCAAAGCCATCAGTGATGACAATGATGATTGGAAGGCTTTCTCCTACAGTGATTCTTTGTCAAAAGAGTGGCTCAGTTTTGGGAAGACCACAAAAGGCCATTTACTATTTATCGCAGGCATAGAATGCATGTTAGAAGATGCACTGGACAAAAATCCAGCTGGAGATTTTTTTACAGGAACATTTGAACAACTCTGCATTGTATGGGATAGCTTTTCTGGCAGTCTAGGTATAAATGCAAAGAACACCTATCGTACAATTTACTGCCCAGATACCTTTCAAAAGATTATCCTGAGGAATGGGAACCTAGTGTTGGGCTCTGACAGAGATGAAATAAGCTCTCTAAATGGAGACATTTACAATTTTCGTCTTTGGAATTTCACCATGAATTCCCAAACACTGTCCAATCTCAGCTGTGATGTGCCAGGGAACATTATAGACTGGGAAAACGAGTTCTGGAGTATCCCAAAATCAGCACTGAAAGCAGAAAACAATTTAAGTTGTGGTAAGTACTTTTTTCCTCATTTCTGTGCCTCTGAATTGTTCCAAAAGTATCATATGTCAGCAAGAGATGGCATATTCACAGTTAAAGGGAGAAGAACTTCCCAGAAGCAGCCTTACCTTTCTTAAGCCTGTAAGCTTCCCTTGCCCCAAATATTAATTTTGCTCCCGGGTATGTTTATTCCTTTTATTTACTCAAACATATATCCAGGCTGACTTCGAGTTTTTTAAACGATATATGAGTTTTTTAAAAGTAAAAAAATTAGTTTTAAAATATATGGATATATCTAGTTATAGCTAGCTATTTTAATTACATTTCATATATATTAATTTTAACATTCAGAATAGAATCAATCAATAATCAAAAGTAATAAAAATATATGAATAAAAATTCTCTGATTATTTCTTTCTATAAACTCATCACTTTAAAATTATATTAAGATGAATTAGTTAACTTATATGTAGGGAGGTGAAAGAAGATAAAGTAAGCTTTTGCTGAAACTGTGTAATAGCAGTAGTTTATGGGCATGTGTAGATGAAACGGGGGCCCTAAATTGAAGTGGTGGGTTTTAAACGACACCACTTCAATTTAGGGCTGATTTAAACCCCCGTGTCATATACACACCCAGCTGACTTATCTGCGTCTCCGGCGGGGAGGAGGGGGTGAGCTGCCAGCGGGCAGAGCGGTTCCTGGGCAGTGAGAGAGGCTGGTGTTTCCCTCTGCGGCCCCACACAGGCAGCATCCACCTGCAGGCACTGGGCTCCAGCGGTCCCAGGGAGCACCACAGTCGCAGAGGGAAGCACTGGGCCCCGGCACAGTTTAGGCAGCCAGGCAGGCACCGGGGGGAAAAAAAAAGATCAGGCTTGCCACTTTTCTTGGGCAGAGCTGCCTGCAGGACTTCCTGCAGAGCCCCTGAGCTGCACAGTGCTTCACTCTGCAATTGTAGGGCAGCAAACTAAAACTCCTCAAAGGATTTTTAGTTTGCTGCACCGAGTCATTTAAGGTGCATTATGCCGCAGCATTTCCTACAGCGGCTGTAATTAATGCAAACACTGACACCATTAAAGCGGTGCAAAAGCATTTAGCCACTTTAAAGTATGCACACACGTCTCTTGTTTCGTCTGTACGCGGCCTATAGCTAGAGTTATGCTTAGTTAACATGTTTCTGTAATGACAGCATTCTTGACCTGAAGGGATTCAGGATAGGCCCTGATCCTGCAGGTACTTAGGAATATGCTTAAATTTAAATCCTTGAGTAGATAGTGGACTACTAATGTGCTAAAGGTATACAGCCTCTGTTCTTTCCTGTATCAGAGTTCTGTTCAGTGCTGAGATGTATGAGAACCGTTGAAGAGCTGGGTCTGCCTTTCCAATTCTCAGGACCTTCCACTACTGCAACTTGACTTAGAACAGCTGCAAAGATGCTGTAATACATCAGAGAATCTGGCCCAAATACATACCTAAGTGTTTAGAAGATCAGTTCCTAGACTGGGGAACCCATGCAATGATGAAAACGAATGCATAAAGAACTCTCAGACATTTTCATTGCCGTTTCAGCTAATCCTGTTCAGAGGATGTTTAGATGATATGGTGGTAAAGATGTTGTACTCTTATGCAAGTTCTGGTAAAGCTGCTCTGGCATGCCAGCAGTGGTCCAAGATATTACAAAAAACCTTCATGCTTAGAAGGCCACGGGGATTAGGAGGAGAGCCAGTGAAATTCATGTGATTAAAGGGAAGGAGAAAAAAGAACCTGAAGGAGGGCCCTTGTCTTCTGAAGGAAAGCATAATGGCTAAGTTGATTAAAGCAAAGCTAACTCAGATCCAGTTCATTGATCCTGTGTACCACATCCCTGTAACCATTTAATGGTGTTGCAGAAATAGAATGACTATAAAGATGTCCAGCCCTTTTATTCTGAGAACTGCTATTGCTTCATGTTCCCATCTCTACTTATCCTTTTGCTGTATGGTTCTAAAAGGGTATGGACACACATAACCAATGTTGTGGACTAGGAACCAATTCATAATTGTGTGAAGTACTGTGGGAGTAAGCAACCAGCCCAGCACCATTCAGAATGGTGAGTGGGGAGGGAGTACTTGCACCCATGCTTGGAGATGTGAGGAGGTGTTTAACCTGGAGCTGGGGCACTTTCACTTCTTTTTTCCTTCCTTTCCTAAACATGAGTTCAGTAAACATCAGTAACTACTAAACTTCAGTAGTCTGCAGATGACCAAAATCTGCAATGCGCTTGCCTGATTTGAGGGAAGCCGTGGACCCATGCTTTTTGATTCCCATGGGTTCAGCATGATAATGAGCTGTGATTAAGTATAAAATAAGGACACAGCTGACTGTTTGAAAGAAAGCTTTTATTGAACAAACACTATGAGGAAGTTCACAGGTAAGATGTACCAACTAGAGGGAAAACAGAAAGCAGTAGACTTCTGCCTATGTACCAGAGCAGCCAGTTGCAGCAGTAAAGGGGAAAGAGTAAGAAATGATGTAGTGTGGGATGCCTGGTATACCACCAAAACCCATCTTAAGGAATCCCCTTGGTTTCTACTCAAAAACTGAACTGGTTCAAAATAGTACTACATTTCCCAGGTATACTTTTGAACTGTTCCAGAAAGATAGAAACCACTTTGACAGCCTTGTATACTCTCCACTTGAGGTTTATACTTCATTTAAATCATGCTAAATTTTGTGTGTGACCATGTCTACACTTTGTGGACCATCACACAGATTCTGTTAGCCTGAATGAAATCATTCAGTGAAAATATTGTCATGTTGTAGAATACTAGGGTTTGTTTCTTCAGATCCAGGGCAAAAAGGAATCAAAAAGTCTATGGTCTGGACATAGGTTGGTCCTCCTAAAGGCCACCTGAACAACCTGTATATGTGCTAGGGCTAGTTGTATATGCATATGAGCTGGTTGAATTTTTCTGAAAGAACATCTCTCCATTGGAAAATGAAACGTCATTAGAGTCAAATCATTCAGTGGAAACATTGATTCTAACAAGATTTTTTATGTGGAAAAAATTCAAAAGGTCAAAGTAAGTATTATGATGATAATACTGAAATCACACAACCATGAAACACACAATTATTGTCACACTAAGTCATGGGTGCCCAGATTTGAGGCTACTTGGGGATTAAGGTGCTGACCAGGGGCAGAAGGAGTGTGCACAATTCAGGTACAGGCAGGTTCAGAAAGCCAGGATGTCAGCCTGAGAGCAGAGACTAGAAACCTGAGTCAAAAAGCTGGGAGATCAGGCAGAGACCAAATTAAGAGCAAGCTGGGTCGAGAAGGTGGGAGATCAAGCAATAGGTGGAGTCAGAGAACAAGCCAAAGGGAACAGCACTGTAGTCTAGAGTCAGGTAGAGCCCTGTTCCCAGACACTTCCTGTTCTGGGTCAGAGAGATATATGAGGAAAGTGCAGTCAGCTGACCCCAGCTCACCACTCTGGTGCCAGGGAATGGGCAGAGGGTTAGGCTCTGCTGGAGGCTTCAGGCCAGACCTGACAGCCTGGGTGACCAGCTGAGTGACCAGCCTGCAGGTGGCAGGCTTAGATGGGCAGCCGCGATGGCCATGCTGAGGCCACAGGCTGACAATTATATAATTTAACAAACAGCCACCACTATATAACACAATTGCCTCTCCATGACAATAATATTTTCTATATATCTAATATTGCCTTTTTCTTCACAACCTTCATGCTCCCTTTTGACTTTAATATACTTGTAAAATGTTGATCTTTTACTAACTCCACACCACATGCATGCAATTTCAAGTGCTGAGTGCCTCTAGGAGAACAACAAGGTTATAAGAGATACAATTTAACAACCAAATAAGCTTTAAAAAAAATGTATTTTCAGTCTAATTGGGCTTGTGGTGTGGACTTTATTTTTATTGATCTGAGAGCAGTATACAAATATATGGCACTAACTACCAGTGGACACATCTACATATACTATTAATGTGCCTGAATAAACTCTATCATACTTCATGCCAGAGTTTATTGCTCCCGAGTTTATTGCAGCAATTAAACGTGCGCCTGGGATCATAGCACACTGAGCCAGGGTGGAGTAGCCCCGGCTGGCAGTGGGGCCTGGGGGTCAGCTACTCCACCCCAGCAAAATGTGTAGCAGAGAGGCTGGCTGCGGTACAAGGGCACTCCAGTGTGGGCTAGCTGGCAGGTAGCCTCTATACTGTAGCACCCTTGTGCCCCAGCCAGCCCCTGTCACCATTTACACTTTCATTTCAGTGCATTAAATAATTCTGCTGTAGGATAGTATTTGTCTCGAGCAGTACTATTCTACACTAGAGTTAATTAATTTACTCCATCCTAATAGCACCACATGTGTAGATGGAGATGTTTTACTGCGAAGCTAATGAGTCAACTCCACAGTAAAGTGCATGTGTAGATGCATCCAGTAAGTAACATAATGCTGTTTTCATAGAAATAACACCCTGGTTTCACATTTCTAAACACATCTACCTGTGAGAAGTGCCAAATTTGCATAGGAATGTCACTTGCATTATTGAACTCTGCAGCAAAGGGCTTTTGCTTTTTGTTTAATTTCTGGTTTTTCAAAGCTTTTGTTAAGGGACACATTGAATATCAGGGCACTAATAAATTGATGCTGATAGTCTTTTGGGAACTTTGCCTTTTACTGTTTTCATATTCTATTCAGAATGTAATCCTTAAATGGTTGTGATTTCTTGCTCTTCTAATATGCATATTAATGTGCAGCAATAAACTCTTTCACATATCATACCAGAGTTATTGCTCCAGGGTGCTGTGTTTACACATGTTCCTGGGACCATAGCACTTTGAGCCAGGTGGGGGTAGCCCTGACTGACAGAGAACCCAGGGGATCAGTTGCCAGCCTGGGGCTGCTCCAACTCAGTTCAAAGTGCTGTGGAGGGACTGGCTGGGACACAAAGGTGTTATAGCATGGGTCTAGCTGGCAGACCCCAGACAGCGCTGTCACCATCTACATGTGTGTTGCTGTGGAGTAAAAAACTCCACCACAGCATAGTGCTTGTATTTACAAGTACTAACCTACAGTGGAGTTTATTAGTTTACTGCAGCCTAATAGCCCTGCATGTATAGACACTGAGACATTTACTGAAAAGCTAATTAGGCAATTCTTCAGTTTCATAGATTTCATAGACTTTAGGGCTGGAAGGGACCTTGGAAGATCATCGAGTCCGGCCCCCTGCCCAAAGGGCAGGAAGTCAGCTGGGGTCATAGGATCCCAGCAAGATAAGCATCCAATTTGCTCTTGAAGG
>NW_017728943.1:126258636-126278891 GCF_001723895.1 Crocodylus porosus | reverse complement strand
ATGACCCCCAAGTCTCTTTCTTCCATAGTGCTAGCCAATGTAGCACTGCTGAGCCTATAAGGATGCTGCAGGTTTTTTCTCCCAAGGTGGAGAACCTTGCATTTTTCAGTGTTAAACACCATTGGGTTCTCGTCCGCCCATTTGCTGAGCCTGTTCAGGTCAGCCTGGCTTGTTCTCCTGGTGTAGACTGTATGACTCCAGATGAGATCGGATCTCCAATATGTTACAATTTGCTAACCCTTCATGGGGACTAAAGCCAGACTATCCCCTAAAGTTTTTGGCACACACAATACATTTTGGTTTTCAGGGGTGTTGTGTAGCTAAAGCCAATGGAAATCTTGAAAGACATGGGAGGAGATTTAGACATTAGATATGACTGTAATTTGCAAGCCAAAGGTGCTTTCCTGGATTCCTTAGCATCGAGGCTGAATGGCAGTGCATTAGGCCTATGAATAAAATGGCATATTGGGTTTCTCACAGGAATAGATCAGAACAGAGATGTCACTGCATGCCTTAATGTATTTTAAGACATGATGGTCTTAGGTATCTCGTGTAAAGCCTTTGTAATGATTTATCTTTTCTTATTCTGAAGGCTCGTACTTAGTTCCCACACCTATAACTGAACCAACCAGTTGTGCAAACCTGGGAAACCTTTGCCAAGGTAAGACATGACATATATCCCTACAGCTTCAGCTTTAACTGATCTCTCTTGTTCTCTCATTTTCATTTCATTGTACTTTTACTATTTTTTTCAGGCAGAAGCCTAGAAAAAAAATGAGCAAAGAAAAGAATTTTTTAGCCTCATGGGATTTGTGGGTGTACTGTACACCCAGTGTGTGGAAAGAATATGATCACACTCTTGATAATACATTTCCAAAAAGTCTTCATTATGTCAAAACCTAACAATCATGTGCTCTTGGATGGATGGACTGGTTTAATTTCTTTTCTTTTTCCCTCCTGCACATTTTAAGGGTAAAATAATAAACAGAACAGAACAGGAGTAGGCTTTAAATAAAAAACAAGCAGATGCAATTCCACAATTTGTGTGTTTCCAGCAGACTGATGTGAAAGATGCCATCAAAATGCAAAGTCTATTAATAATAATTAATAAAATAGAACAGTGCAATAATTGATGGTGAGACATTTGGTCTCCATTTTCATGTGCACTGTAGTGACTGATCACAGTCGCTAGTAATCCACAAGACTTACCATTCATAATAGGAACCATGGTATTACATCTCTTGAAATGCTAAATGAACTGAATGCAAAGTTTTCAGTTGAAATGGGTGACCTCTGCAGATTTATGCTCATGTATGTCATATGAGTAACACCTGTAAAGTTATATGCTGAGATTCACACAAGGTCAGTCGTGCAACTTTGGTCAAAGGTTTGAATTCTACACACATCCTTTATGTTAGTAGGGTCAGTGCATTTGTAAACCCAGACCCTTCTACTAGGCTAATGCTTGTTTGCAAAACTTTCATACAAGTGGGAACTGCAGTAATTCTATTTAATCATTTCAAGTGATAAAACTAAAAAGATAAGGGATATGGGGCAGAAACATGAAGGAAAGAAAACTAAATTAGATAAGCCAAATGAAGATCCCAGGAGCTCTTTCTAAAACAGGTTTGAGAATAAAAGATTTAGCTTAACAACAAAAGGGAAAATTTATTGCTGGTGGAAAACCAGTTCAAAGGCTACAATGGAATTTCAGCACTTGTCTCAGAATTTCTAGTTCATTTGAGTCAAGTTTCTGGAGCATATTATACTTAATGTATTTCAGACTAAGTGTAAACTGAAGTCTAGATCCTAAGGTCTCTGTTTATGGCAAAATGCCAATTATGTCCAGAATTTTATTTAAAATAGCATCTTCAATGCTTATTATAGCCAAGGTACTTTGAAATTATGAGTTAGATACTAGAGCAACAGCTTAAGTAACCATTGTGAACTCAAAAGAATCTCTCACACAACTGTAATAAAAGGATTATGAAAATCAGAATACAAGGGTGCTACTCTACTCTTTCAGAAACATGCCAAGAGATTTGTTCACAGTCAGCATGGCAATTTATTCTCAGTCCCAGAATGTTGATTCTTGATGTGTAGTCTTACTCTGAAAAGTGACTCTTAAAATAACCTTGTGGCTTTCTGTGTTTATCGCCCAGTGTTGCCAGAACTCTGTTCAGTTTACTGTGAATCAGAATTGTGTATGCATCTGCCTGCCAGCACTGAAAATTTACATGGGCTCTGAGGATGGGTTTGGATTTCCATTTTTTCTTTTTGTCCATCATCACCAGTTAATAAAGGTTCTGAACAGTCAAATCACATTCACAAGGAGAGCTCTTTTCTTCACAATGTAACTGCTTTGGATCTTGTTAAAAGATATTTAGCCGTGAAGCTATAGCATCGTTTATTTCTTTTGTCCTGGCTTTACTCAGAGTAAAAAAACCTTAGGGCCTGATTGAAGCAGTACCTGTAAGAGACTTTAGAAACTGAGGCATGTAAAAACAAGGAACCTTTGCCCTACACCTGCAATCTGAATCAATAGGGTTAGTCATTTAAGACTGTCATACAGTTAGTGGAGAAAATAACATGCAGGCAATGTGCAAGGAGGTGGTTTAGAATTGACAATGCTAGGCACAGAGCTAGAATGCCCACTCCTTCTCAGAGCTTAATGGCGCCTATACATGAGCAGCAAGGCTGCTCCAACATACCGTAATTACTTTTACAATTAATCAAGTCTGCTGGAGCGTGGTATTTGCCATGCTCCAGCAGACTCCAGTGTCTCATTTATCAGCATCCCCACACTGAAAAAAATGGCAGCGGGGGCACTTTAACTGAAGCTCATTCAATGAATCAGACTGAGGGCTGTTCTTCAGACACATCTGTCATCTCAGCATTCAAAACAACCAGCTTGCCTTAGTATTCACATTGCAAGCACAGAACACAAGGTTCACATCAACTTTCATTCTTGAAAAGTAGTGATTCTGCCCATCTTTAACACAGGGTCTTCGGCGGTTAGCTTATTTACCTAGGGAGTGGGAGCTATGGGTTTTAGGTGCTTCTCAGGCTGAGGGGACAAACAGCCAGTTCTAAAGACTGTTTATGCATTTACCATAGACAGATCTAAGATTTTGAAAAGGGGAGTGCGTACGATGTGGTGCATCATCACAAGTAATGACTTACATTTTTCTCCAGTTAAAACTAGAAGCTTTACTAAGACGGTAGGAGCCAACAGCTATATTATTCCATTTAAGAGCAAAGCAAAAGCAAATATAAATGTATTAGAATATGCACTAATTTGATTGATTATATATTACATTTAAATAATACAATAAAGTAAGCAAGAAAAAAAAGGATCAGTATAGTCCAATGATAGTGTCATTATCCCTATAGTCATTATAATTAAATGTACCTTTCTTACTCAAATTTGTAAACAAAATCTAGCCTTGTTGGGCATCTACACATGCAGTTAATGTGAAGCAATAAACTCCAGAGTTTATTGCTCTAGAATTTATTGCTCTCAGGCACACTGTTTGAATGTGCGCCCAGGAGCAGTAAACTGGAGTTTATTGCCATTTGAACACATGCCCAGGAGCACAGCACTTTGAGCCAGCTTAGAGCAGCCCCAGTTGGCAGGGAGTCCAAAGGGTCATCCTGCCAGCCTGGGGCTGCTCCCCCAATCAATTTACTGCAGATGGTCTGGCTGGAGTACAAGGGAGCTTCAGTGTAGAACTAGCTGGCAGGCACCCCCTGCACTAAAGCACCCTCATGCCCCCGTGAGTCCCAGAAGTGTCTACATGTGCACTGCTGTGAAGTTTTTTACTCTGCAGAAAGATAGTAGTTGTATTTACAAGTACTATCCTGCTGCAGAGTAAATTAGTTTACTCCAGCCTAATAGAGATGCACGTATAGATGACAAGACATTTACTGAGCAGCTACTTAGTCAACTGTGCAGTAAGCATCTCATGTAGAGAGCGCTCCTTGAGAGTCTTGATAGTAACTTCAATACTTCCCTGTCAGTCATTTGTAAACCTGACTTAATATCCCTACATCAGAGTTAAACTTTTTCCACAGAGCTAAAAACAGTCTGCAGGACTGTGAAATAGAAAAGAAATATTATGAAGAATTGCTGAAAGACAGCAAAATTGCAAAAGATAGGATAGTTTGCATGGTGGAACATCAAGGCAATTAGAAAAGAGAGAGGGTCCTTAACCCCTGTGCAGTCTTTATAGAGATTAGCAGAAATCAGGTAGATTATAAAAAGCCATGAAGTCCATTGCCTCACTCAGTACTCCATGAATAGAAATGCCACTGCCTCTTCAGGCAGTTTTCAAGTTTGGGTAGAACAGGAATAAAAGTGCAGTGCAACTGCACTACTGCAGCTGCCTGGATCCACCCCTGGCATTTCCCATTAGACAAGCACCTGTTAAAAATTAAAGATTAAAAATAACTGGTAGCAGATAACAGAACCCAGGCATACCCCCTACCCCTCAGGAGTTCCTTCTTCACTGGGCTACAGAATCAGGCTCCCATTTCCGTTTTCTCCTTCCTTCCCCCTAACTCTTGAACTCTTTTCTGCCTACTTGTCTAGCTCAAAAAGAGGGTAAAGGATCACTTTCCTCTCACCCTTATTCAGACTGGAGATTAAGCCAGGAGATTAAGACACTCTGTTAGGAAATGAAAAATAGGGATTTGAAGCTATGGTGCAAAATATGGGTGGCACCACTACCACCACCACTGTTTGAAAGAATCAATGGGTTCTGTACATTGAATGTCATTCAGGCAAAAGGTGTGCCATGTGAGATTAGGAATTAGGAAACTTTAAGCATGCATCTCAGCATATACCTGGAAAACAGATATTTTGCATAAACTGGCCCCATTATTATGTAGTTACTTTTCAGTTTAAAATTGTTCTGTGTTGCTACCTCCCAGGCCCATGGACTATGTATTAAAATGAAAACAGTGGGATGAGCCTCATGGCTAAGATGTATTTTTTCTCAGAGGCTAGAGTCCTTCATATTAAACTAGTCTTATAACATTAATGCTATCACTTCAGTGAGCTAAGGCTATACTTTCACTTTAGTATTAATAGGGGATTCTGCAAATTTGGTAGGTCCCCCAGTGAAAAATCCCAGTCCCTTTGAAAAAGCATGAGGACCGTGGAAAAACAGTAAAACAGCAGTGAGTCCGCTGGGGGGGGAGGAAGGGGGAGGGAGGAGGAGGGCAGCTTGAAACAGAAAAGTGTGGGAAGCCCTGACTTTCTGGAGCATGGGGGGAAGGAGAGCGGAGGGTGATGAGGGAGATTAGACAAGGGGCCCTGGAAACTCTGCCCCTCCCCAGTGGTTGACAGATGGCCATCTCCAGGGGGGGACAGAGGGGCCTCCCATGCTTCTTAGTGCCCAAGAGGCCCTGGAAGTCCCACCCCTCTCCAGAGATTGACAGATGGCCATTCGTCAGTCTCCATCTCGAGTGCAGAAGGGCCCCTCCCTTGCATCTGATTGAGGCAAAGGGCCCAAGAAGTCCTGCTCCTCATCCAGTCAGAGGCATGGGGTGGCCACCATGCTCCACCACAAAATTGGCCCCCAACCCCATGCTGGGATCACAAAATACAAAGGTAGCATCTGTGAATTAGGTAGGTCCCTAAGTATTAGGTATCGTGTGCCTGAGGTATCTGGGTATAGGCTAATAAAATTTTGTTCTTTCTGTGCTGCCTTTTTGCTCAACTTTTCCTTCTCATAATCATGCTCCTAGAATGAAGCTATTAATAAGACCGGTTATTGCAAGCCATTCTAGTATGCTAGCAATGGATACTGAAGAATACTGTGTTGGTTGTTGTCCCCAAACTAAGGGCAGAAGAGAAAATGGATCAAACCAATTTATTCTAGATTACAGTTCACCTGTAAGACTTCATGGGACAGCATTATAGCCAACATTAAGATGACAATGAAAATTGTATATCATTATGGCAGTAATCATTATAATAGGTTACTCATTAACTCAAAACGAAACCGTGTTCCTTCTCACTGTATAACATACACTAAGCCCGATTTCCAGCAGTTTCTGACTCCTACAGCACTTGCCATCTTCATCTGGGCTTTTGAAGCCTTGGCACTTCTTTCCATGTCAAGGTTTATTAAACTTCTACTTTTAGGATCATACACATTTCACTGAGTGCTGCTTACCTCCAGGAAGAAAACCCTGAAATAGTACAGAAATAACCTCACAGAATGCAATCTTTTAACTTATAGAAACCATCACCGTGGGCTGCAAGTGATTTAAGTTTGACAGGGAATAATTGACACCAGCATGGTCCATTAAACACTATCAGCATCTCCTGTTCCCACCCATGTAAGACTGATCATCTGTTTTTAATTATTATGGAGTACTATACTTTGAATAGTTTGGCCCTTTTCAGATCTCAAACAGGCTTTTTTTTAAGGAACTTATTTCAAAAGAATGTTAGAACAAAATTTTGAACACACATAACTGATTCCTTTTATATGAATTAAGATGTTAGATTCCTATAGGAACACTTACCATGAATAAAGGACTAGATACTCTAGAATGTTTTTTTCCCATTTTTCCAGCAGTACTATTTTTGCTGACTTGGCCAAATAAACTATCTATTGGTCATACAAATGGTTGAAAATATATCATCTTTACATTCAAATTTTAAGTTGTTTCTTGTATTTTGTTTAAACAAAATAAAAACAATTAAAAAATTAAAAGATTTACTCTCCCACTACCAAAAAGTTAGAGAAGTTTATAGTAAAACAGTATCATAATGCAACTAAAAACAAAAAAAAATCTTTGAAATACAATTTTTAACCTTTAAAATATGATTGTTGGCCAAATATTTTTTCAAACGAGAGCATGCATGACACATTGATGTACAGCAGCATTGCTATTGCGCTGATCTTTAGTACTTTTTTGGGGTCTTCTTTTTTCTTTCCTTTTTTCCCTGATCTTTCATGTATATAATCCTATTCATTCCAGGAATAATTTTCAGCTATATATCTTGCCTCCACTTCACAGAAAACACATTTGAGCTCGTGCTTGTGGTAAATTTTTTAAGCACTGTGCGGGGTGGGGTGGGAGTGGACGCATTTTAATGTTAGTTAAGATCCTATGTGAAGCTTTGAAAATATGTTCCTTACAAGTATTCAGAGTCTGATGTTAATTCTGTTCATTATACAGCCCTCAGTGTACTTAATTGAATCCTTACATGGGTGTGTTCTTTTCACATTTGTTCTTCATCCTTAGTCCCTGAGTAGAGACAATTATTTTTTCACAAACTCATGTTCTTAGTTTATGTGTCTTAGAAGTTGTATGATTTATTTTCTGGCCTTTGCACAGCTGCTGGATCTAAGGATTGTGAAGTTTGTGATCTTGCAACCCTTGCACTGGTAAAATTCCCACTGAAGTTAATGAAAGTAAAAGATTTCAGGATCAGAACTCATGTCAGTTCATTTATGTCCATCACTTTATATGGAAATTAGTGTGTGTGTATACAGCATGTACAACAGTTTAAGTACATGGATTCATTCACTGTGTGTATATATATGTTATCATGCATTATTCCCAGTTTGCCTTACCTCATTAACATTCATGTTTCATCCAAGTTCACCTCTTTCTCATCTTTATTACCAGCTACTGTAAATGCTACTACTCCTACACCACCCACTGTCACCACTAACATGCCCGATACTAATAGAACCGATAAGCCAAACAATGGTAAGAAATCCTGAATTATGTTTTTCCTTGTACTATATCTAGAGAAAGTTTCTTGTGTTTTAAGGTTTGTTTGTATGTTTCCTTTTTCCAGTAATATCATAAAAGTTAAGGTTGACATACTGGCCTTGATTCTGACTATACCTATGCGAGCATAAATCAGGAATAACACCATTGAAGCCATCTATATAAAAGTGATATAAACTAGAGTATTGCTTTAGCACAGGGGTTGGTAGCCTTTTGCTGCTGTGGCATGTAAGTCTCTGCTCCCCAGCGCAGCCAACCCACTTGCACTTACCACCCCCCACCAATCCCTACCTCAGCAGCAATGGAAAGGGCAAATTCTGTAGTAAGGGTAAGTACAGGTACAAGAGAGCATCAAGGAGAGCTGTGGAAGGGGTGCTCTGTGGAAAGGTCCGATGCCCTGGTTTACTGGGACCTTTACTGGCCAAATCCCTTCACAGGCCAGGTCCAACCCCCAAGCTGTATGTTACTTACCACGGTTTTAGCAAGTTTGCATATTTCTTGCAATATTGCTACATTTCAGTTCATGCATTGATTATATTGTTAATTTACTAATCTTTAAAGAACAAAGAGCCCAGAAAAATATTTTAAAAGACGGGGACAAGAATAGTCGCATGATTTGAACATATTAACACCACTATTGTTCAGGTGCCATGTAACTACCACTTTTTCAAATAAGCTGGTAGAACTTTGGATGACCTATTCCCCACTAGTAACTTTCAGGTGGAAATGACAACAACTTCCACTTCCAATAGGAATTTTTCCATTTACTTAAAGGTGGGATGAATCTGGTTGTATTAAGGGAAATACTAACAGCACCACTATGATGAACTTCTAATTCAGAAAGATCAGCGACAGGAGGGGGTGGGAATGAATGATAACTAATGAAGCTATTAGCACCATACTGGAAAGTAGAGATTTCTTTTAACATTTTGCTGAGAAACTATAATACAGTGGCATTGCTGATTTTCTGTAAAATCTTACAAATAACTCAAAATTCCATTTCTGTGAGGATTTCACTTTCAGCAGGCTCTGGAGGATTAAATCAATGTTTATGTGCTTTTAACAAATGCATCCATTTATACTGCTATATTCCTTTTGTTTAGTACTTGACCATAATTTAAAAGCAAGAAGCCAAATCCCAAAAGTATTGAGTCAGTTATGTCAATGGGTGCTTAGTTACTATTTATGAAGCTAATCTCTAGATGTTCATAACAAACAGTTACCCTAATTGTAAGAATAAGACAGAGATTTTTCAGAGACTTCTAAGGAAACTGGATGCTCAGCTACCATTAATATGAATTAGGAACTAGATGTTCCAATTTTTTTGGTGGCTTTGAAACTCTCAATGAAGAGCAGGAAGACTAAGAGACAGTGAGCCAAATTTAGACTTATTATAAGCAAATACACTAAGCTTGATGCCTGACTTAAGAAGAGTCAGGAGGATTACGCAAATAATGTTTTCTTTTTCTATCCATTAACTCTGTGGCTGACTACACATAGACCTGCAGGAATTCAGAGTTCCTGCTGCAGCTATCTTCAGAATGAAGAGAAATTCAGCAGACAGCTCCCATCCACTACTACAAGGGCAGCAAGATTCTAAAATAAAAGGGGTCAAAAACATAGGAATCATCTCAACACCAATTATTTGGCCAGTGAGACAAAGACCTCTCCATCCCAGTAAAAGTCCATCAGCGGAGGAACAAAACCCAGAGAGAAAAAATATGTACAACATGTTCCCTCTCTATACTTTTGAGGCCACATCGCCTGCTTCTGGGGATCCTGAAGTTGGTAGCTTGGTTCCTTTTAAAGACAATATAGGCATAGAACATAGTATTACCATGAATCAGTCAATCAGTAAGAGTATTTCAAATAATCCTAGCAGTTTCCTAAGTGAGACTCATGATATAGAACAAATTCTGACAGCTTCTGTAAGTACAGATTATTCCAAGAATGCAGTAGTTCCTCCGTTGCAGACTGGAAGTTTTGGTGCAGAACTGACATGGACTTTGCCTAATACTCTGGAGTATCCATATCCTAATTCGGAGTCAGCATTCCAGTCTCCAGTTAGCAAAAGTGCCCTTAATGGACATACAAAAGAATCCCTGTGGATCTTTTCCTCTTCCACACATGAAAGCACATATGGAGTTTTGGAATCCTCAGTTTGGTGGAATAAAGCTACTTCATATCATCATGTCACTCCTGACATTCCAAAAGAAAACTATCATTCTCAGTCTAATTTATTTGTTTCTTCTACTCAGGAGTTGATGTATCAGAAAAGTAGGCTGGACTTACTAAAATTTGCTCTTTCAAATACTCACCTACTACCCACTAAGAGAATTATAGAAGATCCATTTAGGAATAGCCCATATATTCCAGCATTAAATGATGAATTGCAGCCTACAAGAGCTAAATATTCTAAGGAACAACATTCAGTGGACCATACAAACTTAACCCCCAAACAGTCACAGCCATCAACCCCATCTCATTTCTTCCAAAATATGCAAGAAGTACATACTGAAGTCATGCCTGATATCCAGTCACACATTCTTCTAACACGTGAACACAGCACACAATTAGTGAAGTGGCCATTACGCTTACTAGGAACAAGCAAGACAAGTTCAGAATTTCAACATGCTGTTACTACTTTATCTATTTATCAAGAATCCTTTAATAATGAATATTTGAAAAGTGACTTGTTTCCAGTTAGACCTTTGACTAAGTTGCCAAAAGAGCAAAATGACAAGTCATCTCCAGAGCAAGAATTTGAACTCAACACAGGTATTTACAATATCAATGATATGCCTCATTCTTTAAAACCCTTGACAAATTTGCAAAGGAAACCAAATGAGAACCCCGGAATTGAAATATTGGAGGATAATTTAAATGCAATTCATAATGATAACCTACAAGATGATTCTGTTATTTCCACACAAGAGTCAGAAAACAGGAGAAACTCCTTGAAACAAGGTCACATAGTTGTTCCAACACAGTATGTAGATATTGCTCCTTCTTTATTAGGAAATTACTGGACCATGTATTACCTTTTCAAACAAGAGACTCCTGGGTTTTCTGGGGAACCTTCAGAAAGGGGGTCATTCTTATTTAATAAACCACTTTTTTCCCCAACGGAGAGACTGCCATTTGTCAGTTCCCCAACTGAACTTGATAGTATTCCTATGCAAACTACCACCAATAATGTATCAGGTTATGTAATAAAAGAAGTGAACTTTGCTAGCTCTGTGCCATCTTTGACTACGGAAAGCTCAAGTTCAGTGGTTGTGATTCCTTCACTAAAGATTTCAAAAAGGGCTGAAAGGACAGCATCACAGTTAAAATCAATAATGGTGGTTTCTCCTAACATAAATGTGTTTGCAAATGATATGTTTTCATTTGATTTTCCTTTCCCTTCACTGGAAAAATCTTCAAGCAAACCTTTCATACACTTACAGACCACTACCACTGATATCGCACAAGCAATTTTCACAAACAATTTAACTAGTTTAACTATGAAAACTTGGGATGAAAGTGTACATGACAATCAAGTTAATATGGCCTTCCAGCAACACAGACAGACATTTGCTTCAATCCTTCTCACACACTCAACAGTCCAACCTTCATGTACAAGGAACAACCATACTTCCTGCATGGTCAACAAATCAGCTCTGAGTTCAGTTAGAGATAAAGCCAAAGTGCCATCAGTATTACAAACCATCATGGCAAGCACTTCAGGGAAAATAGTTATAGAACATGAAAAAGACAATGCTCAGACAGATTTGGAACTTGATTTTTCAGAAACTTACAGTTCACGAAGTTCTAACTCCTTCATAATGCCATTGTCTTTAGAAACAACACATCCTCTTCATTTAGAACAAAAAATCAGGTCTAGAATATCTCCTAACAGTTACTCCACAGCATGTGCCTTTTCTACACCCCCACTGTCACAAGACCTTCCAAATTACTTTGACCAAATGTCTCCAAGCTTGAGTTATCTACAGAATGCAGGAAGTAAAAGTCACTTGCCTATTGTAGGACAAAAATCTATTGAAGATGGAGACAGCATTCTGACATCTTCTCAAACAGCACAAATGGGAATGATCTATGATGATGTGCACTCCAGAAGTGCTACTTTACTGACATCAGATACTGAATTGGGGATCTCAAGAGGAGAATCGAAGTGGGAGGTATACAGTTCTTTTAACAAGCACACTGAACAGTTTATTCAAAAAAGAATGTCTTCTTTGACCACTAGTAATGTTTATGTCTCTGATTTGCAACTACAAACAGTACCTCAGACTTCTGAAGACTATGCTGGTTATGGAAAATTAGCCGATCTTTCTTCTGTTTTGGAACCAACAAGAATTTCAGACTTAACTAGTACAATATTTCTGTCATCTCCACACCTTGGGACTATCATTCATGATAGTGAGAACATCTTAAACTACACTCTAATAATAACTGGAGCAGCAGCCATCCATCATTCTGTTTTGCAGTCCCAAATTTCAGCTTCTCCAGTAAAGTACCATCAGTCATCCATTTCAGCACATGCAAATTCCTTAGCCAATTTATCTGCTTCAGCAAGCCAAAACTCTACCCCTTATACACCACTGAACCTACTTACCAGCTCTCCCAGATTAATTTTATCTTGTTTATGTAACTCCTTCGCTGACTTGAACTGCCCATGTGGACCTGAAGCCAACTACAGTATGTCAAGGCATTAAGCTAGATGTAGAAAAAAATCATCTCATCTGCTAGATATGCAGTTTGTAGATAGAGAATTTTATATAGAAATACCTGGGTTTAGTGCTTATACATAGCTTCATGTAGTATAAGACTATAGAATAGTCATTTAACAGTAGTAGGGAATTTGTAACATCCCTCAAATACAACTTTAAACATAGCATATTCCATTAATAATATAGGGTCTCCAATTGCTGTCTTCCTAGTTACTAACCAGCAAAGCTCTCAGGAGACTACAGGGATAACTGATGATCATCTATTTACTATCCCCTCCCCCCCACACACACACTTTCAGCCCTGATATCCAATATTTTTATTTTTAATGTAGTTTAGATTTTCTTTTTCATTTATAGTACTTACATTTTTATGATGTGGGTGGATTTAAATTTTGAAAAACCAAAGATCAAGCTCAAATTTAACTGGGAAAACTTCAGAAAATCTGAATAGCATAGGAAAAAATCCAGTCCCGATAATTCACTTAAACTTATATATTTGGAATTTTCACTCCTCGCCCCCAAATTTTCTCAGTGGTGTCTGGTGGTTTTACATCAGTTATCTTTTTGTGAGAAGAATTTTCTGTAATCAATATTTTGAAGATAGTAACAAATACCTTTCCTTTAACCAGGGGAAAGTGAAGCACTTTTCATTTTTGCCTGTTGTTGTTCTCTAGTTTCCTGAGAGTGATGACAAATGTAGAGTAACACTTTGCTAGTCTGACTGCATCTTGCTTTGGGTCACCATCTGGTGGTTGGTGTGAAACTATTTAGCACTAGTTTATAAAATGTATGTATAAACGTTTATTTTTTGTATGTATATCCTACATTGAGATGATTTCATTCACATATGACACTCATATATGCATATATAAGCATGCTATCCTATGTATAGACTATATGAGTGTATATTAATGTATGTAATATATGAAGTATATATAATGCAGCACTATATACACATGTGTTTGTATATGCTGATATAAAACATATGGTATATGAAGCTTTATGTATACTCTAATGTGTATATACATGATACACACACACAATGAGACTACAAACTCTAATATTAACAAGAGTTTTATGTGCCCCAGAATGTGGGTTCCAATATCTTTCAAGACACTAAAAAATAGAGAAATAGAGAAAAATTGATAATAAAGAAGAATTGACAATAAGTTACAAACTATATTCAGTATTTCTAACTTTTGTAATACCATGTTTAATGGACAGGTGGGCTGTTCTACAGGATTTCTATTACTGTCTACAGTTCCAACATTGACTCAAAGTCAGAAGTACAGAATGTGGTGGCAAAATGGGTAAGCTGAGTTTCTATTAATGCAGTAGTACCTGAATTAATTTGTCCAACAGATTTCATCAGTCTGAAAGAACTGGAAGAAAGAGGGGACATCAAACAATCCAGCTAGGCTAGTGTGAGCTCTATAGAATAGCATTTTTCTTTATGCTACTTCTTTGCACAGTGCCTATTACAGGAGGGGAAAGATGCAAGGGCCTTTCCCCTCCTGTCCATCTAGCAGGCTGTGAGCTGCTTGCAGCCCACAAGGAGTTAACTTGCAGCTCCCAGGCTCCCTCTTGGATGCTCCTGTCATTGCTCTTGCAGTTGCTTCCTGGAGCCTCTGGACGCCCACTCCCTCTTCTGGTTTGTGCTTCCTGTCCCCACCCATGTATGTGGGGTGGCATGTCCCAAAGTCCCCAGGTTTCTGGGATCAAGGTGGCCTATGATTTGGTGGAACCCTGAGGCAGCTCATGCAAAAGGGCAGACCACAGAGGCAGGGGAGCCTATGTGTTGGGGAGGGGGGCACACAGCAAGAGAGCCTGCATGGTGTGTGGCCCAGGGGTGCATGGCCTGCAGGGATGCAGCTCCAAGGCATTGAGAATTCGGGCAACCCTCTCTTAAATGTGGGATTTTGAAAGCACCCAAGCACCTAGAGCACCCATTAAATTAAATGGGTGATTGGGCTTTCAAGTCACGAATGAAATTTTGCCTAAGTTATATACGCACTTTTGGATATGTTCCGCTTGAACAGAAATAAAAATAACAGCAAGGAGTGCTCATTTAAAATAAACACTTTAAAATCAAGGTTTTTTTACCGTACTCCATCATTATGTACTTCACCAGTCTTTAGCTCTAAGGTTAGCAACTGGGATTCCCTGCAGTTGTACCAGTCTTTGAGGCAATGTGATTAATTTGTTTGTTTGTTTGTTTTTAAATTAATTCATGGGCCCTCTGGATAAGGGACTCGTGAACTTCCTCACTACATACCAGGTTTTAATACAGAAGCTTCCTCTCTCTTTCATTTACAAGGGCAAAGAGTACTCACCTCATTTGCAGTTCCTCATGGCAGGCGCTTGCATGGAAAAATAATATTCTAAAAGTATTGCACTGAACTTTTTCCTGGTAATAGCATTAGATTTAGAATTTAGAGAAAGCAGTACCACCAGCAATCTATAGACCAGAATTAGATATATACGTGGAACCAGGCACGCTTTCTACATTTGTCATAAAACCTAGAAGGTACATTTGTTAATTGCAGCAGGCATTTCCTATGCAAGGCTGGGTTTATGTTAAGAAAAGGAATCTGGAAATATGAAATCTTCCAAATGTAGCTGGCCATGCAGAACTGGATGATCTGTAAACAGAAATCTTTAAAGTTATGAGGGGAAAGTCAGGAAATAATAGTCATCAGGCATGAAAAAATATCCTCATCAAGCTACTGTTGGCATAATAAGGTCTTCAGTTGCAATATTTCTTAGACCAAAGGAAACCTGATGTTGTTTCATCTAATGTTGATGTTTGATCTTAGCATTTCATATGTAATTAACAGCTTTAAAGCTAAAGTGTACATCAAGTGTGAGACTGCTTTGAAATATAAAATCAAATAATAAATATTTATATTTATAAAAGAAGGAAAATGGGGCATTTTTTGTTTTTGGGGCATTTTGGACTATGAGCCAGGACATACCTCCTTCCTCCCTTTTCTCATATTAGAAAATATTAGAAAGTTATTATAGGGTTTAGATCTGTGTACAAATAAAATTATTCTTTCTATCTTTCTTTCTTTTATTTAGGGATTGATGGCAGAGGTGGATGGCCATGATGAGTTTTTCTTTTTACTTTTGCAAAAGTCTAAAAATAATTAAATGAATCCTAAAATTAAACAAAGTGTTTCTGCCTGTCTGCGGAAGGCTTTGATAATACAATATCTGAGGTGATACTTGAGCCATGTTTAAAGATAATTTATTGACCTAAACCATGTTTTTAAGTTAAAACTCTGTAAATTAATAGCCTTGCCCAATGTGTAAAATTTTAACTTAATTCAAGGGATAAAAGAAAAAAATAACTTAGACTCATTATCTTTTTTGGTGGTTTGAGGTGGGTGTTTTTATCTATGTAGAAAGCCAGTTAGTATTGTAGCTTTTCTCTGTCCTTTTATATAATAAATGTTTGCTTTAGTATGCTATGAAGGGTGTTTGAGAGATGTAAACTAAGTTGCGTGTTTGAGAGATGTAAACTAAGTTGCAACTTTTTGGAGCATGATGATCTTCTGACAAAAGATGTATAGGTAAGGTGTTTAGGTAATAGAGGGCTTTGAATCTGTGATAGATTGTATGATTAAAATAAAGTCTAGGGGTTTGATGGATGGATCTGGTGGGTCAAATGTGCACTGTATTCTTAGACTCATAGGATCATAGAATAGTAGGGATGGAAAGGACCTCTGGAGGTTATGTAGCCTGACCCCCTGCCTGAAGTCAGATCATCCATATCCAGTATGGGTGTGTGAAGCTTCGGTCGCCAATTTGATTTGGAAAAGATTTGGCCTGATTCAGAGGCCAAATCACCAAATCCAAATCAAATTGGGAGACCAAAAATACCTCTGAATCAGTACAGAAAGATTTGGGAAAAGATTCAGAGATGCAGATATTCAGAAGGCAGTCTTTCAGGGGAACAGAAACTGAGAAGAGGGAGGAGGAGCAGGGGGGAAAGACAGATATCTCTAGCTGGCCAGTGACTGTGATCTTTCCCTGAATCCCCTTCCATTCACAGTGCTCTGGGGGGAGGAAAATAGAAACAGCATATAAGCCTCTATCTGCAGGCTTTCTGTCCCTTTTGTGAACTGTTTCTGCCTGAGCAAAAGAAGGGTGGGCAGCTGGCCCAGAAACAGGTGAGTGGGCAGAGATCTAACTGGCACCAGGAAGGCCCCTGGTTACAGGCTACCACCCCTGCTTTTTTCATCTAAGTCTGCCTTAACACACACAAGTGACACAAGTTTTGCTTTCAGCAGTTTGAGGTGCAGCTTTCCAGAAATCCTTGCACCTATCTCCTTGAAACTTGGCAGGCTTCTCTCTGAATCAGCACTGAATCTTCCAAAGCCAATTCAGCCGAATCAATTCAGGACAGTGATCTGAATCTCTGAATTGAATCACTGTCCTCCAAATCAGCTGAATCCGAATCCAAATCAAATACTTCCCTATTTGCACAGGCCTATTATCTAGCTCATTTGATACAATTCATTGTCTAACCTATTACTAAAACTACACAGGCAATCCTGTCACATAACCACAGAACACAACACTTTAACCTTCTCTAACAAAAATTTTAAAATACTTTTAAGAGATTTAGGGAAGAGCCCCCTCTCCCCCTCCCTGCCCCGCCACTACAGAAGAAAGAAAAAACCTCACAGTATTTACCAATTTAATCTGACCCTGAGTGGAGGGGCAAGACTTTCTCTGAGTTTCAATAATATAATCATAAAAAATAAGGGTTGGAAGGGAGCTCAGGAGGTCATTTAGTCCAACCCTCTGCTCAAGGTAGGACCAGCCCCAACTAGATCATCTCAGCCAAAGCTTTGTGTAGCCGAGTCTTGAAATCTTCCAAGGATGAAGCTTCCACCACCTCTCTGGGTAACCTGTACCCTCCTCATGAGACCTAAACTTCCCTTGCCACAACCTGAAATGATTGCTCCTTGTTTTGTCATCTGCCACCAGTGAAAACGATCTAGCTCCATCCTCTTTCAAATCCCGTTTCAAGTTGTTGAAGGCTGCTATTAAATCTCCTCTGTCTCCTCCCTAATGTCTATGAAATCTATGTAATCCTCTTCTCTAGACTAAATAAACCCACTTTCCTCAGTTTTTCCTCATAAACCATGTCCCTCAGGTAAGTCATGTCCCCGGGAGGGCTGCAGGTTGGGGGGCTGTGCCAGGCTCTTCCTGGGGGGCGTGTTCCCCCAGATCTGTGTGTGGGACAACAGGCTGCTGCTGCAGGCTGGGGCCAACAGCAGCACTGGGCTGTTCCTGGCACTCAGCGTGGCCCTCCTGGGGGTTGTACAGCAGCAAGAGGCACATGCCCCCACACCCACTGACAGTTCCTTCCGCAACTGGTGCCAGCTGCTCCTGGAGCTGCTGCAGCAGGGGCAGGGGTGAGTGGGGCCCCAGCCCCATGACCCATTCCCCTCCCCCACAGACTTACCTGATTGGATGGGGGGCACCTATGCCAATTGCATAAGAGTGAACTTACCTTGCATATAATGAATTATGGGTCTAAAAATGCTCATTGCATAAGAGTGAATTCACATATACAGAACCTGCATAAATCGAGGGAAACCTGTACTCTGTTTACTTCTTACTGCCCTACTGCTTGTGAATAACCTAGGGCTGCACTCTCTCACCCTGCATTATGGGAGAACTGCACAGTGCAAAGCTAGTCTTCGAAGCAGTTTGGTTCATTCAGATGGTTCATACAGCATGGACATAAAGGGGATCAATGGTAGAGGTGTGTGATTAAATTGCTTGCAGTTCTGCCTAAAGTATGGGAGACCTTGCATCTTCAAACTGCATCAGATACAGCCTACTTTGCTTGCTAATCCCACAATGAGGTTGGAATGGAATCAGTTATGGTGTGTGGATTACCTGTTATACTGAAAAGTCTGATGAAATCTGTCACTGATGTGCTTTAGGAATCACTGAATATGGAGCTTTCATTCTGTAGAATGGGCCCAAGAACATGTTATTTTCCCAACCAGTATAAAGTGTCCTTTGATGGAATACAGGTGAACAAACTTAGAATGAATGTTCATGGCAGGCAACAAAGTCTACTTCCCCAGTAGTAGCACTCCTCTTAATTCTCAGTCTTTCCTTAAGACCACAGTCTGGGTGGGGAATAAAATGTTATCAGAATCTGCTTCACCCTCTTCCCCTCACCACACAAGGTTCCCCTTGCTAATTCTTCTCAGTCTTGAGAATCTGTCACTGTCACACATGATGGCAATGGCACTCCACTCGATCCAGTCCCCACAAGCAAGCAAGCAAAACCAAACCAAACCAAACCATGCATGTTGTCTGCAAATAGTAGGCTTCATGGATCTTTGACCTCTATTTGTGAACTGTTTAGGTGAGGAGAGAGACAAATAAGTAATTAATGTCTTCAAGCACTATAATCTTTGACTTGGTATCCTATCAAGTCAATGGTAAAATTCCAGTTGTCTTCAAAAGGGCAAGTCTGAACACCTACTGCAAGTTTTAAAATATTTCCAATACAAGATTAAAACAGAGGCTCTGCAGCAGCTTATAGGCTTTTGATGAAACCATAGCATTATAGTTTCCACAATATTCAGCATCCAAAAATCTTTTCCAACCACATCCTCTCTATAAATAGTAGCATGGGGGTTTAAGTGTCTCTTGTACTTGTCTATTCTTACAAAGTACATTTAGTGACATTCTCTCCACTGAAGTGCCCCACCCCAATAGGAAAAAAACCCAAACTTTATAAAGGAATAATTTCACAGGAATGGAAAGATGGTCTCTGTTTTTCTACATAAAGGTGATAAACAAGGGCAAGAGAGAACTTTGTGTGGTGGTAGGATGGACAGGGTTCTGAAGTGGGTTTGTGTTTCTATTCTTCTTTTCATGAATAATGTAGCACTACTCCATCCTTATGATTATTTTCTTTCTATTTTTCAGCTAAATCAAACCTTCCAGAAGTGGAATTATACTGTGTTTGTGGTCAATATCAGGTAAATGTCAGTGCTGACTAGGGTTAAATATCAATAGAATAGGACTCTGCTCTAATTGATTCTTATGTTTCTCTTCTTTAAAGTATTCAGTCAAGCACCGTGACAGAAGGGATGAAGGAGAAAAGAAGCATTGGTGGTCAAAGGTAACTTTCTCGGTGATTTTTTATTGATAAAGGTAAATCCGCTACTGAAATCAAATGAATTCATGATTACACACTATGGGCCACACCCTACCATTTCATAAATATTTGACTTGTGAGGCAGAGGTATCCTTGCATCAATATCATGATGGTTATTTCATTTAAATTACTTTGGTCTTAACTACCTACTGTACTGAAGGTAGCATAGGTCATCAAGTCTTACAAAACTTAGCTAATCATGTTTCCAACTTAATTTTTACCCGTCACAGAATGTTGCTGACCAAGTTCACATCCATGGTAAGCCAAGTAAATTCTTCTGTTGCAGCATAATCTACTTTCTGAAATGGCAGAATCTCAGAGTCTCAATCTTTTAGAACCCGTAGTACACCTCTGTCCCCCTCTACAGCCCTATCTTCCCACAGCCTGTCAACTCCACCCCACTCCCAAAGCTCACTTTGTCTTGTCCATAATCCACAATCCTGTAGCCAACCTCTCCCCACCCCCACAGTCCATTCTAACAATCATTTGGTATTCTAAATAAAACTATTAAGTAAAAAAATTAAACATCCAACCCAAAAAAGCCTTCAACTGCAATCCAAACT
>NW_017728943.1:126239431-126258246 GCF_001723895.1 Crocodylus porosus | reverse complement strand
CTTCCAGCCCTAATGTCTATGAAATCTATGAAATCTATGAGATTGTTGCTGTTTCAATCTCCAATTTATCCCACTGTGTTTACTTTCATATTGTAAGGAGTTAGTACAGCTGCTGTAAAATTAATCTAGCTATATTACAAATGTTCTTAACATCTAATAATGGATTGCTGGATGTGTGCACAGCAAATAAACAAGCCTCTTCTTGACACTTTACTCCTCACATGTGATTCCCAAGTCAATGTGACTGCATATAAGTTTTATATTGAACAGTTTTTTAGAACTGTACAATATAAAAAGCCTGGTAGCAAAAACAAATGGAGTCAATGAAAATGTTTCTTTTGACTACAGTGGCCTATGGATGAGGACCAAAATACTATCTTCATTATGAAATATTTATTTTAAATGCTTCTTATGTCATACATGATGAAAGCATACTTTATAGAATCTTGTGTTGTTGTATTATACATACCACATAAGACCAATAGTAAAACTCATGTTAAATTCTACCTTTTAATACGTTGGATAACCTAATCAAAGTTACTAGTATTGCATGGTTTAATAAAGGTTGACATTTAACCCAATGGGTATTCTGTGGAAAATTAGAAATCATACTGCCTATCTTTGTAGAGTTGCTTGGGAGGGGGGTTAGTATTACTATACTAGCATGCTGTTTCATTTTCATTGCCACATACTATGAAATATGTAGGGAAAATCTGTTCTCTTCCAGTTCTGTGGACTAAGCACATGTACGTTTACCATAACTCACTGCTCCTTTATTGCCAAAAAAGGAAGTTTAGCTTACCATTCATTTTCATTAATCCTATGTCTAACAACCAGTCTTTCAAATCCTTGAGGTTCACATATGTTTAAATATAGTCATTTGCAATATTTACAAAAAGGAAATAATTTAGATCTTAGATGAAGGCCCAGAAAACTACCTTTCTTGTTACTTTCTCCTGATTGTTGACTTTAAAATGTTTGTTAAAATTTTCCAGTTTCAGGTTTGTCTTGGATAAGACTCTAAAGAAGCCATAAGGCCCTTGGAGTGTAATTTCTGGCTATAAAAAGTTATGAGTATAAATCTTTATCCCAAAAACAGTCAACTTTTTTTTTGTTGGAGTGTGGGGGAGTTAGGTTCTTATACTTTGAGGATGATCTGGTGGAAAGCTAGAGCTAATTTCTTCTACTTTTCTTGCTCCTGAAGGTTTTTCATATGTTTTTTGGTAATTAAGTTTTCAGTGATTTAGGTTTATTTTCTCTACTGTGGATGGTTGTAAATCAGTGATTCTTAACTAGGTTGCCACAGCAAACATGATTCACAACATAAACCCAGAGATTTCAAATAGGAATCCATAGTGTTAAAACCATTCCAACCCATTGTGGCCTTTCTGAGGTATTTGCAGTAGAAGAACTGATGTATTATTTTTCTGTAAGCAATAAAAACAAGTGCAAACTAAGCTGGTATTCTCTGAGGGGTGCCTTGAGTCTATTGACAGGTGCCTCGAATCTTAAAAGGTTGAGAACCACTGCCTTAAATAAACCTTATCCCTTAGTTGCAGGAAGCTCTATACTTAATCTGCCTAGTACTATTTCATTTTGCTTTTAAAAATTTTTCATTTGATTCTCCCTCAGATTGTTTTAAAACTAAAACTTCAGTACTAGTCCATAAGCCTTTGCCCTTATCTTCCATATAAATTAACTTATTTGCTTTTGTCTTATTGAATCTTACATTCATTTGGTTTTCTGTAACTTTGTCTTCATATTTCTAACAGATCATTGCCTTGGTTCCTTAAGTTAACCTTTCTTAGTATATGCTCTTTCTCTTGCATTCTCCAGCAATTTTTTAACATTCTCACTCTCTCTCTTCCCCCAGCCTATGTTTCACTCTTTCATGCAATATTTTAAAAATAATTGCTCACAAACTGTTCATCTTTTTCATTTTCACTTCTTTTACTGAATCTTCTTTCAACTTTATTTGGTAGATTGCCAGCTGTAACTTTTAAAATAGCCTCAGCGTTGTGCAATTCACCATCCATCCTACCTACAAGTGAAGGAGTCAGAATCAATAGAAACAGAGTAATTCAGCCTGACAAGTGGGACCTGGCAGTGAAAGACAGGAAGCTGTCATTTTTGTCATGTTAAAAATAGCCATTTTCTAAAAAGGTGTTTTAAAACTCTATTACATTCTGGGGAAGAGCACAAGGAAATGAAAATGTGGAAATGGCTTATTATTCTTATATTACTGAGCTCTATGAGCTGACACAATCCAAAGTACACTATGCTTATGATGTATTCATTGTACATGGTAATGAGGACTGCATGAAGTGCCAAGTCCAACATATCATTATCAGCACCTTGACCCATGTAAAGAACTCTGGATACCAGCAATGTAATATACTGCTTTAGTAGATTATTAACTCTATGAAAAAATGATTTTTTTATCAAAACTCTACTTCAGTGTTTATGCATGCTTAATTTTCTTATCTTATTAGCAATAATCAGAAGGTACCTCTTCAAAGTAGAGTTGAAATTCAAATGGGATATACATATAATAGTTTGTGATCACGGTGGGCTTTGGCTCCATGAATTTTAAAGTTTAAAAATAAAATAAATTTGGCATGTTCTTTCTGCACAAAAAAATTGCATGTATGTTTGTTTCTTTCATTGATTCCTTGCCCTTTTTGACACTACAGTAATACTACACATTTCTGCTACTGCTGCTGCTGCTTTTCCCAGAAAGGTTCTTCAGATCCTAGGTGTAGCCATATGACCAAGGTTGGGTCAGTTGGGTAAGAAAAATGGCTTCTGCAGACCCATTCAGCACCTCTGCTTTCCTTGAGCTGTTTTGGTAACACCTTTGCAGACCTTAAGCTTTGATATCATTTACAAGCTTTTATCCTCTTAACACCCAAATCAGATGATGCTTGTCGCAACTTCCACCACTTGATTGTCATAATGTTGGCCCATTCTCTGTAGTTAATCACTTCTACCATGGAAAATAGTGGTAATGCTACTACTGTTTAACAACTCCTCCAAATAAAAATACTGTTAACCATTGGTTTTGAAGATAAGTTGCTAAACCTAAGTAGAAATCTCTCCTTAGAAAAGAAAAGAGCTGAGAAAGACGGCCCAAGCCCAGGCCCAGTCTTGTCTACTGAAGTCAGTGGGAGTTTTACTGTCAGTTTCAATGGGAACACTCAAGCTTCTGATGAATTCTTGGTGCTAGTTGTTTAATGGAATGTGGGATGGGAAGGATCCTTGAGATTAGAAAGACTTAGACACAGGATGTTTACTGTGAGCTGACTAATTAGCTCTGTGATAAAGCATCAGCATCTATGTGCGTTAGGCCAGAGTAAACTAATTAACTCCACTGTAGGATAGCACTGCCCAACACAAGTACTATCATACAGCACAGTTAGTTACTCCACTGCACCACATATGTAGTTGCCAACCAGAGATGTCTGGGGCATGAGGGTGCTACAGTGTGGAGCTCCCTGCTGGCTAGCCCCGCACTATAGCACCCTCATGCCCCAGCCAACCCCTCTGCAGTACATTGAACCAGGTCAGAGCAGCTCTGGGCTGCCTGGCTGACTTCCGGGCTCCTGCTCGCCAGGGCTTCACCACTTCAGCTCAATGTGCTGCCGTCTCAGCACATTGTAAACAAATGTAAACAAACTGCACTGGGGTTTACTGCGTCAAACTAATTTCACATGAAGACACACCCATTATTTAGAAATGTAATGGCTTCTGCCAAGAGTCAGCTGCTTATGGGCACTATACTCTAATTTTTATTGTGGTTTCATAAATTATCCTTCATCCTACAAATGTGTGAGAAAACAATGTTGGAACTTAAACAAAAGATTATGGAGGAAATTGACATAGCTGTAGAAAATCCTATTCCTCCTAACTGCTTTCAAATATATTATCAAATATAAACACCATCATTTCTGCAAAGTAATGTAGTTGTGATGTGAGTTCATATTTTAGAACATCTCAAGTCCTATAGCTAGGATTTTCAGTCACCCAGTATAGATCCAAATCTGCTCTCCTTGAAGCCACATTTTTCTATTGAATTCAATAAGGGCAAAAATGGAACAATAACAAAGATTTTGAAAAAATCCACATTTTTTTTAATTGTTGTATTTATGTGTAATTTTTTTGCTGTGAAAATTATGCTGAAAGTTCTGAGGACTGAAGTCCTCTTGATGATGCAAGGTTATTCTAAACCAGTATGCTCAAGTATGCTTTAATCCTGGTTTGTAGGGGGGGACTTTTGTAGGTAAGAGGGTGACAAACTGCAAATCCGTCAGCTTTGGCCATTAAGAACCTTAGATTTATCTCCCAAAGTTTTCCACTGAGACTTTCCATTGACTTCAGTAGGAGCTGGGTTGGTCCTGAGGTTATCAGGCTAACAATTGTAGCTGTGTGTGTGTGTGTGTGTGTGTGTGTGTGTGTGGGAGCGCGCGCGCATGCGTGCATGTGCATGCACGCATGTAAGTGCATATGTCTGTGTTTGGGGATTTTTCATCTTAGTATTTTTTTTAATACATTCATGAAAATATATAATATCGAGCCATTGATGACTACTAGGTAAGGATAGTGATCATAGAAGGAAATCAGGTAGATCAGGCATGACTTGTTCATGATGAATCCATGCTGGCTGTTCCTGATCACCTTGTTCTTCTCTAAGTGCTTCATAATTGATTGAGGACCTGCCCCATGATCTTTCCAGATACCATGATCAGGCTGAAATGGTCTTTAACAATCCAAATTATTCTTCTTCCCTTTAAATATGAGCACTATATTTGCACTTTTCCAACAATTTGTGACCTCAGCTGACTTTTGTGGGTTCTCAAAGAGGATAGCTAATAGCTCTGTAATTTCCTCAGCTAATTCCTTCAGTAACCTAAGGTACATCCCATCCATGCCTGCCAGCTTGAAAGCATCTAGCGTCAGTAAGTAATCCCTATCCTTATTTTCTACTCCAGGCTATTTGCTCCTTCCCTATCTTTGATGTCAACTGCAGTCTGGTAGCTGCCCCAATTTGTGAAGACTGAAATGAAAAAGGCATTATATACTTCAGCCTTCTCTGCAGCATCCATTTAGTTTGCCTTCTGCATTTTGCAGTGAACCTATTGTGTCTTTGGTCTTATTTTTTCTCTTGGACAAACTTGTAGAATCTCTTTTATTGGCTTTTATGTCTGTTGCCAGTTATATCTCAAATTGTGTTTTGGCCAGATGCATTCATAGATTTTCAGGGGCTCAAACTGGCTGAAATAGGACTATGCTAGGACCACACAGGTGCCTAATAGTTGAATAGGGTCTGGCCCTAAATTTGTTGTGAATTGGGATAGCAGTGATCACGGTCTAAGTTAACCCTTGATGGGATCTGGCACAGTTGTTCAATAAAGTGCTCTAACAAATTGCTTTGGATTAGTACACATCCATCTAGAGTTCACTTAGACCAGGACCTGCCATTTTTAAAGTGCTTTATGTGCCATGAACATCTGTCCTGTTATGATGGTAAAGAGCTTTCTGCGCATTTAAAGCACAATTAAGTGTATCATCCGTACCTAGCCATTATAATCAATTATTTGCATTTCCATACTTGATCTATGTAGAGAAATGCGACACATAGAGCACGTCCAGATGAGCACACACGTGCGTTTCCCTGGGGACACATAACAGCACTTAGTTGTGCCACTGCTGCTTGTTCCTGGGGAACACTTGTGCATGTGCACTGTGGCACACAGTAAGTTACCCTGGGTGGGGTAGGGAAGGTTGGGACCAGCATCTGGGCTGGCCCCAACAGCTTTACCTGGGGGCCTCCCAGGGCTCTAGCAGCAGCAGTCTGGGCCCATGGAGTATGGCCAGCAGCCAGAGTGTGGCTCCAGGCAACCAGGCTCCTATTTTGGGTGGTGCATACGGCTGTCATTTGTACTGCCCCACTTTTTTCTGCCTTGGGATTTTTGACGCTGAGATCTCCCAGCATTAATATTGTGTGTGGACTGACTTGCAACTACAGTTAGTCCCAACTCAGTCCAGATACACAGTGTTACTGAGCAGTAAGTAATTGGGTGTAAATTTGATACCTTCCTAATGCAGGTATAAAATTTACTCTCAAGTTGACATAACTCACCATATAACTGCACAGTACAGGTATGCATGTGTAGATGTGCACCTATACTGTGCAGTAATTTCAGTTACTGCATAATAAATATGCATGTGTAGATGCACCCACCCACCCACACACACACACACACACACGAACAAATTAGTTTGTTGCCCCCCCCCAAGGTATTTGTTTTTGCTTGAATCTTAAACTGAATAATTTAGTGCTAGCTCCTTACCATATTAGTAAAGCTTCTAAATTATCCTTAACTGGAGAAAAATATATATTCTGTTATGATGTGCCACACCATCTGCACCCTCCTTTTCAAAATCCTAGATCTGCCCATATTTATGTCCTCTGTTTTATAAACACATCAGAGTATAGCATGTGCTACCCTCCTCCTTCCCTGCCAGCTCAGTTCATCTGGCTGGTGAAGAAGGAAGCAGGGCTATAATCCTACCTCCTTCTTTGCCTATACCAGGCACTTCTGAATCTTGTAAATCAGGGAGCACAAGGATGTGCACAGCTGCACACAGTAAAGATGATGTTTTATCTTTCCCCTATCTTATGTGCCTGTGCCAGAGAAGTCCCATTGGTAATTTGATTACATTGATATCCATTCTTTAACGTTGATAGGAGTGATAATAATGTCCTCTGTGTGATAAAATTTCATAATACTTTCTAGCAGAGCTATCCTATAGTATCCCATTTTCTGTAGTATTCTACTTGTTCCTAACATAGTATAGGATAAAGGATGATTATGCGTTTTAAAGTTGCAGATTCTCATACTTCCAGCACTGACCCATGGTTTCATCATTGGCATCATTACATGAAAATTGACCCTACTATTTCAAAATAAAGTTTATTGTTATGTTATCAAAATATTCCCATTCTGGGATCTGATTGCTACAAATAGGGAGGTCAGTGCTAAACTAAGAATTATGTCAGTTATCAAGTTACATTATGTTATGATTTTTTTCAGGACATTGCATGAGTCATTTGAGACAGCTTATAGTGCTTGCAATTTATGTAATAATATGTAGACATTTCATGTTATGTGATATGTACATACACAGTATAATACACAATATGTGTAGTACATAGCATCATAGAAAATGAGGGTTGGTAGGGACCTCAGGAGTCATCTAATCCAACCCCCTGCACAAAGCAGGACCATCTCCAACTAGATCATTCCAACCAAAGCTTTGTCAATTTGTGTCTTAAAAACCTCCAAGAATGGATATTCCACAGCCTTTCTAGGTAACCTGTTCCAGTGATTTACCACCCTCCTAGTAAGAAAGTTTTTCCTAATATCCAACCTAAACTTGCTTTGCTGCAACTTGAGATCACTACTCCTTTTTCTGTCATTTGCCACCATTGACAACAGTCTATGTGCATCCTCTTTGGAACCACCCTTTAGGTAGTTAAAGGTTGCTATCAAATCCCCGCCTTAGCCTTCTCTTCTTCAGACTAAATGAGCCTAGTTTCCTCAACCTTTCCTCATAAGTCAGTGCCCCAGCCCCCTAACAATTTTCATTGCCCTCCACTGGACATCTCTAACTTGTCCACATCCTTTCTGTAGTGGGGGGGCCCAAAACTGGACACCACCCCCCGCCACCCTCCAGGGGCGGCCCTGTCCACTGTTTTCCCTGTATCTACAAAGCCAATCATCTAATCATGGAAGTCAATCAGGTTGTCAGGCATGACTTGCCCTTGCTGAATCTATGTTGACTGTTCCTGATCACTTTCTTGTCCTCCAAGTGCTTAAAAATGGATTCATTGAGGACTTGTCCATGATTTTTCCAGGGGCGAAGGTGAAGTTGACTGGCCCGTAGCTCCCTGGATGCTCCTTTTTTCCTTTCTTAAAGATGAGCAGGCACTGTATTTGCCCTTTTCCAATTGTCCAGGACCTCCCCTGATCACCACGAGTTTTCAAAGATAATGGCCAGTAGCTCTGCAATCACATCAGCCAACTCCCTCAGTATATGCTTTGGTAAGGAGGTAGCCTGGACTATACAATTAGACCTGATCTATCATTACTCCTGATGTTTCATTGCCCTTGGCAATTATATGGATGCTGAGTGTCTATTCTGGTTAACTATTAGAAGTTGACATAATTTGGCAGGATCCAATAACCTTTTATCTCTAATTTCCTCTTTGTAGACACCTTGAGAGTGACAGCAATATATTTTTAAGTATAATATAGGTTTTAAGGTACAAGTAGATGAGAAAGGCCAGGTTTTTTTGAGGAGGGAATGCAGGGAGCCCCCTGATTTGAATCAATGGGTGCATCTACACATGCATCAATGCACCGTAGTTACTGCACATTAAGCTTAGTACCTGTACTAACAGGTACTAACTCAGTGCACAGTAACTGGTGCTACTGTGCAGCAGCCAGCACACATCTTTGTAGTGATGCTAATGCACAGTAAATTAGTCTGCTGCATATTTAGCATCCCATGTAGTACCCAGTGTGTAGTAACATTCATTGGTCCTCTAAAAATAAATGCCATATAAACCTCTTTTCCACTTTTGGCCCTGTGCTTTAAAAAATGTACTAGCCATTCATCAAAATCCTCCACAATGAGCACCATATAGATTTCATTGTTCTGCATTAACATTCAGTTGAAAGCAATAGAATGCTGGGATGAAGCCGGTATATCTGAGCAAGCTTGATATATCTAGGAAGATTTGAAATTCTTCTGCAGCACTAAATATGTTGTGGCCATCAACATTACAGCAGATAGGTTACTGGTTTTAATATTTGATCAGCAATGTAATTAGAAAATGTGCATATTAGTACAAGAGCAATTAGATTTTGTTCTTTAAAAAAAAACCCTAAATAAATGTACATATATATGTATGTGTATATGTATGTATACGTACATATAATCCAGAATATAAAGTGTGCCTTGTTTTTGAAAAGCAGGATGAAGAAAAAAAAGATTATTATGTAGAAAGTAACTGAGCAGCAGGTAGGGACCAAATCCTGCCCAAGTTTTGCTCTCTGTAGACACATCTACATGTTCATTAATGTGCCTTAGTTACTGTACATTAAGTTTAGTACTTAGTTAACTAAGCACAGTAGCACCAGCACATGGCTTTTTTTGTGATACTTACTGCACAGTAGCCTAACTTTGTGCAGTAGCATATTAGCATGGGTTTTGCCTGGCACACTACTGCACAGTGTTATTAGGCTACTGCACAGTAAGTGTCTCATTTAGAAATGCCCTTTGAGTCACCTGCAGATTTTACTTTTACTTTTGCCCATAACCAGAAACTGTTCTTACCGTATTTCTCAAATACGTTACACATCACAACTTCCAGCAGCTGGTTGGCCAAGGCAGGGGGGAGGGGGAGGGAGTAAAGTGTATTCTGTAAGTGAGAAAAAATTGGATTTTTTTTGTGTGTGGTTGTGTGTATCCATATGTATATGTGTAAAATATTAATTTTGTCTATTCACAAATAGTTTCTAAAACAGCAGGATTCATTATTTCAGGTTTTTGTATCTGAATACAGAAAGGAAATGTGTCCTATCTGATTTTTTTTAAGGCTAAACAGTCATCCATGCTTAGACATTCTTCTAATGTCAGTTGTTCTCATGCCACTCCACTAATGAACCTACTTTGAAAATGTCTGTCACATCTATCCCACTTTTAAAAGATGTCAAATATAAAGAGAGTTAATTCTGGTAGCCAACAGCAACGTCTGTGTAATAAGCTGCAGTTCTTTCACTTTACCTAATTCAGGTAACATTGGAAAGTCCTGCCCTTAGCTGTCATCATAGAGGTAGCTTTCCGGGCGATTCTTGCAAATGTAATCCTAGCTTGTGTAGGCAGGCATACCAAAAAGTACCCTCCAGTACACTGCCTACACAGTTCCTCCCTTGTGCTCTCCTTCCTTAAGTGGTAGCAAGACCCTTCAACCAACCTCCCCTTTCTCCCATCAGGGATTTCTGGTGAAAGCAGCTTTGTTAAATCCATTCCCTCACTATATGTATGCTGGCTGTGTTCCTACTTCTCAGGCTGCCCACAGTCACTTTAAAGCCAGGAAAGCCTGTGTTAGCTCAGATTTCTGGGATATCTGAGAGCAAAGTGAAGACAAAGACGGCTTCTAGGAGGCTTGCTTCTCTTGCCAGGCACTGCACCTTTCAGCACCCATAAAGCCCTTCTGAGAGGGCTCCTGCATTAATGATGTAGCTCCCCTACTGCCAACCTAGCACAGCCTTAGGTGTACTTTTACATTCTCATCTCACAGGTATTTTTCCTCTGTCTCAGGGGCTATGCATATGCTAGGGAGGTTGCTGAGTACAGGGGGGTTATGTCATTTGAGGTTCAAAACTGTCTTAGAAAGGATTTTGAACCACTTTTACCTCCCCACCCCAAAAAAACAAAAATCAGTGGGTTTCCATCAGACAAATTAATATTATTCTAAGTCTAATTTTTTCTATTCAACTGAGCAAACAAGCCTTCCTAATTAATGTTAAATTTTCAGAATTGACTAAGTGAGTTAAAATCCCAGAATCCCATTGAAAATCAGTGGCATTTTGGCTTTCAGATCACTAACAGCTATTTTATGTAGGCATTTAGGACCTGTAGAGAGTTAGGCATCTAGACATTTTAGAAAATCTTGGTAAAAACACAGCTGTATCATTAGCCACCTAAGTATCTTAAAAACCTGGCCTTTAGGTTTCCTTTAAAAAGTTTACATTCAGTCTTCTATAGCTACCTGCCTGATGGTAACTCAAAGTGGGATTCCCAATACTCCCTAGTTTGGAGAGCTATGTGGTTATGAGAAGAATAATTTACAGGTAAGGATCAATATGGCCCTACTTATGCCCTCCATACAGGAAAAGCCTTTTTTATCAATTTTTTAATTACTACCAGTAATTAAATTTGAGACACTTTATTTAAGGTACTTTAATATCCACGTATTTGTTCTCTCACATTCTGACTCAAATTCTTGTGTAATTTTCCTTGTAGTTTTGTGGTCAGGGCTCTTCTTGTTTACAACTCTACCAACAACATCGACTTAGAAGAGGAAGCCATCCGGGAGAAACTCATAAGCAATAATAACACCATAGGGGATGGATTAAGGCTTCAGACAGTAGATGTTAATCCAGTAGGTATGTAATGAGTCTTCAGCCTTGGTGTTCTGTGAGCTTTATTTGTTTTCTCCAAAATAAGTCCTCTCTTGTTTGATTAAATAATCCCTGCAAAATCCAATAATCCATTTCCAGTTTGTACTGCAGGTGGGAATTTGGCTACATTTGGATAAAAATATACTTAAAGTCTATCATAGAAGACTCTCTTACTTATCTGTCTAGACTGTTAAAGCAGTGAGAGGTCCATACTGTTCAAGGAGCTATGCCAGCATAAAGCAGCTGATAACCCAGCTGATACCTTCAGAACAAATACTGCAGTCTGCAGTATCCAATCATTATGTATCCATTATATACACTCACTGATTATGCGGTTGGCAATTACAGAATGGTTAATCATGTGGCATAAGGTAGACTTATAAAATAAATGATATACTTGATAAAACATAGAGTTAAGATCCATTCTCATACTTGTGTATTGTTGTTTTGTAGAAAAATGTTTAGCTGAAGAAAACCCTCCAAATTATTTCTGGCCAGATACTAGGCCCATGGTGACAAACTTCACATTTTGCCAAGGGAGCTCCACTCAGATTGCATCAAGAATGTGGTAAGGATTCAAATACTTGGAAAACCATTCAGAAGCTGTGAGTTGTCTAAGGTAGAACTCATTCACAGTTTATTGGTTATGTACCTTGAACCACTTTAAGCCTGTGTCTACCTTAGGCCATGTATTGATCAGTAGTATTTTAAATAAGCTTTTTTCATATTGTGAGGCAAGCAGAAACAATGTGGTTGCAGTAGAAATACATTATTAGTAATGACCTGGAAATGGCACAAAGAGCCATTGCTACATCAAGGTGTAATGAGGCCTACAGTTGTTATTTGTTCAAAGTGACTAAAACACTTCTCACTGAACAGATCAGCTTCCTAAATATCCTCAACTCATGACAATTATTAACCATCAGAAACAATGTTTATAAAATCAACACAAGGCACAGCGTGGTGAGTTGTATTTTAATTCGGTTTGTACATCACCAAAACTATTCCCAGCTAAATTCTTATCAAGGAATTATTACTTTTGACTGATCTTGGGACACCTCATATAGTGTAAGGAAACTCTGACATTAACAGTTTGGCAGTAATGTGTCATAGGGAATGAGGTTGTTCTTGTGTAGCTTATGATAATTTTAGACATGAGTTTTTAAGGTTTCAGCTATGGTACAGGTGATTCATAGGTGTCCATGGGTGGCCGCATCTGCATGAGAAGCTGACTGTGCAATCGTTACTGGAGTAACCAGCATTACTGCACAGTAGCACCACCAAATGGCTTTTAGGTAACACTGACAGTGCAGTAGCTCATTACTATTACACAGTAGTGTCACGTCACACTTTGTGCCACGTGACACTACTGCGTAGTAGTAACGAGCTACTGTGCAGTCAGCATTTTGTGTAGACATGACCAGTAAGTGATTTAAACTCAGTTTCCCATCTGTCTGTAAAATGGGGATTATTCCTGCCATTCCTCCACCCTTTGTTTGTTTTGTCATTTCAGCCTATAAATTTTTCTTAATATCTATTTGTACGTTATTGAATGCAATAAGGCTTTGTTCTTGTTTGGGTATCTTAGTTATGCAAATAATACTAAGCATAATCTTTAATATGCTAGCCATAAGCAATAAAAACAATCGGCTTACCTGCCTACACTGTATCTGGTATATGATCTGAAAAGATCAGTCCAGATCTTTTGCTTTCTGAAAACAACATGGTAACACAAGGGTCGACCTCAAGGTTTTATGCCAGACAGGAAAACAACCAGAGTTGTATCTAACTAATTTACTTCCTCAGCCTGTTAATTTTGTATGAATACCATTACATTGTGACCGAACAATATTTGTTTCAAAGTAGCTAGTGCAGGGGTCAAACTGTGTTGATGTATAAGCCATAAAGTCATTAGAGTTGAGACTTCTGGCCTTTACTGCCCCAGGATTGCTTATCTTAATTGCTCATTCATGCTCTACACAAATACCTTTGATTGTCAAAATAAAATAGTTTGTAGCCAAAATTAATTTATTCTTCCTTGAGTTAAACTTTTCTTGCTACTGCCTCCATTAACTCTTGCCAATAAACAAAACAAAACAAGAATGATGTGGTTGCTCATGATTAGCTAGGAACTGGAGTCAGTTACCCAGAAGCCTCTCTGATTATATCTATATCATATCCCTTGTATGGCACAAGCTTGCTTTGCCCACCCAGTCTTCATAGCCTTGGTTTTTGGCATACTTGACAATAGCTACCAGGAACTCCCAAGGAGTGGTTTCACCAGTGCATTTCCAGGATTGTATGTGCTACTGGAAGTGGGTGGACTAGGCATACTTGTGCCAGGATGCACGTGTCCCTCTTTAGACATGCTGTTGATGTGGTGTATATAAACTGATGCTTTCCTACATTCATAAAAGAGGGCATTACATGCTTAACTGTTATACTGTACCAAGACTTCTACATGGGAGCAGAAAGAAATATATGCCTAAGATTTATATGCATAGGACTTGCACAGCAGGAATTCATATTAAGAATCCTGCTATCTGGTATAAAAATGATGGGGCATGATTAAGGGGAAAATGACATAGGAATTAATCAAAATCAATTGATATTTTTATCCCACCTCATCCAAAAGCACAGTCATATTGCATATGAATTTTAAACCTGTCCCAGGCATGCAGGAAAGTGTTCAATATAATAATATTCTGTGCTATTAGGTCCTCCTCAAACCCCATGTCATTAGGTTTGAAAACATTGGGTTACAGTTTCAGCAAGGCCGAAGTGACAAATAGTAGATGTTGTTGATAATGCATAAAAATTACACACCCAGTGGTAGAAGAAATATTGGAGAGACGGTATCTACTTAGAGTGTATAAAGATACATAAATTAAAAATAAAGCTACACACATTCAAAAACAGTGCATTAAAAAAATAAGATTATTCTATTAAACAGTCAAAAGTTAGTATCAGAGTTCAGCTTGCCTTTTGTGGATCCATCATGATACAAACTTGAATGATTTGTTTGCATGCTACTATGTCTTCTTTTTTTAACAAACGAATTCATGGAAATCCTCAACTACTGTACGGTTTTATAAAATCACTTAAAATATTTATTCTCTTCACTTAGAAATATCTCATTTGCTGTAGTATTCCTTCACTTGAGCATATTTCTTGGATTTGTCATGCTTTTTTAGCTTTCTTACACATCGTACTCTGATTATTTGCACAGGATCAAAGTTGTCAGAATATATTTGTTCTTGAATTACTGTGTACACACATCTTACATCTATGGTAGTTCATGCCCAGTATCAGTCACATGTCATTAATTTTAATTGGGGTTGTGTTGCTATCTGAATTGTAAGTTCAGTGTAACAGAATGAACAAATGTGACAAATGAACACCCAGCATTATTTTGCTTTGTTATGCTGAATTATGTAACATGTGGCAAACAAATGTATGTTCTGAAATGTTTTTCTCTTTAGCGATTTAGATCCATACAATTATACATCATATTGGAATCCACCTAATCTTAGAAACTGCACAGGTAAGTAGAATTTCTTTTATATCCAAGAGCATTCCTGCAGTCTTTGGTTGCAAAATCAATGAGCAGAAAAGATTAAGGAAAGAAAAGAAGGGAAAATATGCATATCCCCTTTATTTCACATCCTATAATTTCTCCTTCTACAAAGTAGTATAAAACATGGTGAAATTAGGGAAAAAACCAAAAGAAACAGAAGGGCATTATATAGGAGTCATCCATTCCTATATATGTTATATTAGTTGATTACTATATTGATACAAATAACATTGAATACATTCTAATTCAAGCAGGGGGTGCTTGAGAATTCGCCTATATCCCTGTCTTCTTATAGTTTCTTTTATCTATGCCACTGCAGAAAATGCAGCTGATATAGCCAATCAGCTTCTGAATCTCACTGGTGAAGGACAGCAGCTGACCTCAGACAAAGTAAATGATGTAGTTCAGAAGCTCAAAAAAATTGTGAATGATGAAGACATTGATGAATCTTTGGGTTCCACCGTGGTGACCATTTTTTCCAATATTCTCACCAGTTCAGACAGTGTTTTGGCTGCATCATCTTCTGAGTAAGTATATATGAATTTCAGGAAGAAGATTGAGAGAGGATTTCACTACCCGTCTGGATATGAAGTCATAAAAACCTCAAGTGTTTGATATCAAGATAGATAAGCTATAAGCAATTCAGCTTAAATATTTTGTTTAAATTTCATGAAAGAAGTTTTTCAAATAAGTGAGATTAATCAGAGATTTACTCTTATGGGGTATGTCTACACATGACGCTACATCACTGTAATGGCGCACTATGGTGATGTAGCATTGGCAGGCAAAAACTGTGATGACAATGTAGCTGTGCCATAGTGACATGCTCCCTCAGTATAGCACATTGCTATGGCAATGTAGCAGCTAAAAATAACAGTATGCCGCACAGACGGTGCAGTTCAGGCTGTTACTGCTCCATCATTTAGTACTTCCAAAAGGAATACTAAATGGTGGTGCAGTAACAACAGCACCATAGGGGCACATGTAGATGTGTTGAAGATATTGCAAGACTGAAATTAATTGGCTTGATAAAAGGTTGTTCTGGTGCTGCTTCAAGACAATTCCAAAATAAAGTTATATCATACAGTATAACTCTTAATATTATTGTAATATTATTCTAGGCTAAAGAAAGTAATGTCAGATGTGCAGATCTCTTCCTGATGTAAATCAGCATGACTGTGGTTATGCTTTCAAGCTATCTACAGCAATTTATACCCATTGAAAATCTGGCCTGGGGAATTCAGCTATCCAGCTCCTGTTGAGTTTACAAAAATAGTGCAGAAGTACAGTCAACACTCAGAGAAATGGTCTAAAATGAACACACTCACTTTTCTGCTGCTGTAATACAGGTGTAATTTTTTCTTTGGTTTGGTTTTCTTCTTGTCAACTTTGTTGATTTTTTTGTAATAATTTTCTTTATGTTTTTAGAGCTCTAAAAACAATTGATGCCTTAGCCTTAAAGATTCAGTTCACTGGGACATCTATGAGTATTTCTACTCAGAATCTAGCTCTTGGAGTTTCTTCCATGAACTCAACTTCATTCAGAGGTTCTTCCTTCAGTGTTGGTTCTCAGAACAATGCTTCAGATTTTCAGGTACAGAACAAGCAGCATTAAGTCCTTCTGGTGTCCAGAATTATTATTATATATGTATGTCCTAGAAGGGCATACATGTCACAATCAGAATTATATATTTCTTTTCCTCCCCCATTATTCCAAATGAATTAATTTAGTATTTCTCTAGATGACAGGAAATCCAGGCTCAGTTTTCTTTCTGATTCTTACATATTAAAAATGTTTTGTTTGAATATTTCAGATGTGTTCCATTTGAAAAATTTTTCAGCCTCTAACAGTTTCCTGAATTGGACTCTAGGATTATATTATACTAACCAAAATACTTCATTTAACAGTCCTGCATAACTTCACTATAAACTGCCTTTTAGTTTCATAGTGTGCTGGTGCTGCTTCTTGGGTTAAATGCACTTATAGATATAAAAGAACAGCTGATGATACTGGCAACATGTATCCTATTGCTGAGAATCATAAGTTTTTGAAAAATATTTAGCAAGAATAAGGGCTAAGTTATATTCACTAATCTACAAATATCCCCATTTCTTTATAACATGAATGAGTCAAAGGCAGTGAATTTCAGACTTCAGATTGTATGTCACTTTTGTAACTAAAATTCTACCTATAGAGGGCTGAGAGAAGTTGATTGAATGTATTCCTAGGTCACCTATAGAAAATAATTGTAAATAAATTATACAATTTATCTGTGTGTCTATGGGTGGTATTAGACACACAGATAAATTGTATAATTTAACCTTTACATGTACGTACGCTCAGTCTTAACTTTGGTTTCTGCCTGGAATGGTACAGAAACTATCCCACTGCTCTTTATTTATTTTATCCAATGAATAATAAATATGAAGTGAAGAAAGGCAATTAGGATCAGGGACTGAGACTCAGGGCACTTCCTTCTTTCCAAGGCAGTGTCCGTCTCACCAAGTCACCCTTGTTTTCCTCCTCCTGATCTCATATAACTTCCTTTTGTAGGTGCACAGTGGGCCATCTTCAAGAAAAAGGCTAGTGGGTGCTTTAGGAAATGCCAGAGCCATACCTGGTGGCTAATGCAATATGTGGGGAATGGGCAATGCAGATTTACCTCTGAGTGAGGGGCCTGGAACTTGGGTCTTCTGCTATTGGGCTAAAAATGAGTAGACCTTTTCCTCCAAACTCACTATTCATGGTCTTTCTGCATCTAAAGTTTTAAGATTTATCTAGCACCTTGCATGTTCCTCAGTGATCCTGCTCTACAAATGGAGCATAACACAATTGGAGTGCTGCCTTCTGAGCATGTTAATAAGGCAAGTGCAGCACAAGCATGGAAATATCCATGCAGATAGATTCCAAGCTCTGCATAAGTGCCATAAATTGCAGGAAGTGACACTTAAGTGCATAACAGTGGTCTAGGACCTAACCCTAAGTGTTTGCATTCAGTTGTATTGCAGAATAAGTCAAGTTTGCATGCACATGAAGTTCAGGACTTCATAGTTGTTGTGATATGCACTTTAGTAACCTCCAACAGTGATTTAATAGTGATGTGTATTATGAGCTGTGTTGTGAATTGTGTGTCCCCCACAGAGGTTAGTTCTTTAGTTTTAAATTTCATCTATGAAAAATAGTAAAGAAAGCAGAGAGTGATCAAAATGAACAAAGTCCTCCATTGCTATGGTATTGAAACACCTCACAGTCATTCATGCATGTACCCTTGAACTACCACATGTGGTATGAAAGTGCTGTTAGCCTCATGTTTCTACAGGTAGAAGACTGAGGCACAGAGAGCCTAGAAGCCACATTTCTAAAGGTATTTAGGCTCCTATTGGTGCAGGTAGGTATACAGTGGTATTTTATTAGGTGCCTACCTTTCATTTAAATTAACAAGACAGAGATGTCTCAGTCCTTCTGAAAAAACGTCCTAAATAACTACTTGCATCTTAGAGCACCTAAGTACATTTAAAAATCTGGCCCTAATCACTATGTCCATGGCCACCCAAGAAGTGTGGCAGAGCAGGGTCTGTCACTGCTCTAACCATGGAACAATACTTCCTACATTTTTGTGTGCAAATCTTCTTTGGAGGCTTATGTAGAAAGGGGCAAGCAAAATAATCCAAGATGAAATCTTACTGCTAACAAATAATCAAACCTGAGGAGTTAATTCCTATATTTGAAGCCAAAGTTATGCAAATGGTTAACAATGCTAATCACTACAGCATAAACATCTAAACAGTTACTGCACTAATATAAAAGAAAAGTGTTTTCTAGTATAAATTGGCCTAGATCCAGTCCTAAATAACTTACCACTTGGGTAAAGTAGCATGACAAATGTATGACACTAGATTTCATAGATTTCATAGACATTAGGGCTGGAAGGGACCTCGGGAGATCATCGAGTCCAGCCCCCTGCCCAAAGGGCAGGAAGTCAGCT
>NW_017728943.1:126213195-126239331 GCF_001723895.1 Crocodylus porosus | reverse complement strand
GTCTCTTTCTTCTGTAGTGCTAACCAACGTTAGCACTGCCGAGCCTATAAGGGTGCTGCAGGTTTTTCCTCCCAAGGTGGATAAATTAATAATAGTAATGTAAAAGACCTTATGGTTAAGCATTTTTTCTACGAACTTCTGGACCTAAAATTAAATGATCAGATTTTCTGATAGTGTAAATAGGCATAGCTACATTCACTAAAATGGTGTTTCACTCATATTACACTCAGAGAATCTGGCCCATGTTTTCTCTAAGTCATGCAGTGGAAACGGTTGAAAGGGGAAAGATGCATTGTGAAGACACCTAATTGTTTCTTTTATCAATGAAGTTTTATAGATGATTTCTATCAAAGAGGAGGAACTTTTATCCTCCAATATTCATCCCCTATTCATGGAAAGGGGAAAGGAAAAAATTCTGAAATTGGACCTGGGATGACCTGAATTTATAATAAGAAATACCATCTGTGGCCTGAGGACATCCAAGTATATTCAAATTTTCTTGCCCTGGAATAATTTTTTATTGCTCTATTTAACCTATCATAAGGTCCAAGCTCTGACAAGTTATTAATAATGTTCTTTTTGCAGCTTAAATTGATTTTCAGCCTTTTACATTTCCAACAGCTGACAGAATTCTTAGTATCCTCCCCATCAAAAATGTCTGCAACAGCTGTGGTCACAGTTCATAGTTTCCATGTCCATCAGGAAAGTTGTTTTCTGTCCCCGGTCGGGGAGATTCCCATTTTTAAGCCCAAAAACTTCAGCCAGCACCATGATGATATATCCCAGGCTCATCAGAATCTTAAAATTTCAAGTTACCTGTCAGACAGTTTCTCTTTTTTTTTCTCTTAAGGTGGATATCAAGCAAGTGTATTCACAACAGTTTGAAAAGATTCTGTTTATTCTGATGCCTCTACAGTTCTTGCCAAACCTTGGACTAAGTTAATATTTGGCAATTCATTTGATTGAATTATTCCTGTAATGTGTCCATGCTTTAAAAGAAACCTACACTAAAGTATACAAAATACCAAAAGAGATGTTTTTTTCACATGCAGGGTTTTTCTTAGCTCTGCTCAAATTGTATGTTGCGATTCTTTTTCCACATGGATTTAGTGTTCTTTTCTGCCTGTCAGGAATTATCTATGAACAGGTTCAGATTTTTACAAATGGATTTGTTATTCGCACTTGCTCAACGTAGTTTATGTTAAAAAATATTTAAACCAGTAGCCCCTGCCCTGGTTTTATTGCTAATTGCAACTATAATTGATCACCAATCACATGGTTGCTTTACATAACAGATAAAGAGGAGTCTCTTTTTAAATTCATTTGTTATGTAGACCTGTTGATTAATTGTGGGAATGCCAACAAGTAGTTTGCAGCATGGCTTCAGAAGCTGTGAAAAAAACCACACATATTTCTTTGCTCTATTATATGTTATTCTTTTTAAAAGTTAGATTAACATTCTTGCAAATACACCCTTGTTCTTCAAAGCATTTACTGTGGGTATATGGGAGAGACTGAAAATACCATCATTTCATTTACAAGAACTTTTATGAGCACTTGGTTTTCTGTACTCAGCTACCTCTAGTTTCGAGTTTAGAGGTAGAATGTAGGGCAAGGTAGCACGTTAGAGACTAGCTGGTTAAAAGTTTAGAGGTGGATTCTATAAAAAATACTATTAGACACAGTGAATTATGTTATGTTCCATTATCTCCTGTGTTATAGTACTACATGGTACCTAAGGACCTTGTCACAAGGGATACTTAATGGGCACATCTACACGAGATGCTTAATGCACAGAAGTCGTAATTCTGCTGTGAATTAGCACGTTGGGCAAAACCTATGCTAATGCACAGTAGATTTAGTCTGCTATGCACTGTCACATAAGAAGCATTCATCTCTGCTAACGTTCAGTAGTACCAATTATTGCACATTAAGTTAGTACCTGTAATGACAGGTACTAACACTAAATGTAATGTGCTGTACGTGTGGTGCATTAATGAACATGTAGATGCACCCAGTAGGTGTTAAATCTGTGCAGTATTAAAGTTAGAATGTGTTCTAAGTATGGCAAAACAGGTCATATTCGATTTGGATTCAGCCCAAATCAGGGATAGTGATTCGATTAGTTGATTCAGACCACTATTAGATTTGGCCAAATCCAAATCTGAAGATTCAATGCTGATTTGGAGAATCAGCCATAGACAGCTTTAAATGTTTTTTCTAACCACCTTAAGGTACCAGGCACGGCTCATAAATGGATGAAAGTACCGGGCAAGGCTCATGGGATGGATGGAGCACGGGGCGGGGCGGGGGGGCATGTGCTCAGTAGCGAACCCAGAAGTGGATCAGAAGTACTTTCAGTCCACATCTGGGTCTGCCAGGGAGTGTGCTGGGGGCCCCACCACACCCCCCTCCCAGCTCAGCGATCGTGCACAGGGGACCCTGGGTTCCCCCCCAGAACCAGGAGGCACCAGTCCCAGAGCCAGGGGAGCCCTCCACACACTCCCCAGTGGACCTGGAAGTTCTTCTGGTCCACTTCCAGGTCTGCTGTCGAGCACACTGAAGACTCCCCCGTGCTCCTGTCGGACGCTCCATCCACCCCAGCATCTCAGCATTCACGAACTGCCTGGTACCTTGAGGTATGTAGAAAAAACATTTAAAGCCATGTCTATGTCTGAATTGTTGAATCTTTCTGATTCTATTCAGAGAGATTAAAGGGTCTCCTGATTCCATTTGGATTCACAGATTCAGCCACTGAATCGAGCCGAATCGAATCAGCAACTAAAGTGTCACATAGCCCTAATGCATAGCTCACTGATTGCTGGTTCCAGCCCAGACACTGGTCTGGAGTCTCGATATAATGCTAGGCTTAGGACCAGCAATCAGCTGATTGTGAATCCCAGCCCTAGAACCCTCTGGGGCTGCAGGCACCTGGTTTTCAACTTCATCCTGCAGGAATCTAACAAGTGAAAGATTCAGTATCCTTCCTTCTAATGTGTGTGGCTTTCCTCATCTCACCTGGAAGCTTGGTACAGCAGAGACACCCCTGGCTGATGTCACAGCTTGGTGAAGACCGCAGATTGCTCCTATTTTCTCCATGAAGCAGTCTGACAATAGTTGAACTCATGTTACTTAAGATGATCTGGAAATACACCTCACACAAAAAGTCATAAATTTGCTGTAGTATGAGCATACCTATCACATGGTTCTGCCTGAATAGGAGGTTGCTTATGTTTTAAGTGCATTTAACACATGCTAAATGTAACATGCAACATGGTCCTAAGAGGCAACAGTTAGAAGGACAGTCTATGAGGAAATGGGCTGATGAGAGGCTTAACCACTGATATTAATACTTCTGTTTGTACAAGTTCCTTCACTAAAAACTGTTGAGTTGCAGATGAAACAGCATGCATGGTATTTTTGACCATTTCAGTCTATGCTACTGGCTTCATTCTCAGTGACTTTCATGCATAAACTAATGTAAGATGTGTTTACACTCCAACAGAATTTCAGCACTGACATGCCAACATTTGCTTGTCTGTTGGTGTCAATGTCTTGCTCCAAGTGTTGGGAGAATCACCTTGCTTCTCTGCTTGTACCTATGGTGGGATGGGGAAGTAATAGCTGTCATTCATATGACAGTGAGGAGTGTTCATATAAGAACTTGACTGTATAGATGAATGGTCAAAGAGACAGCAGGTTCTTAGTTGTTTGACAAAATCCTGTGGGGGCTATCCTTATTCTGACTCCAGAAAGTTCCTCTTCTTTGCTAGGGCTAACCGATGATCCCAAATCATAGGTGGAGGGTGAAAATATTATTTGGGGGGCCTGAGTACACATGCACACACACGCACACAGAAAACACTTAGCAGGTAAGTCTGCGGAGTGGGAAAGGGTGGGAGGAGAGGGAGGGGTTAGTGGGGAAGGTAAAGGTCCCCACAGTGAGGGAGGAAGTGGGGTAGACATGTGGTGAATGGTGCCTCAGGATGGGTTGTGTGATGGTCAGAGCCTGGGCAGCTCGTCCAGGGGTGCAGGGCAACTCCCTCCACTGCGTGCACCCTAGGGGAGGCACAGCAAGCACATGCCTTCCAGATTTGTGCACAGGGTGGAGGCAGGGCCTGCTTGCCTCCACCTCTGCTTGCTGCTGCTTCAGGCTGGGGTTCTGTGCTCAGCTGCCACTTTCTCAGCAGCCACGCAACGCCATGTGCCTGCTTCCGCCACTCTGCACCTTGACCCTTGCCCACCCAGCGGCAGCAGGCACATGGCATTGCGCAGCTCCCAAGGCAGATGCAGTGGGGTGTAGAGCTCCAGCCCACAGTGGAAGGCAACCTCTGCCCCACACAGATCTGGGGGGCATCTGGGAGCCCCCCTGCATCCCTGGACAAGCTGCCTGGACTCTGACCATCCCATGACTCGCCCCAGGGCCCCATTTACCCTAGCCCATGCCTCTGTCTCTGCCTCACTCTCTCCCACGCTGTGGGGGCCTCGATCTGCTTCCCCACTTCCCCTTCACAGACTTGCCTGCTGTGGTGGCAGTGCTCCACACATTGCTGGGCTGTGATCCTGGCTGCATGCAAGCTGTGGCTGCATGTCTGTGCCTGTGGACGTCCCCAGCTGCAATTTCCTGGAGCCCACACCCAGGCTGCCCTGTGGTCCTTTGCACTGCCACCTCTGCCCTGCATTTGCGGGGCTTAGCCCCGTTAGTCAAGTCTTCCGTCACCTATGCCCCAAATGTCATTTTTTTTTAAATCTTTGTTTTTCCCCACCTTCCCCAAATTGTTTCACAGGGAAACTAGGAAAGCTGATAAGCTCTGACAGAGTTCAAAAGGGAGAGAATTAAATCTTTATAAATGATGAGAAACAATGTTAATCAAGCACAATTGTTACTATGCGTTTGTTAATATAAACAGGATTCCAAAAGTAATGGACACTTACCCTTCTTAAATATGAATGATGCTAAATAGAAACATAATTTTGAACCCATAGAAAGCAACACCTTGAAATATAGTAGATTGAACATCCACAGATACATCACAAAGCACCATCTAGATCTTCTGATGAGTATCAAACTGCTAAGCTAATATGTAAGAGGTGAATAGTAGTGGTATAACCATGATATCACTTAGACACCAGAAGACTCAGGGCTCTGGATCCTGAGTGGCTAGAGGTACCCTGAGTGTGCCCTGAGTCAAGCAGCTAAGATCCAGAGGGGGGCAGAGTTTCCACACTCCCCTGGGCTTATGGCTTCCTGTTGGCTAGGTCAGAAGAGCTCCCCACTTAGACCTAAATCCTATTTTGTGTTATGTATTTAAATAGCTCATAACTAGTTTTTCACAGTTACACATAGGCTGCACAAGTCTGCTAAGCACACTTAGTAAGCCTGCACTCTGGTTAGGCAGCTGCCTGGCAAAATAGAATCACCTTCATCATAAAAAAGTGGGTAAATCCCAAAATTTGAGTTGAGTGAAAACCCCTTGACCATTGTATGTTAGAAGAGGAGCATCACTTATCTTTCAGCCGATAGCCTGTTGGTTAGGGCACTTGCCTAGGGAATAGAAGGCACATCAACCAGGAGTATGAAGCTACATGTACAGCAGAAGTGATATAAACCCCTGCAGTAGGCAAGAAAGGTATTATCAAGGTCCATCTCCATGAGGGGAAAGGAAGTACAGTACGGCGAGTGGAGCCTAGAACCTGTGCTTGCTTCCCATGTAGATCCTGTACCCACTATTGAGCTAAAAGGTGGGAAGGTGCTCCTCCACTGTTACCATCACCTCCACCCTTCTGCAGGCGCAGGGTGAGTCTGTTTTGCCACAGGGGAAAACAGAACCCTAAATTGTGCATAGTTGTCCTAAACTCTAGTTATATGGCAGCATATGTGCCACATAGGCACCTAAAGCAATAGATGTTGGCCCCTAGTGTTTAGACTTCCTCAGTCACCCTATGGAACTGTCTGTCCTTTTATTGATAGTATAGGAGAAAAGCTTCTGACCTAATTTCTTTGAAACACACCTTTGGGCCAGCTGTCCAATTTTTAGAAAACCAAAACCTGAATTGGAGTTGCCTGAGCACCAAATCTGAATTTTGTCCTGTAACAAAAAAAGATGAAAACAAATTAGAACTACTTTATTTTGATCATGCTTCTGAATATGAAGTGACTAAATATGATCATTCTGTGCCTCTACTATGGCACTTTAAATATAACCAAAGCCCTATCTGTTCTGTGAATCCATGGAATTTGTCACAGAATCAACTGCTCTCAGTTGAACTATACTCTCTAATCCCTGCAATTGTGAAGAAAATCTTCTAAATCCATTTATACATTAGAAAGCCCATACCTTCTTGCTCCTACAAAGCACTTGCAACACTGCAAGTACTAATGTAGAAAGGAGCCAGAATAATTCATGATTTAGTGGCAAAAATGCCTGATCTGTGCCCACACCAGCGCTCACATTGCTACTAATATTTCTGCCTCTCCCGCCCTCTGCAAGAATAACTGCAACATTTTCTAGTGCAAAGGCACCTAAAACATGAATTAAGCATAAACTAAACCAGTCAAGCATAAACTAAACCAGTCAAGCAATGGCCCTGCTTTACAATTATGGCCAAGGAACAAGCAGCACCACTCATGAAAAGAGGATGTAAAAGAATAGTTTAAAGGATGTTGTAAATTATTCTGAAAGCCATTTTTCTCAAGGCCACTCAGGATCAGTTTTGCTTACCACTTTTGTATGACACAAGACTGTGTTCATACAAGGAAGATGTGAAAATTTACCAGACCACTATTTTGGATAATAGCAATCCTCATCTGCCTGTATGCCCTATATATGCCAAAGGCTATTCTAGACCCATACTCACATTATATTAGATGGATGCACCAATTATAATGGACTTTCAAGGATTTTTTTTTTGTCTAAACTGGTCTTTCTTGTTTTTATATAACAGATAGATTTTGACAAGCATCAGTCAAATGCCCTGGCTTCCATTTTTCTGCCATCAAGTTTACTGAGGAATTTAAGTCAAGATGAGCTTGAAGCTGTTTCCAGGGCTCAGTTTACTTTTTTCAATAAAAATGGACTTTTTCAGGCAAGTATGAATATGTATGAACTCATTTCACGTGAACTTGAATCAAATGAACCTGCCAAAATTATCCTGAAATATAATTACTTTTTCATATCTTACATGTTACAGAAATGCCATGGTAAAAATATAAGTCTGTACTGGGAATAAACTTTGCATATAAATGATGACAAGTTTGCCATGGTACTGAAGTTGTGCATATTAATCAGAGACTTTACTGTAAACCTCACCTCAAGGAAAATTTCTTATCTGTGACATATGGCATAAACTTTTGCTCATAATAATCTAGAAGGAATTGAGACTCCACTTGCTGTATAATCAGAATTTATTTACAAGGCTTTAAAAGAGCATCTGTTCACATTCACATTTACATAGTTTCACTGCATTCAGCTGAGGCATGCTTTTTTACCGAAGTTGAAATCTGGCCTTTAATAGTACTCATACTATTTATTTTCCTTCTTTATTTGTATTCCTTTAAAGAAATAATCATGACACTGTTAAAATTCCTCTCTGTGGAGAAAACCAGCATAAAACCTAAACGTCATTCAAGTCCCACTTAAACCCTTGGTCTGGTTTGGTACTCCAGGGACAAATTTCACTCAGGAAGAGCACTACATATTTGCATTCTCATTTTCATACTACATAGAGATTGTTCTCTGTACAGCAGAGGTAGAAATATTCAGATCTGAAAATTAAGGTGATTGACACGAGTTTTTTTCTTTAAATTTTATCACATGATAATTGTATCCATTTTCACCATTAAGTTAGGAAGATCCCAATCAAGGGGGAAAATCCTCTACTTCACAATGATACTGAGTTCATTCAGAGGAAACATTGTTTTCATAATGAGCAATGTTTTTGGCTTGAGTTTGTTTTCCCATTAGTATTTCAAATGACCTTTGGCTCTTGTGCATCCGCAGAACTCTAGTATTGTATTGTGTGTATATTATCGTTTTTATTGGCACTGTATGTAGATGCTCCAGATAATCTAGGCTAGCAAATACCCATGACCCGCAGTTGCCTTCTGAAATACTCCCTGCAATGTCTGAAGCTGTTTTATATGGTATTCCTTTTTAATTGAAAACAGGATGATACAGTGAATAAAGAAAACAAAAAACATGTAACAGCAGGTTTGTCATAATGGCCCACAATCTATATAATGACAGAACATGTTATCTTATTAAAGGACACTAAATTCATTCTTTATGAGGTCCAATCATTAACCTTAGTTTCTCTGTATTTTAGATTTAGAGATAAAGTTCAACCATAATGATTGCAATCTACAGCTAATAACACCCACGTACATATCTGTTGAGCATACAGATGCTAAATCACCATAAAATTGATCTGTCTGACTTCTTAACAGGTGACCCTGAATGACAATAGAATGTCCTTTAAATTTAAAATAAAAGGCACTTGATAGGTAGAAAGTGAAAATTTAGATCTGGGAAAATCCTTTTCAGCCCTTTTTTCTTGAAAGATTATTATATATTTTCATATAGTCTATCTATAGAGGATCTGATGCTTGAGAAAGTTAAGTCAACATGCAAAGCTTTAATATATCTATTTGTGTATCATCCTACCATACAACAGAATCAATGACTTGTGGCAAGTTACTACCTAATCAAGGTCTTAGTCCATTAAAGAGCATCATGCAAACATAAGATTTTACTTAGGCAGAGCATCTTACAGGATAATAGTCCACACTTGCACAGATAGGCTAGGGACAAACATTACACACAAACCAGTTTAAGTGATCAGAAGCTGGTTTAAACCTGTAACAGAACAGATGTTCAGTGCACAAAAACCCATTTCAAAATGGCTGAAACTGGTTTGAGATAAGCCTGGTTAAATGCAGTATCAGATTTAACTTACTGAGCTCAAACCGGTTTATGCAATGCCTGTGCAAGACCCCTTCCTGGTTTAAGTTAAACCAAGATCCCCCAGCATCCCGACATTCTCTTTGGGCTGGGCTCTCTGCTCCAGCCCAGCAGGGCTGGCCCCATGCCTCTGCTCCCCAGCCAGAGCAGAGACAGGCAAGGAAAGGAGCCTGGCCAGATGCTGGTCCTGGGAAGGGGAAAGGGAAGAGGTTTATCTCCCCACCCTCCTTCCTCCCCGGTTCCACTGGTGTGGACCTGCATAGCTCTGCTGGCTGTTCCAGTGGGGGGGACATGGACAGCCCTAACAGTAGCTCCAAGTGAACTGGCTAGGTAGGGGTTTAATTGCTCCCTCCCTGTCCCATCAGCATGGACCTGGGCTGAGGTCTCCAAGGCACTCCTCCCTTGCTGCTGCAGTGGTGGGGCCAGGGCAGGGTCAAATGCTGGCCAGCATGGCCCCTGAGGCAGAGTGGCCAGGGATGGGTGTTATTCCCTCTACCGCCCCTCTGCCCCTAGGGGACCAAAGCCAGAGTCTGCCACCCCAACCACCGCCACTCACTCTGTGCATGGGGCAAGTGGTGAGATAAGCCCCCTCTGCCAGAGCGACGAGGAAATAATACCCCTCCCTGCTTCCTTGGCCTAAGGGGAGCTACTGCACAGCTAGCGTTCTTATCAGAGCCATCTAGCTTCCCAAGATGCTTGACTTTCAGGGTACTTGATTATCTATACTGTGAGAATGATGTAGATAAATGGAAGAAGTTGGCTAGGAGATTTAAAGTCCTGAGGTCCTCAACCCTGGAGCAATCTACATAAGAGGGATGCCTCCCAGCTCAGATAAACTGGTGGCCCTGAGGTACCTATCACAGGAGGGCAAGCCATATTTGAGGCTGCTCTGGTGGTAAAGACATGGACGCACAGGCTGCTCTGTAGGAGAAAACTAGGCACAGTTTCACTGGAAACAGAATTGTTTTTATAAATCTTTTCAATATTGATGAATCAGCATTTTGGGGCAAAAATCTGTTTCACTGGAAAATTCCCAACCAAATCTACTGCCTTTTCACTGTGTCTTACGGATGGCATTACATCAGCAATAAGTTAGTCTCCAGTGAAACTACTAGGAAATAGAACATGGTACAAAATATTATCTCCTGCTATATAATATTGCTTAGATTTTTTTGTTATAGTGCCTGACTACTCAACGTAAAATAGTATGTAATATTACGGGCAGCAAATGGGTCATGTCAAGACTATTTTTGATGCCAAAAAAAAGAATTTTCCCCCAACTGGCTATTTTATCAATAAGATAAGAAAGCTAGTTCATTCTTAGTTAGGGAAATGATCTAATTATAACACAGTTTGTTATCAGTTAGCATTGTTTGACTTATCACTCTAGTTGGCATAAAACAAAGTGATTAAAAGGGAAATTAATGGAAATTGCCTTACAATCTGTCCTTATAATTTAGCCTGTATATGTTTATGACAATAAGGGAAATAGCAAAGGTTTCCATGAGGAAAACCTGCAACTTGATCTTGTAAACAGGATGTTCTAATAATGGGTGATTTTAAGTGTAAAAATACAGACAGGTTATTTATTCTGGCACACTATAAAAATAAAATGTACCCTGCGCTCTGCTATAGCATTTACTGGATATTTTATGTATATCTTTCAAAGGATGTAGAAAGCCATGCCAACTTAACAAGCTTTGTGGTGGCATGCAGTATTGGGAACATTACCATCCGGGACCTCCAGGAAAAGGTCACGCTTACAATTAAACACACCAAAATTCAGGTAAGAAAACACTGGGTTTCCAGAATAATAAAATGTTACATTATGTGTATTAAAAGGCAGAGCTCAGCAATAGAAAGACTCTTAATGGGTCTGAAGACTGAAGAAAGACTTTTTGAAGACTGATTTTGTTGGGTTTCATAGAAAACTTCAGTATTCTTACTGAATAAGGAAAAAATAAGATTTGTAAAAACAAACAAACAATGTATGATTTAGCACTTACTTGGAATGAAATTCTTCAGTCCCACCACAGATTCTGTGCTGATAGTATTTGATAACATTAGATCTCTTCATGACTCACACAGTATATAGTGTTGAAAGGAATGCCAGGTTTATCTGAATTCTTTGATCAAACATGAGTCAGGGTAGAGCAGAGGTGGGCAATTATTTTGGGCAGAGAGCCGCTTACTGAGTTTTGGCAAGCCATTGAGGGCCGCATGATAAGCAGCCGGGGCAGATAAATATTAGTTTTCTAAATTTTTGAGGCCCCACTGGCCAGATAGAATGGCCTGGCAGGCTGCATCCAGCCCCTGGGCCACATTTTGCCCACTCCTGGGGTAGATAATCTGAAGTTTTGTATTTTTTGACTTCCCCCAAATATAAAAAGATTGATCACATCATTTAAAAGTGGTTGATTCTTACTGATGGGAAATGGAAGCCTAAAAAAATATTTCACAATACTCTATATCAGTTTTAAAAAAATAGTCCAATGTATGAGTCTGATTCTGTTCTAAGACCTTGTTGAAACTAGGCTGCTGCTTCTACCAGAACTTCTGCCAGCAGCTGCCACAGGGAAGCCTCTGAACAGTCCTGGTAAGCTTTATTGTGCTGGCAGGTGCACAGTGAACCTGGGGAATGCACCCAGTACTGAAGAGACCACAGCAGCTTGTAGAAGGTGCAGGGTTTTCAAATTATACCTTCTACAGGCTTCCAGATGGCAGCACAAATGTTGTTCTGGTCAAAGTGGTAGTGTTACCCTGCTAGCAGAAAGAAGGGTCTTACTCTGCACAGGGAGCTCTTCATGTAAATGCATTCATAGTTTTTCTGACAGAACCTGAGTTTCGCTTGCAATACCGTAATGTAGGTCAGGACTCAGATATGGTTGTATACATCAGGAAAAGCTCTACAAGAGACAAGAAAGTTGTATCAGCCCTAGACCATTTTAAGTGAGGAGAATGAGCCCTGTTGCAAATGGAAGAAATAAAAAAAAAAATCATATTTCAATTACTTTAAGCTTACTTTTTATTGGTTAGCCTGGATGACTCCTAAATGGATTCATGTGAAATCCATATTGATTTCCCAAAGTGTTGCCAAACATGTACTGGTGAAAACCTTGAGAATCCCAAGGAAAGTGAACAAGGAAAAGTACTTCTCCTTTACATCCCACAAAGGCTTCATATATGTGCTGAATTTCAGTGAGACTAGTACTTATATTTACAGTTTAGGCACAGGTATGAATTTTTGCAGGACATTAGATTTTAATGTCTTAAGGCAGGATTGGCACTCTGACAGAAGAGGGCTGTTGGCTGAGACCTGTAAATATGTTCACAATACAAATAATAATTCTTCACTTCATTTTAATGCAAAACCGTAACCAATGGAATATCTGCTACATTTATACATTAGCAGGTTTTATATTTTGTGAGATATAAAATGTTTATTTGTACATTATTTTTAGGAGAATCCTAGCCCTATCTGTGTCTTCTGGGATATGAACAAAAACAGTAAGTTGAAACATATTGCAGTTTCATTTTGGGGGCAAATAAAGTATTCTCTGTTTTAAATAGCTCATGCCCTTTGTATTAGAATAGACAACATGATGGTTATTCGGAATCCATTTTTAATTAATGTCAATGTCCTTCTTTATTTTCTTTCTTCTTTATTGGTCCAAAGTAATGAATAGAGACTGATGAAATCACCAGTCTACTTGCTTGTCTGGATTACAGTTCTTGCTTTAACATCCAAAGATAGCTATCACTGTATGGGATATGAGTAAACTTTGTACACATCTGCACATCCAAAGACTTCAATATTGGGCATTAAAGGATGCAGGCACATCTGTACTCAATGACAGTTTTATTTCTTATTTTCCCTCACGTTCATATCAAATAGAATCATAGAAACATAGAAGTAGGGTCGGAAGGGACCTTATAGATCTTCAAGTCCAACCCCCTGCCAGGGCAGAAGAAAAAAATATAGGCTCAAATGATCCCAGCTAGGTAGGCATCAAGCACCACTTCTCTTGGAAGCTGGTTCCAGCTCCTAGCCACCCTAACTGTGAAGTAGTTCTTACGGCTGTCTAATCTAAACCTACTCTCCAACAACTTGTAGCCGTTATTCCTTGTTATGCCAGGGGGCGCTAGGGGAAACAAGGTCTCTCCCAAACCCTTCTGGTCCCCCCTACTGAGTTTATAGATGGTTACCAGGTCCCCCCTCAACCTTCTCTTGTGAAGGCTGAACAGGTTTAGGTCTCGCAGCCTCTCACTGCAGGGTCTGCCCTGTAGTCCCCGGATCATGCGGGTGGCCCTCCTCTGGACCCTCTCAATGTTGTCCACATCCCTCCTGAAATGGGGCGCACAGAACTGGACACAGTACTCCAGCTGTGGCCTGACCAGTGTTGCATAGAGGGGGAGGATCACCTCCTTGGCTCTGCTTGAGATGCACCTGTGGATGCACGACAAGGTCCGGTTAGCCCTGCCAACCATGGCCTCACATTGTCGGCCCATGTTCATCTTGGAGTCAATAATGACTCCAAGATCTCTTTCTGCCTCCATGCTCTCAAGAAGGAAGTTTCCCATCTGATAAGTGTGCTGCTGGTTACTACTGCCCAAGTGCAGCACCCTGCACTTGTCAGTGTTGAAACACATCCTGTTTTCATCTGGTTCAGCAGAGATCCAACGTGGCCCTTGCTTTTCCTCCGGCTCGCCGCATATCTGAAAAAGGACTTTTTAATGTCCTTGATGCTCGAAGCTAGTTGGAGTTCAATTGCAGCCCTGGCTTTCCTGGTTTGCTCCCTGCAGGACCAGACCAGTGCAGAATAATCCTCCTTGGAGGTGAATCCCATCCTCCATCCTTTGTAGGCCTCTTTTTAGCCTCAGGAGTTCTGTTAGGTCCCCAGAGAGCCAGGGGAGGATGCTGTGCCCTCTTGCTGCCTTTCCTCTGAGATAGAATAGACTTAGCTTGTGCACTGAGGATCGCTCCCTTGAGGAGCAACCACTCTTCTTGAACTCCCCTCTCCCTGGGGTCATGATCCCTTAGGGCCTCACTGACAAGCCTCCTGAGATTGTCAAAGTCGGCTTTCCTGAAGTCAAGGACTTCCATGTTCCTGAATGACTTGCCAGCTTTATAGTGGATGGTGAAGGTGATCAGCTCGTGGTCGATGTCACCCAGCTTTCCATCAATCACCAGGTTGCCGATTAGGTCATCTCCAGTAGCCAGTACCAGGTTGAGCAGCACTTTGCCTCTCATTGGCCCATAGACTTCTTGAGTCAGGTAGAGGTCATTCACGCACAAGAGGAAGCTTTGTGACCACTCAGATTTTGCTGAGTGATCCTTCCACGAGATGTCTGGGTAATTGAAGTCACCCATGACAACCATGGTCTTGGAGCATGTCGCCTCAGCCAGTTCCTGGGTGAACTCCTGGTCAAGATCAGGAGTTTGGGTGGGAGGTCTGTAGTGGAATCCCACCATTGTGTCCCCTGTGCCGTGTTCCCCATGGATTTTAACCCAGAGGGTCTCCAGTCATCCACCCTGGTCGTCAATATCAGCTTGCAGGGACATGTAGCTTTCCTTAACATAGAGAGCTACACCCCCGGCCCTTTTATCTACACGATCCCTCCTGTACAGGGTATAGCCATCTATATCCATGGTCCAGTCATGGGTGGAGTCCCACCAGGTCTCCGTTATCCCTATGACATCATAATTATTTGCATTGAGCAGGAGGACGCGCTCTTCCTGCTTATTCCCTAAGCTCCTGGTATTTGTGTACAGGCAGGCAAGTGTCCCCTTGGGGGCTCTTGCCTTGCCCACAGATTGTACGAGGGCTGGGGCAGGGGTGGGCTCCCTTAAGTGCCTTAGCCTGCTGGCTTTGCAAGGGCGGCTCAGCTTGGCAGCAGTGGTGGTAGTCCCCCCATTCCACATCGGGCTTAATTTTAAGCCTGGTGGAGCAAGTCAACCAGTTTGGCTGAGAAGAGCCTCCTCCCCAGGGGAGAGAGGTGGAGACCACCTCTTCCCAGCAGCTCGCTGCCTCTCTCACCAAAGAGCATGCTGTGGTCATGGAATCCAAAGCCTTCCCTATAACACCAGCACCGCAGTCATTGGTTAACTACATGGATCCTCCTCTGCCTTCTCAGCCCATACCCCAAGACTGGGAGGATCGAAGAGAACACCACCTGTGACCCCAGACCCTTTAGCCCCATACCCAAATCCCTGTAGCACCTCATGACCTGGCTGGGAGTGTTCCGAGCCGTGTCATTGGAATAAGGAGCATGGGATAGTGGTCTGTGGGCTGGAGGAGCTTAGGGATCCTCTCCGCAATGTCCCGGATGCGGGCCCCCAGGAAGCAGCAGACTTCCCGGGCTAAAGGGTCGGGGCGGCAGATTGCCCCCTCTGTCCCCCTCAGGATGCAGTCTCCCATGACAGACACTTTACGTTTTGTCTTGGCAAGAGCGGGGGCGGTATCTGCAGTTGAGCCAGTGTTGCCTGCACGAGCTGGCAACTCAGCAGGCTCTGCTGTAGCAGCAAGAGGTGTGTACCTCCTGCTAAGCTCCAGCGGGGCAGGGGCCTTTGTGCGGCAGGCCTTAGGGCCCTTGGCCACCTTGGTCTATGCCCCTGACTGGACAGAGTGGGAGGTCCTGGAGTCCTCCTTTGTCCTGGAGGGAGACTGGTCTACCCTCCGGCTTCCAGGGGAGAAGGGTCTGGCAGTAGGAGTCTATCTCCTGCTCACAGTCCCTGATGGCACTCAGTCTCTGGACTGTGACCTGGAACTCCTTGAGCTGGCGCACCAGAGACCCCAAAAGGGAGCAGACCCCACAGGCCCCAGAGCCTGAAAAAGGGACAGGCAGCCCCCACAGATGAGAGCCAGGGGCTCCGTCTGCGTGGAACCCGGAACCATGGGCTCCGTATGGGTGGCCGTCTCTGAGGTGCCCAGTGGAGGGGCCGCAGAGCCCGAGGGGACCCTCAGGGTGTGGCGTGTGCCCATCCGTGTCATGCCTCCGGTAGGCTGGCTATGGCTGGGACTGTCTACCCTGGGGGATTTGCAGGCAGGGTCTCGGGCCCTCCCACGCACCCTCCTGCGTGAACTCTGTGCTAACTCACACACCGGTAGACAAGCGCGCCTGTTTCTGCAGCCTGTTCGTGTGGCTCCAGTCATGTGGCTCCCTGGGGGGGCTGAGCCAAGTAGGGGCCTGGGCAGGGCAGGGCGGGACCCAGCCCAGCTCCACTCAGCTGCCTCCTCCCTCTCACTAAGGGGTTAACCCCCTCCCACCACAGGCCCCACTTGCCTCCAGCTGTGCTGGGGTCAGTGGGGGGCTCTGAGGCTGCTGAGGGGTCTCTGGGGGGCTTTGGGGGAGCAGGGGCGCAGTGGGCTTTCACCTGCACGTCTCTTGCTGCTCCGGAGCCTAACTGGAGATTCCTTTGAAGATTCTTAATTTTGATGTGGCAGGAGGGGGAGATCTAGTAGAAATTTTAGTGGATTTGGGTTAGATCTGAGTTAGCACCATTTCTTTCACACTTTCTTAAGTTTTAAAGCTAAAAGAATTGTTATGTTTATCCAGCCTGGCCTGCCATATAACACAGACCACAGAATTTGATGTAATAGCTTCTACTCCATCCACCTTGCAGAGTTCTTGATTAGCACAATCCTAGGTTGATATATTTTGTATATTGGATTTGCTTTATTTCAAGGCTTTTTCCACTTGAAAGAATACTATAATACATGTAGAGATCCTGGATATCTGGACAAGACATTGTGCTATGTCTTTTTTGATTTTGCCTGAAGTTGTGGTTTCTATTGTTTGATTCCTGCAGATGGCCAAGGCGGTTGGAATGCTACAGGCTGCATTGCACAAAAATCAAATGAGAATGAGACAGTTTGCTTATGCAATCATCTTACACATTTTGGGGTACTCATGGTAAGTGAGCCTTCACTATTCTGTTATAGGTCTTGGTGGGACAAGAGAAGGGCTTCTATATATTTGAGTTTCTTTGCATTCAAGTGAGATTTTTTTTACTAATATATCATTTTTCTGGTACCTAAATATTGTCTAGTAGTAAAGAAGGGCTACAGGTAAAATAAAATGATAAATCAAAGTGATTGAATAAAAAAATCAAGCAAGCAAGATAATTTTGTATTGTATTCTCCAGACAAAAGGTATATAAGTAAAATCTGCCCACAAAGGTACCCAGATATTGAAAAACTTGTAGTACAATAGCAGTCTTGATTCTGGTTGGGCCTTGTTTGTCATAAATAATGTAAAATGTAAGGTTGCAATACTGCTGAGCACAATATTGGTGGCTGTGTGTGAAGCCAGGAGAAGCCTAGCATTGGGTAGAAGCAAACCATAGATCAAGCAGAGTCCTGCCAATGCACCAGCAAAAAAAAAAGAGATATTGGAATAAATCTATTGTAACTGTGTACTGCTGTGTAAATCAAGCCAAATGTTACTGAACGAAAAAATATGAAAAGGAAAAAGTATGAAATTGCAGTCTTTTCCTGAAGACTGTTGTTTTTTTTCAAAAACAACAACCTTTTCTGGGTTCCCAAACCTTTAGCATACACTGTACCCTGGCTTTCACTTTAACATTAATATTATATGGCTTCAGAAACATTTTTCCAGGCAGAACGTTTGCTATGAAGACAGGTACATGTGTTTTGATTTAACTAGTTTAAATGGGTTTTAAAAATATAATAAAAGAAAGCTATAAATATTTCAAATACCAAGAGACGGAGTGAGGGAAACAGGAAAATCTTTTCCTTGCAGAATAACTTATAGTGCGAGGAAGTCATACAGTTTCAACTTTGGCTTCCATAAGTCCTGTTATACAGTTGCTTTCTTCACATCATGCTTGAATTTAAATATGAAAAAAAATGTCATAAGCCTTTTTTGTCCTTTTCTAAGCTAATTATATTCAAGTTTCATTGCTCATGCTTAAAGGGAAAAAAGGAGCTTTCTTTGGGATATGTTCAATAAGCTCCTTCTCTTACTCTGAATGCCTCTGTGACATTAGGAAGTGAGAAGGAAGTTTTCTGAAATTTGGCCGTGTGCCAAAGGGCCATTTTTACATACTTTTAACCTTTCTAATTATTTTTTCGTTTTTCCTATTCCTATTTGAATTTCCATAGAGATATTTGCCTAACTTCAGAGAATAATCTCTTGATTTAAGCAACATGCTTCACAAGTATATAACATATACATATGGAAATTGACTATAAGACATTCCTACGTTTGACAATGAAGAATGCAGTATTTTTAAAGTTTAAATAGAATCGTTTTGCTGCATATTTTTGCAAAAAAACCCATCAAATAACAGCAGTGAGCATGTGACAGTCACCATTAAATGGTACTTTTTGCTAACATTTATTGCAGAGTGATACAGATCCAAAAAAATTGCAGTGTTTTCTTGTACTTAGAAAAGGAAATGACATTGGCAGTTATTCTGAGACAGTACTATGTGGCAATTAGGGCTGGACTAAAAACAGGAAAAATATCCCCAAAATGTTCCCATTTCACTTCCAATTTTTCTGTTGAATTGTTGCCTTTGTCACAATTTTACCAGCATTATTTATAACTCTTATTTTATAGGTCAAAACAGATTACTAAGCCACAGAGCAACATTTTGCCCTTGGTTTCACCCACACAACAGTTAGAAGTCAACAGGTAGCAAAGGTGTGAGTGAAATATTTGTTTCATAGATGCCTCTACCACATCCTTAGCAACTGGTGTTGAATGGAGGTATTGCTAGAAGAACCATAACCATTCTCCAGCATGGTCACATATTAAGTGCAATTATCAGTAGTACATTCAGTTTGAACATTTGTAAAAGAAAGGAGCCTCCTGAAGTTAAAAGTGTCAAGAAAATAAGGAATTGCAAACAGTAGATTTTTCTCACAAAGAGGCTATTTGAAATGTGGGCATAGAAATAATATGAGTAGGAGAGATCTATGTGCATCTGATGATGCCATCTACTACAATACTCACTGCACTGTTTTCCAGGGTTGTGGGAAGGAAGTCAAAGGTGTGACTGTAGACTAAATATACCCAGTAAACATGACCTTAACGTTAGGGATGTATAGATACTGCCAAAGTGGGGTTTTTTGAGTTTTTACTTGACTTAATACCAAGAAACTGTATCAAGTTCATTAGATGGAGTTTTATGGAATGTGTGTTTTTTCCTCAACTCTCATGTAGGACCTCCAGGGAACAGCTTCAAAAATAGATTCACAAAATACCAAAGTCCTCACCTTCATCACCTACATTGGTTGTGGAATATCTGCCATATTTTCAGCTGCAACTCTTCTGACATACATTGCTTTCGAGTAAGTATTTATGCTTTCAAGAATTTGTGCATGCTAGAACTATTCCGAAAGAAATGGAAGAGGAAATGAAATGAAGATTTGTGAACTATGCAGTAGTTTCAAAAACAATCCCACTGAAATGGCAGGATAATTTAGGGGATTTTGGTATAATTTTTGGGAAAGTGAAAAGAGGAATTACAATTACGTTGTTTTAGCTGCCAGCCACACGGTAGTGGTAACAGGACAGGATGGCTTGCCAGAGAATAGATTTTACACACAAGTACTCTCCAATTACTGCAAGCTGTCTATAGTATAACATCGTGGTCAAAAGAGACTATAATTTGCTGGTGAGGTCCTCAATACACACAGTGTATTGTGCACTAGCTGGAAGGAAATATATTTGATTTTGAAGCTTCTTAGACTTTTTCAAACAACAGAGAATGATGCTATGTCCTACTAAACTAATTAAAGGTTTTTTTAAAAATAAACAGAAGTAAGTTCTTGTTTGGTACTACATTGTTTCTTTTAATTTATATCTGATATTCAATGAAATGTGAATATCAGATAGAAATCTGATCTCTTGCTCTTAAATTTATTCAAAAAGGTTTTAATAATTAATTATATGCCTAAAATAAGTGCAGTAAGATTATTTGTTAATGACCACCTGCTGCCACTCAGGAATGGATGTAGATTGTCCCCTAAAAAATTAATAGAGTACTTCAACAATAGTCTGTTAATGTACGTGCCACCGTGCTGTATTACCATATCAGCTTGTTGCCAATAAGAGACCTTTGTTCCTTATCCTTATTTCTTTTATAAATTACTAACCACAGCTGTTGCAAATTATATGTCTGTGTTTGTCTCTCTAGGAAGCTACGGAGAGATTATCCCTCTAAAATCTTAATGAATTTGAGCACAGCCCTGCTCTTTCTTAATCTGTCCTTCTTGCTTGATGGTTGGATTGCATCATTCAACATAGATGGTCTATGCATTGCCATCGCTGCCCTCCTGCATTTTTTCCTTCTGGCCACCTTTACATGGATGGGACTGGAAGCTGTTCACATGTACATTGCTCTAGTAAAAGTATTCAACACCTACATTCGGCGTTACATACTGAAATTTTGCATCATTGGCTGGGGTAAGTTCAAAAGGATATATTTCGTATAGTATATAGGTACAAAATTATTATTATGTATTATTTGTGCCATCAGAAGTGCAGCGATCAGACTCATAGGCTGCATCCAGATGAGCATGGTTGTGTGGTATGTAGCACTGTAGACACATCTGCAGCACCACATACTGCACATTCAGCTGTTCAGTGTACTGCAAGGTAGCAGCATGGGAGGGTTTTTTTGACCCTTGGATATCCAGAGGTCAAACAAACCCATGCAAAAAAAAAAAAGTAGAGTGGCACATTTGGGGGCAGCACACGCTGCTCAACCCTGGAGCTTGGCCAGCTGGAGCCATGCTCTGGCTGCTGCCTGTGGTTCAAGCAGCAGGATTACTACTGCTGCAGCCCCAGGAAGCCCCCAGAACCCCAAATAAGTCCACTAGGGCCAGCCCAGTGCTGGCCCCAGCCTCTTCAACCACTCATGGTAACCTGCTGCACGCCAGAGGTCACATGTCACAGGCATTCCGCGAGGACAACTAGCAGCAGCAGCACAAGGTGTCCTGCTGCTAGGTGTCCCTGGAGAACCAAATGTCCATGCTCACATGGATGCTGCTATATGTGGTAAGTGCAGGGTAAATACATAAGTGGCAGCCATTGTTATGAAGAGCCTAAAACCTCAAGAGATGAGAGACAAAAGGTGAATATTACCTTTCCATCAGTAGAGCCTGAAATACAAAGAAATTAAAGACCCAATCCAGTCTCTCCTTTGCATTGACTTTCAGTGGACTTTGAATCAAATCCAAGATTTCTTGCCAAAGAATACATTCTGTGGCAGAATTAGGAACTGAACCAAAATTTCTCAATGTTGGTACAGTGGTTTAACCACAAGTAATCTTTCCAGTCTTAAGATATTTTAACATATAAAAGTATTGCTGGAAAATCACTGTAGGATTCATGAAGCAAGACAGCTCTTTATTTTTTCTGTATTGGACATATTTGACTCTGTCTTTTGTGTTTAAAATCCTGCAAAACAACACAGAATAGTTAACCTCCTGACTAAAGTGGCAATCACAGTCCAATTGAATCAAAATTAGTCTAGGGCTGTCAAACGATTAAAAAAAATTGATTGTGATTAGTTGCGCGAACTAAAAACACAAAATTATACACAGAAAAACTCAAAATTATGAAAAACTATGCAGTTACTTTGTATGGTTGGAGGGTGAGGGTGTGGAGGGGAATTTGTGAAGGTGTGGGGGCTGTGGGTGTGTGTGGGGGCTTAGAACCAAGAGAGGGGGTCCCACAGTCCCTGGCAGGATGTGGGGTACTGTGGGTCAGGAGTGAGGGGCAGCAGCAGGGTTTGGGAGTGAGGGGCAGACACACGCACACATGGCTCCCTAAAGGTAAATCTGTAGAGGGAAGGGACAGGTGGGTAGATTGAAGCCCCTATGGTGAAGGAGGGTCTGGGGCCAGGCAGATCATGGGTTGAAGTCACAGGAGGCTTGTCCAGGTGTGTGGGGGTCACAGCTCCCCACTACTGCACATGCCCCCAGGGGAGGCATGGGGGCACATGCCCCCAGGATTTGTGTGTAAGGGTGGAGGCAGGCTGCCTGCAACCAGCTGGGGCTCTGTCTCCTGCTGCCTTTGCCCCAGGAGCCATGCAGTCCCATGTTGTGCCTCTCACCACCGGGCAGGCAGGAGACACATGGTGCAGCCAGCACACAGCTCCCAGGGCAAAGACAGGAGGGCACAGAGCCCCAGCCCATAGCAGACAGCCCACCTCTACCCCACATACAAATGCCCCCCTATGACTGAAGAGTAATTACAGTTTATTCATCCAACCCATACTTCCTTATCTTGCTTTAGAGATGTGAAAGGTTAAATGATTAATTATTTAACCGATGAGTGCAGTGATAACGGGTTAGCTTACTGGTTATCCTTAGCTTGGGCCAGTTGCACAGTTACAGAAGCAGGGAAGGGAAACCATGTGGTGTCCTAGCAGGAATCAGAAGTTAGCAGGGCATGCAGGAAGGAGAGAGGAGTAAGGAGTAGAGGAAGGGGAGAGAGAGAGGTGAGAGGGGTGTAGTACCCCTAGCCTAAAAGAAAAACAGAGAGCAGCCTAATGACTCGTCAATTAAGCAATTAGCTGCTGGTTCACAGGTGCTTCCTCCCTTCCAGGACAGTTTCACATGGGCTGTGTTGTCCTGCTGGGCTTGCCTCCCCTCCAGTTTCTCCCCAGTCAGAGGGCTCCAGGAGCTAGGATTGGCTCCCAGCAGCAGCTTTGTCTGAGCTGCTGTATTATCAGTTAATTGTTTGACCAATATAATTAAAGGAGGTTAAACAAATATTTTAAAATTATATTTACATCCCTAGCTTGCTTGCAAGAATGTTGTGAGAGATTGTATTCAAAGCCTTGCTGAAGGCAGGGTATATCACATCTGCTGCTCTCCCCCACATCCACAGAGCCAGTCATCTCATCATAGAAGGCAATTAGGTTGGTCAGGCATGAGTTTCCCTTGGTGAATCCAAAGTTAAGTCAGATACATGATGTATGACATGTATGCAGTGTTGTGTACCTGCAGCTTCCATTGACTGCAGTGAGATTTGTAAGGGCTTACTGAGTAATTACTTATTTTGTGTCCTTTCTCTATGTTGTGGGATTCTATTCTATTCTGATGCAAAAGTTTGCAGCTCTTGATGTTATCTGTTATTCTGATTTGCATAGAGGTCTCACATTTGTAGAGTTTTTGCAAAGAAAATCACCATAATGTTTTCTTGTATTACAGGTTTACCTGCTCTAGTGGTGGCAATTGTTTTAGCCAGCACAAATACAAGTGCAGGTCGTATCTATGGGAAACAATTATATGGCAGAGATGCTAAGGGGCAAGGAGGAGATGATTTGTAAGTAATTTTTAAAAGCATTACAAGTCAATGTATGCATTTGGCAAATAATTTGGGAGTGGCCAAACTGCTTTCATAAAGCTTGTAGGTGCAAAATCAAAGCAAGCAGAAAACCAGGTCATTATCTCCTAAGTTATTTGTAGTTGAATCTTTTTAAAAGTGTTGAAAAGAATTTCTCTGTGACCCAAACTGGTGTAAAAAATATCACTTATACTGCTGAAAGCAAATAAATTTTAACATTCCTATTTCATATATCTCATATATTTCAAATAAAGAAAAATCATTGCAAAAGTGGACCACATTTCCCTCAGGCTGCATCTGTATGTTAAAAGTCAGTAATTTTTTTTAATGAGTCTTATAAAAAAGTAGGTATAACCTTTATGCTCCTGGCAAGATACCAGTGTATCCCGTAGTAACATTTAGAGGCTCCAGAGTACTACTCTGGTTACAGAAACAAAATGTCCAAAGATTTGAGTTGTTACACAGGAGATGTTTTAATTGTGCAGTAATGAAGGTAGGGATAGAATAACCTTGCTTATCTTGATCAAAATAACTGAAGAGGAGCATAATTTCCAGTGTCTAAGAAAGATGGCATTTTGTTATTTTTACAGCTGCTGGATCAAAGATGGCACTGTCTTTTATGTGACTTGTGCTGGCTACTTCGGAATCATGTTTCTTATGAACATCGCCATGTTTATTGTGGTGATGGTGCAGATCTGTGGAAGAAATGGGAAGAGAACAAATCGGACCTTGCGGGAAGAGATCCTGAGGAATCTCCGTAGTGTGATCAGCCTGACTTTCCTACTGGGCATGACGTGGGGCTTTGCCTTTTTTGCTTGGGGCCCCTTAACTCTCCCTTTCATGTACCTCTTCTCAATTTTCAATTCTTTGCAAGGTAAGGTGAATTCCAGTTCAGTAAGCAATGCAAAATAGACCTGCTAATGTTACTGGAAGAGCTGCCCCAGCATCTTGAGAAAGTGACTTAAAGCCAAGTTTTTTAAAGATAAATACTTGCTCTAATGTACTGAGTCGCTTTAATTCTCTCTGTTTCTCACTTTCCCATCTATAAAACAGTTAAACCCATGCACACTATAAGGCTTAGTTTAGTAGTGATCATGGATAGTTCCAAGTCCTTCCAATAAGATGCACTCCATAGTTACCGCTACCCCTTCCCAATACAGTTTGAAATATAACAAGAATATCCAGAATACATGGCAAGAAAGACTGAGATTTCCTTTAGTGCATTATTCCAAATGTAGGAAATCCCTTTACTCAACGTTTTCCCTTAGGGAAACTGCAAAGCTTATAAATACTTGTTAGAAACTATTGCCAGATCATTAAAACAAATCTCAGTTCTGCATTGATTTACTGTGAATAGACAGTAGAATGATATATGAGACCAGCCTGGCTTTGGCTCTATTAAATTCCCAACAGTTTCAGGAAACTCCAGTAACTACAGCAATCCGTTTATATCAGTTTCCTTACTGAAGGTTAGGGTATTTTATTTTTCCAGCCTTGTTCATCCTTCAGTTGTGGAAAATGCTGTAAATTGTAATCAAGTCCTAGTACATTATAGAACTATGCAGCTGACATTTAAAATGACTTAAGTTCAAAGCTGATTTGTGTATGTGCCATACAATGCAAGAGCCTCCATCTCCCAAAAAAATCAATAAGAGTGTAATTTATGGAAAGCTTATTATCCCACAGACAAATAAATGTAGAAATGAAAGTACAGCTTGCCAGAGGTCAGCAAAATACCTTCCCTTCATGGAAAAAGAAAACTCACTTAATATTTGCGCTATGTCTATTACTTTCTATCTACTACAGATGAGACAAATTTACTGCTAAAAGTGTATTGGGCTTTCATGGAAAAAGCATAATGTGGTGGTTTTTTTGGTTTGGTTTGGTTTCAAATTGAGATGCTAAAGAAAATGTCTAAAAGGTGGTATATACACGTGCAGCCCAATCAGGCCTCAGAAAACTAATAAACTCCACAGCAGTATTTACAAGTACTATCCTGCTGTGGAGTATTTTACTCCATGGAAACGCATGTGTAGACACTGCTGAGGCCGGCTGGGACATGAGTATGCTTCAGAAGAGGCCTACCTGCTGGCTAGCCCCACACTGGAACATCTGCATGCCCCAGCCAGCCCCTCCACAGCACATTGAGCTGGGCTGGAACAGCCCCAGGCTGGCAGGCTCATCCCCTAGGTCCCCTGCCAGCTGGGGCTGCTCCACCCCAGCTCAGCGTTCAGCAGTCCTGGTTGCACGTGTAAACATGGCACCTGAGAGCACTAAATTCTGGTGTGTTATGTGCTGGATTTTATAACTGCAAATCAAATTACATGTGTAGCTGTCCCCTCCCCCCCACCCCGAAAGTAGTTACAGACTAGACTCATAGAAACATAGGACTGAAAGGAAATTCAGGAGTCATCTAGTCTGCCTCCCACATGAACACAGCTTTTAATCGTACCAAAATTATCTCTGATACATCCCTATCCAGCTTCTTAATGCCACAGAAGGAATTCTACAGTTTATCTAGGCAACTTGTTCCAATATTTAGCTGCTCTACATAGAGGAACATTATTCTGGGGTTTAACATGAACCTTCCTTCTTGTCCTACCTTCAACAGCTAAAGAGAACAAGCTAAGATTCAGCAAATATTCTCTTAGCCGAACTTCTATTGCCTTCATTAGACATTTTATATATAGTGTACTTGCAGGCTCAAGCAATGAATCTCAGTGGGAAAATAACTATTTTCAATGGCAAAGTGATACACTTCATAGATTTCATAGATTTTCATAGACATTAGGGCTGGAAGGGACCTCGGGAGATCATCGAGTCCAGCCCCCTGCCCAAAGGGCAGGAA
>NW_017728943.1:126193724-126212350 GCF_001723895.1 Crocodylus porosus | reverse complement strand
TCCCTTAGAATGTTATCCTGGGCCAGTCCCTCAAGGATGGCCTCCTTAATAAACTTTTCTAAGATTTTCCCCAGGATAGAAGTCACGCTAATGGGCCTGTAGTTAGCCAGATCCACTCTCCTCCCTTTCTTGAAAATCGGCACCACATTGGCCTTCTTCCAGTCTTCGGGCACTACTTGTATTGAATACACATGAAAACAACAATATTGTCAAAAAATTAACCAAAACCCACAGTCACCATTACAAATACCTAATGAGTGAACACGGGGAAAAAACTGAAAATCAATTATTAGCTTGCTATGAGATATAGTATCTCAGTGCCAGAAAGATTTGCTGAAGCTGAGGAACAGTAACAAAATCACGGAGGCTGGAGACCACCAGGAAGTAATGAGGTAAAACCGACTAAAGGAAAATTTGGGAGTTGTATTAGGAAATATTTAGAGCAGCAAACTCTAGTCTTCCCACAGGAATAAGGTTAAGCCCCGTTGTTGGAATAATTTATAAGAACAGTGAGCAATACTGTAGTATTCACTGGAAAGCACTTCCTGCTTTGGCAGGCTGATGGATTAGGGACATCCTTTAACTCTAATGGCCTTTGGATCAGACCCTTGATAAATAAGTCTTTCCCACCTCTGATTTCTATGAAACTGTATTGGTCATAAGTTATATCTCTAGACTCATTTATGCCTTGGCATCTGGTGGATGGTAGTAACTACTGGTATTACTGTTTTTCATCTTTTCATCTGCATAGGAAATGATCTTCTGGACAGTTTTCTCTCTTTGATACTCAGAGTAAAACACTAGAAACATCCCTTTTTTTGGCTACTAATTTTACATATGCCTGCACAAGCCAAATACTTTGTAAGTGAGAGCTGAGCTAGAGCCACCCCTGGGGTCTGAATTTGGCTTTCAGAGACAAGTTGTGTCATTGACACACACTGTTAACTTCATGAATGATTAAATACAGAAAATTATATCTTAAGGACTAAGCCCAAACATGGCAAAGGGATTGCATCCATTTTTCTTACCATACATTCATGTATTTTCCTTGTTTACCTTTGCATAGTGTTCCTAATTTTCACAATAATTTAATTCTGCATTAAGTTTTGTAATTAGGATTGCAACAGTGAAAAAGTGAAGGGGCACAGTAAGACTTAGACTGAGGCTTTAAAGCATATATTTAAGCATGTGAGAATGTGGACTTCTAACATACTTAAAGTAAAGCATATACATTAGTGCTTCGCTGCATCATGGCCCAAGTGCAAATTCAGTCTTTCTGAATATATAAAGTATATCTGACAAGTGGCTAATGTATGTGAAAAAGAGGTTAATAGTTTTTTTCCCTTTCTAGATTATATTCTCTCATTCTTTTTATCAACCATCAATTCATTTGCAAATAAGGTTATTCATTATTCAACTATCTTTACCACAAGGAACCAGACTGGATCCACCCTGACTTCATTGCCTCCAGTATGGGCACTGTTTTAAGGTTATAGAAACTCAGGTTCATGACCAGTGTGCATGCAAAGGTGCTTCATTACCCAGCGTTTCAGTGGATACAGAACAGATTATTTTATGGATGGGAAAAATGCTTTCCAAATTACACATTGTTCTTTTGTTCTTCTATCCAAAAGTCTGTGGGCATTAGCCCATAGTGTTACTCATGATGAGGATAAAGGAATAATCTCAAGGTTCCCCAGTTAAGTGTTTTGGCCTGCAATAAAACACACTTAAATCACTTCGCAGATGTAATTATATATGGATCTGGCAGTAGCAATTGCCTCAGGTGTTCAGCATTGTGTTGGCAGTGTCTCAGTAAATGAGAATGAAGCAGGGACCAGCCAAGCCAAAGAGAAATGGAAGATTCCACAACTAATACCTGCCTATGAAGAGCCAAGAAACTACTTCTAGTATCAAAATTAGCACTGAAGTATCTTTGGGGAATTATTGCAGTTATGCCATCAACCTGAGCTGATCAATGTTTAGCAATCCTAGAAACTCAAGGCATTCTTAAATATGAAGGCCGTAAATAGGCATGCAAAAAAATCATGGTTGCTACAGAACACGCATGTGTTTGTGGACACCTTTACTGCACCAGTATGAGCAAACCAGGTAATTACTTTTAGAAAACAGTAGTTGTGTGCCCATGTTGTAGTCTGCAAATATATTTTCTCCAGGTTTAGGCTTATTTTCAGGAAATGCATATGAACATACAGGTGCTGTTTTTTGTGTACTTTTTTGGTACAAAGACCTCCAGCCTCCAGGTTTTAATAATATTAGCTCTGTAAGTCTGGTACCTGAAGAGTTAAACAGACTAAAAACTCCCTAATAGGAAAATATATCCCAGTACTTTGTTTCCGGTCTTGATTTTGAACTTTTCAATGGTTCTTTCAATTCAAAGCAAGTTCTGAGGATATAAGAATTAGAGGACAAGTAAGCTTTCATTGGCTTGACCATCTTTTACATTACACACCTCAGTGGTTCTGGTTGATTCCAGTAGGAACCAGGGGATACTGGTTTTCTTAATATGTTTCTGAAAAAATAGACATTTTTCTCCCTTAAATACAATACTTCTTAATATTTTTTAAACCTTTTTAAACTCTTTGCCAATCATTTTTTGCATTGCTTGCAGGTTTATTTATATTTATATTCCACTGTGCTATGAAAGAAAATGTGCAGAAACAATGGAGGAGACATCTCTGCTGTGGCAGATTCCGGCTGGCAGACAACTCAGGTAAAAACAGGCTCCATTCCTTAGACCCAGGAGTAAGCTGAAAAAGGCCGATGGGCAGTGTACATAGCTACACAGTTCAGGCCACAGATGTGGAAAGAGCAAGGAATATGATGATTAATAGTGTATTGTTTCAATAACAGCAGTTGCTGGGGGGGTCTTTAGATAAAACTTAATAAAAAAGTCTTGAGATCTTGCTTTAAGTTTGCCAGCTGGTAAGTTTTGTAATACTATAATCATGTTTATTGAAATCCCTTTAGTTTTCCTACAACAAGTCTTTCAGTATTTTAAAATGGGTAAAATACTTAGCTAGTATAAACTGGCTTCGCCTTATTGATTATGGCAGTTTTATACCAGGTACTGATCTCACCCCCAAGTAATATGAATATTTGACTTAGCATCACTGCCTTGAGAATATTTGGTCACTTAGGTTTTAAGTGACTGCCATAGGCAGTTTAGCTTCTGACATTTTTTTCCTAATGACTTTAATGCCTGCATATAAATTACCACTGTAAATTGTGATCCACCTTACTGTGTCAATTTATAATGAGAAAACATATCATACCGTGAACAGGTTAACACAAGGTGCATCTACACATGCATTTGATCTGAGATCAGTGTACTTGCAAGTAAATTACCTGAGAGTAAATGCTCCTGAGAAGGAATCTACACGTGCAGGGATGTGGCAGCAGATTTGCTGCTCTCAGCAGCAAACCGATGCAACTTCCTGTGGCCGTGCAATGAGTCATTTTGAAAAGCCAGTCCTGCTCTGCGCTCCATGGCCAGCCATTTCCCTGGCCAGAAGCAGCATGCACAGCACAGGGGTATCACGCAACAGCTCTCTCCTCACGACCTCTGCCTATACATACCATGGCTGATCTAGCCCCTGCTCCTGGCAGCAATGACCAGCACCCCAGGCTCCTGCTGGCCATCATGCTGGCCCTGCTGTCCTACTGTGCTGACCACCAGCTGGCCTGTGGCTCTTTGGGCCCTCCTGGATTCCTCACATACAGCAACAGTACTGCAGTTCACTGTCCCAGAGCTGCTGCCATGCAGCTAGCTGCCCCCTGGACCCCATCCAGATGGCCAGACCCCAGCAGGGGCTCCAATGACAGGCTGCTGGATGCCACCAGCAGGGCTGCCCTCACCCTCCTGGACCTCCAGCCCCGCTGCCTCTGGGCCCAGGGCAGCCACACAGCAAGGCAATGCCCCACAGCACCTGCAGGTTCCAGGCAGGCTTCTGGGGGTGGGCTGCAGGCAGCTGGAGCTGGCCCCAGTGCCCAGGAGCTTCCTGCAGTTGGGCCTGGGTTCTGACAGACCTATCAGGAGCCTGGAGTAACCTGCAGGCCTGGACAGCATGGGTCTGGCAGTCATGCAGTACTGTGGTGCCAGGCAGAGGCACCAGGGTGCAGGCAGGCTGGTATGGTTAGCCTGCCCTGAGGGACACAGGGGCCTGGAGTGCCTTCAGACTAGCTGCATGTGCCCCAGGACTCAAAATGCCTGCAGGCTTTTAAGGTCCTGAGGCTGGGGCAGGTATAGAGTTGGCCCAGCCCTGGGTGCAGGAGATCCCCCTAGTGGCAGGGATGATGGGGAGCAAATTTGCTCCTGGTTGGCATCTACATGTACATTACTGCACAGTAACTACTCTTAATTAAATTTGCTACTTGCATTTGCAGGCAGCAAAGTTACTTACGAGTAGCATTATTTACTGCATAGTAAGTGTGCATACATGTAGATACACACACCTACTGCACAGTAAACTACACTACTACACAGTAAATCATTTTGTGTAGATGCAGCCACAGACTAGGAAAGAAGCATTCGTTCTGATCAGACATCTAGATTATTTCATGCATTCAGTCTGCAGTGTTCATGCTCTAACTCATGAACTGGAAAATGAAGATGGATGGCATTATTTCCAGGTTCTTATACTTCTTTTGATGATGGAAAAGAAGTTTGAAGGTTTTGAGGATATTCGTGCTGTTACTTTGTGTGGCATCATTACTTATCACGTACAGGTGTGGTTAAAAGCACCTTTCTGCTTTTCCAACCCTATTTTTACCATGGTTGAAGGACCTGGTCCTGATAGCATAGATCTCCCAGTAGAAGACATAAAATTATTGAGAGATGAGGGTCTATCACAGTATATGTTTATAAACATATGTGCACTGTTGCACTGTTGTGTTGTAGTCATAAAAAAACAAGGGCATGATTGTAAGTGGAGTTTGTAAGCTAAGAAATGCAGATCAGGACCTTGAACTAACCAGATAAACTAGAATAACTCAGGAGTCCTGCATTTATTTGTTGTACCCACCTGATGTCTCTCACAAATTGTAAGTCCTGTACAGTAGGATACATCTCATTTTTTGCATGTACAGTCAATGCTTACAATAACATGGTCTCAAATCCTGATTATAGACCATTGGTGTAACCACTATATAAATATATACAATATTATTTTTATTACCATTTGGAACCAGTTTTAACTTTACCTATAAAGAACTGAGGACAGATTTGCACCTACCCTGAGTCTACCCAAATCTACTCAATATGAGCACAATATCAGGTTGTTAACCCAAGCTCACTTCACCAGATGGTGATGAAGTGAGCTTGAGCTCACAAAAGCTCATGCTATACATCGCTGGTTTTGCTAATCTATAAGGTGCAAATCTAAGATAGCTAACCACCTCTCTCAACACCTCTCTGACCTGTAAAACAGAGATAGCAACTATGGATACAGCATTCTTAAATATAAATAGTTCTCTTATTTCTAAAGCAAATCCATGACAGAAGAAACAAAGCAGGCAACTGTTTTAAGTAACATAAAAAGTGCATCTGATGCTTGAAATTTAAATAGCTGATAAAAATAGGAGCTTGGTTCCAACTGAAATGACTTGTTTAAAAACTGTCTATTCATTTTCAGACTGGAGCAAGACAGCAACAAATATTATAAAGAAAAGTTCGGACAATCTAGGGAAATCCTTATCCTCTAGTTCTATTGCCTCCAACTCAACTTACTTGACATCCAAATCTAAATCCACCTCGAACACATACTTCAAAAGAAACAGCCATACAGGTGAGTTATTTCTGATATGTCTCAAAGTTCCTATTCAGATGTGGTGCTTCAAATAATGAACATTTATTTTTGCCATCCTAGGTAAGCCAGTGGCTTCCACATGAAAGTAATACATAAAGATGTTACTTATCTGAGGTGAACTGAGCATTTTAAATTTGTGTTGTTGTTTACCATAACTACATTCATTTACTAAGGACTTTTTATCCATTCCTTGTATAGTGTCCAGTCAAACTGAATCATGCTTCTCTCCGTATAGGGTGTCCAGTCAACTGAATCTGCTTCTTCAGAAGCAACTAAGTATTCCCATAAAGAGTATAGGGTTCCCTAACCTGGACAGATCAGATCACTGATCTGAACTTCAACCCCTAGATTTTAGATGTTGGGATGCCTAAGTTGGGGTGCCTCTGATACCAGACTGGTCCTGGCTTGCACAAACTGAAGCACAAAGAAGTGAGAGATTTCCCAGATGACACAGGGTATTTCTACACATGCTGTTAATTCTATAAAGGCTTACTGCCCATGTCTATATGAGCTACTTGCTGCACAGTAGCACATTAATACTGTGCAGTAGCTTGTTAGTACTGTGCAGTAGTGTCACATTGCATGAACTGTGAAGCAACACTTCTGTGCAGTAGTTAGGAGCTACTATGTAGTTAGCATCACCCAGAAGCCATGCAGGAGCACTACTGCTTAGTAACGCCAATTACTGTGAAGTCATTTAGTACTTGGTTATGCAAGGGGGGAGCCAGGAGCTGAGCAGTGCCAGGACACTGGCAGGGCAGAGAGCTATCCTGTGCCAGTGTTGCCTGGCTCCCAGATCCTGGAGGGGACCAGGAGCGCTAGGACCAGGGGAGTTCCCCATCTCCTGTGGCCCACTGGTGCTGCAGCTGACTGGGAGCAAACTTGCTCCTGGTCATTGTTTCCAGATGTGCTACTGTGCATTATCTACTGCACAGTTAGTTTACTATCTGTATTTACCAGTATTACCTAACTGCATAGTAGACTCATTTACAGCACAATAAGTGATGTGCGCATGTAGATGGTCATGCTTTACTGAACAGTCAATTAGTCTACTGCTCAGTAAAGTGTCTCATGTAGACACACCCACAAGTAGCTAATGGCAGAGTTTCTAATAAAAACAAAGACTTCCTAGCCTGTCCCCAGGTCCACCTGTCACCTACTAAGCTATAACATATTTAGTGATAATGAGACAAATGAAAGCTATTGCATATTAATACTGATTTCCCAAAATATACACAATTATTTTTCCCTTTTACAGAGCATACATTTATTCCACAGCTAATCAGATATAAATTGTGCAATGATAAATACATTCTGTATTCCATTCATCCGACATAAAAATATGTTTATTTTTAGAATATTTGAATGATATGAGAACATTTTAACAGTACTAGTGGTTTGAAAACTGTTATACTTCAGACCACCATAAAGTAGGATCATAAACTGTGGATAACTGGCAGAAATACACAGCAGGGTAATGGCCATTTGGGAGTGTAATTTGAAATAGGATTCTACCCAAAATGCTGTCCCACTTTTGCAAGACAGGTTTCTTTTCTGATACTCAGTCTTCAATTTTGGTTACTGTGATGTGGCATAGTTCTAGGATTTACCTTCATATTTTTAAACTGTGTTAGCACATGCTTCACTCAAGTGGAATATAATTTTGTGGCTGAATCCCAGTGTTACAAATAGATGTTGCCCCATTTAATTAAATCTAAACAATTAAGCAACTTTCAGGGCCTTCCAGAATTGTTTCCATTAGGAGGAAAAATTGATTATATGACTCATGTGTTTCCTTGGTGTAAACTTCATTTACAAAGACCCTATAAAATCCTCTCTACTTAAACACAGTGGAATCAAGCAACAATAGGCAATTTCCCTGCTCAGGAATTCTTCAGTGTGCCACTCCAAGAAGTTCTGTGGCCACAAACTTATTCTTAGGGTCCAATTCATAACTGTTTCTCCAGGCCTTCAGTGTCCTTATCCTCATGTGGACAACCAGACTCCTCGCACTTCAATTTTAGCTATGACATCTTGCCTTCAATTAGCTTTGATAATGCCATGAGCCTGGGACAATGCTATGAGCTGACTTTTGTTTCCAAGTATCTTTACTATGGAAAAGGAGGTTCCAGAATAACCATCAAGCTTCATAGCTTGTGATTTATTTCAGTAAGTTTACTGTTATTGTAGTGTTAATTCAGTAGACTGTTCACATGGTCTCTGAAGATCATGTTATAAAGTTGCCAAATTTTACATGTGAGACACTCATGTACACCTCTCTCTGATTGATCCATAACATAGTCTCGATTCAGTACGCCATACTGTTGCTTCACAAGTCCTGCTCAGGCTAAGGAAGCTGAGCGGTGAGTGCCCAGTACAGCAATTTTACACAAGTATTTTTGCTTTGTTACTTGTGCTTAAAGATAAAAGCATACTCAAAGTTAAACACTTTTAAATATTTCAGTGAATTAAGCTCTTTGTGTAGAGCCCACAGTCCAAACCAAACATTTTCACTCCCCTGAATATGTTTGCAGTGCAATCTTAAAAATAAAACAAATAAAATGTACTAAAAAGAGGGGAAAGTGTTCCCAATAATCAAATTCAGGTAGAAAGAATAAGAAGAAAAATGTGAAACCAAAAACAAACAAAACTTCATATCCCTAAACCATGTCAAAAACGATTCTCTTGTTAAACCAGGAAGTTGAATAAATTTTTTCAGCTTAAAGCTTAATTCTTAGAGCCTTAGCTGCAGATCAGGATTCAAGTTTATACTGTTTGCTTAACTCTCCTTATTAATAATTGGAGCTCTTTATAATTGGGAAGATGAACAGTTCTGACATAAGGGTCTAGCCCAAAGAAAGGAAAAAATAAAGATGTTATTATTCAAGCAAGTTTATTATTCCCAAGTGCCAAATCACAATTTAAAACTAGTATATAAACTACCACTGAAGAAATTAATAATGTCTAATATACTTTGCCAGTTGAATCAGGGCTGTAACACTTGATAGTAGAAATTCAAGCTAAAGTAGAATCACAGCACTGCAAATTTGCTACTGTTACCATTTGAAGGGGCCAGCTGTGAAAGAAGTGTGGCCAGAAACCCAAGGGATGAGATAATAACACTGCATATTTTAGGGCAGTTCCACTGGAAATTGGGAGAGCTGTAACTTAAAACTACCCATCTCTTAATTGAAACTCTATGTCTAGACAGGTGCTCCAGGGTGGGAGGAAGAGGCATTTTAATTAGAGCAGCTCCTGGACAGCCACTCTAATTAAAATGCCTCAGTGTCACACATATTCAGCATCCTGCATTTCAAAATGGATACAGGGGTGCTGTGTTTTAACTAAAGAATGTTTGACAAGTTTTAGCTAAAGGGCCCTGCCACCATTTTGTAACTTGGGATGCTGAATACACATGACGCTGCAACACACTGGAGCATTCTAATTAGAACACTTCAGCAGACTCATTTAATCATGTATCCACGCACCCCTAGAGCAGAGTGGAAGTTCTATGAGTTTAAGGTATTTCCTAAAATGAATCCTAGCTGGTGATATAATCAGGGAACTTCAAAGTATTCTATGCCTTTTTTTATTTTTCAGTGCTATTGTTTGCTTGTTTTCTTTTAATTTCATGTGCCTTTTTAAAATATATATTCTATTATGCTTTCTTTTCAGTAGCAACAATCAAAAGTGATTATGGGTAGATATAGTTTTTCAATATCTATTTTCTCCTTGAAACCAACTTTTATGGCACTAAGTTGGCACTTATTAACAAGTTAGCTTTGATCTATTTCAGTGGTTGTCAACCAGGGGTACGCATACACGTAGGGGTACTTAAAAAAGTTGTAGGGTTTACGGTGGGGGGGAGGCTCCTGTTAATGTGCACACCCCGGTGGAGGCCTGGGGGGCACATACCACCCATATATGTGTGGGGTGGAAGCAGCTGCTTCTGCATGTTGGGCTTTGCGTGTCGCTGCAACTGCCCTGCGTGTGGCGGTGCAGTGCCACATGCCTGCCACCACTGGGCTTTGGCACACCCCCCGCCCTCCCCGCAGCAGGACACACGTGGCATCACTCTGTTCCCAGGGCAGCTACAGAGGCACGCAAAGCCCAGAATGCATCAGCAGCCACCTCCAACCCACACACAGATGGGAGGCATGTGCCTCCCAGGCCTCTGCCGGGGTGCACACAACAGCGGGAGCCCCCCAGCCTCCTGGACAAGCCATCTGATTGTCCCACACCCAGGCCCAGCTGGGGCCCCATCCATCCCAATCCCTTCCCCTATCTGTGCCCCACACCCTCCCTCACCACAGGGGGCCTCAGTCTTCCCCAACCCCATGGCCTTTTCCCTTCCCCTACAGACTTACCTGCTGGGGGGGTGAGGGGCATGCACACATGCTTAGCTCCCCCAAATAATTTTAATATAAAGGGGTACATGAGCTGAAACTTCGGGACAGAAGAGGTACACTTGTTAAAAAAGGTTGAAAACCCCTGACATATTTGATTCAAGGTCCACTGTCCACCATGGCTATCCTGCTGAGTTTGATATCTTAAGTAACCTACGTGTCCTTGTGTGTGTGTGTGTGTGTGTGTGTGTGTGTGTAATAGATGCATGTCTTGGTAGCTGATGTTAATATAGTTGTTGCTTTCTAGAATTGACCCAGACATTCATGTGTTTATGGTATAGATAATGTCTTCTAAGAGCACTTCCTCATCAGAGGTGGAGCACTCCAGGTAAAGAGCATTGCTTCTGTTGGATGCATGATCTGCACAGGGTGGAGGGGTACCACTTGCATGAAGTCCTACTTGGCACAAAGGATTATTGCTAATCAGAAACACTGCTTGTTTTTCACTATACACATCTTGGTCATCAATGCTGCCTTGCTGTGATTCAGGGGGCAAGTGTTCTTCAGACTCTTGACTGTCTGTGCTCTGCCTGGGGCATGAGGTGTTTGAAAGTTATCTCTTCTAGAAAAATGCACCATGCCACAGCCTTAATGCTTACCCCATTTTTGGGAGCTGTAAGATGCTGTTTCTCAGTACAGTCTGTGACCCTGGCAGAATGTAGTCTCCTAGCCATTGGTTTTAAATATATTTCAATTAAAGATAAATTCCATCTGTATGATGGACAATGTTTTTCCAATACCCCTGGAAACCTTGTTGTAAGGTTCACAAGGTAAATGTTTGATAACATGCACAAAACAAATCATTCTTGTGAATTTTCAGAGTCTTCTGGCACATCTGTGACATGGGACTGGCCATAACTGGTCACTTTCAGGACTGAAATACCTTTTACACTGCTGTTGCAAACAAGGGGTAAAATCCTGGTTGCACTAGGATCAGCTGCAAAATTCCCATTAATTTCAACATGACCAAGATTTCATCCATGAGATGTAGTCCAAAGTTCACTGAACTCAAGAAAAAGAGTCCTATATACCATGGGAACATGGTAGAAAAACATTTGTTTGGGAAATTTGACTTGTTAATGGAGCCTCATTTAATCTAAGTGTAGTGATTTGAGGACTGTGGAAACAACCTTCCCTAAGAAACAAGACTCCATTTTAAAATTTTAAATAAAATAAATAGAAACATTCCAAATTCTAAAACCATTGGCTAGAAAGTAAAACAACTGAGAGACTGTGCAGTATCCAGCAGTTTGCAGAAGAGTGCAGAATTATTTGCTGTAATTCATTGGACATTTGCACCTGCTTTTCAAGAAATATTATTCTGATATGCCTGAGCCTGGCTCTTTTTTCCATGACTGAAGCTGTTGATTTTCCTCTCTCTAATCCATTTCTCTTTATGTGAAATGACAGCAGAATTTCATATAGCAAATTTTTATGAGCACTATGACCTGGTATCATGAAACATTTTTTTTTTAAATTGCATTTCCATTTTGTTTTCTTTGGTAATCAATATATGTCTCCTAGAAATAATTTTATAGCAAATACACCATTTAAAATGATAAAATATACTAGGCTTAAGAATAATAAATACACTTTGCAAAGTAAATATTTGAAAGTTGTTACACACTTTCACTTAAAGATGTATCAAACAGATGGCTCAGGGTGCTTTCCTTCATTAAACTATTCATCTTGCTATCTCACTTTTTGTTGGGTCCCATCCAATTTGTGTTAAAAGAATGACTTCTGGTCTTATTCATGAGAATGGAAGAGAAAAGGGAATTCATCAAAACAATGTATTTGGAGAAAAAGGGAAAAGATGATTGCTCACTACATGAGCTCTCCCTACTGGCCAAACTCAGAACAGTGATTCTGTTTGCCTTCAAAGTGGGTATTTCCTTTTTCTATCTGAAAAAGAGTTTTCAACTGAAGACTATATGAAGCAAGTTTAGTTGGATAAAGATGACTGTTTGTGAAGAAATTTAGGAGTCTCTTGCAGCCAGTTTAAGTGGGTGAAAGTAGAAAAAGAAAATCCACCTAGCAAAAGCAAAATATTTTTTCCTTATATCTAAGTAGTAAGTTTAGCTGGCTCCCTCATGTAAAATGGAGATAAAAGACTAGCTAGAACTTCATGCTATCTCTTCTTTGACTGCCCTGGCAAGCCAGGTAAGGATCTCATGACAGTAACATGCAATCTGGTCATCAGAAGCATTTTTACCAACATCATCAGGAACTTCAGGAGTTCTGAACTTTAGAAACCTGAAGAAGAAATTAAGACAAAGATATTTTATTTCCTTTTTTTCCCTCTATATTTCATACTTGGCTTAGAGCACATGAAATATGAACATGTTTTCCTCCTCCTTTTAGTACTGCACACTAGTCCAGTGTTTCCTTAGTTTGTATTCTTCACATGCTGGTAAGTCACATGGGTCCAAATATAAGGGCACTTTTAAAACCTGCTCTTTGAGTTTTACTTGTAAATTATATTTTCCTACATTCAATTATTAATTTTGTTATTATTTAATAACTTTTAAATTTCTATTATTCACCCTATTACATTTTTTTCGCCAGCATTTTCCTACTGTTTTATAATTTGACTCTTTCATTTCCCAAATGTTTGCAAAATAATATTCAAATCATCCCTTCTATTATAATTCGGTAATGCTGATGCCAATTCTAAAGCATGAGTGGCTAAACTGATGTAGCACGGCACAATAAGATTCAGTGTCATAATATGGAAGAATATAGAATGTGAGAGAGGCAGGAGGATTTGGAAAAGGATTGGAGAGATGTGCCAAATTTCTGTGGGTTAGAACATGTGAATTTGGTGTATAGCATATATAATTGAAAAGCACATAGAAGGGTAATAACAAGCAATTGAATGGCTTTCATGAAAAAAAACATCAGGGTAATTGAACTAAAAGGTGAATTACATCAATGCACAGATGGGAATTGCCAGCAGGTGCCCAATCTGCTAAATAACAAGCCTTTTTGAAAAGCATTAATTTCCTTTCTTTTCCCTCCCTAGATAATATTTTCATTGAGAGGCCCTCATCAAAATTTTCCCCAATGGATGGAGAACAGACATCAATCATCCCTGTCCATCAGGTTATTGACAAGGTCAAGGGGTACTGCAATGCTCACTCTGACAATTTCTATAAAAACATTATCATGTCAGATACCTTCAGCCACAGCACGAAGTTCTAACTGGTTTCTGAACTTCTGAACCAAAAAAAGAGGAAAAAAGGAGCCTGGAGATTCATAACAATGGAGGAATTGGAGACTGAGCAAGAAGATGTAGTTATTTTTCTTACTTACACTGCCATTCTGTTAAGCAATTCCATACAAGAAGACTTCGCCCATTAAGACTTAGTTGTCTTTGCTGATATGGTTTCAGCACTGACCATTTTCCAGCATGAAATAAAAACTGTTTTCCAATCTGTGCCAGCCAACATGACAGCAGGTTTTACCAGGACAGCAGATTTTAAGTGTGATCCTATACAAAGCAAGAATTCTTCCCCATCCCCCTCCACACCCTTTTCTATGTATGTGTATGTGTGGGTGTGTGTATGTGTGTGTATGTATATATGTATGTATGTATATACACACACAGATAGATAGATAGATCGATCACACTTGAATATATATACACAAGACTAAAGAAGAGTTACAAATCCAACTCCAAGTAATTTAGACTGAATTGAAGCAAGACTTGAGTCCTTTGGAAGGAAGAGAAGAAGTCATCTGGAAACATACAGGCTCTTCTGTGCAGCTTTCTTAATTGATGATCTCTTCTCTATGAATAGCATGGATTTTTCCTCACTGTATTTCTTAAACTCTTGCTGCTTGGCTATCCGCTCCTGCAGTGTCTTTTCACAGATGAAGAAAACCCTAACTCAAGTCTCAAAGAGTTACTCTTACCAAATGAATAAACCTCCAGACCTAATAATACAAAGGAAACATTATTCAAATTTGCATATAAATACTAATCTGAAAACTCTGGACCTTCTGTATTGAATCCTTCTGTATAGAAAAACACCAATCACATTAATGGTAGCAGTATTTTCTTGCTGATATGAGAATGCAAGTTAGTAATAAGTCCACCTACATGCAAATGAGGTTTGAAATGATAAAAAAATTGGTAAATGAGGTATTCCTATTCTTACACAATGTCAAATGCCTTGATATTCATACATGCATCATTCCATATGAAAAGGCAACGTCTCGCTGGGCATGTCTCCGTGAGACACTGACTGTGCAGTAGCCAAATAATACTGTGTAGTAACGCATCGCAGCACTAATAGTGCCAATATGCTACTGTGCAGTACTGTTAGGCTACTGTACAGTAGTGTCACTTACAAGATGTTCACTGGCACTACTGCGCAGTAACTCCAGTTACTGAACATTTATTTAGCACTCACTAATACAATTAACCACTGTGCAGTAGCGTCTTGTGTAGATGTGCCCCCTTTGTACCACTGTGCTGGTGTGAGCTAACACTGAACACCCATTTTCACCAAGCAAAATGGGTCTAATCCAGATATTCATATGTGGTAGGTATGACAAAAGACACAACAGTATGTACAAAGCTAATCTAAGTGAACTGAATGATGCTATAAGGATATCAGTTAAAATATGTCAAAAAATGTTCAACCCCACATGTTAGCTTGTGTGTTTCCTATATTTTAGTCATGTTGTGCATAGAGACCTGTTGTTACATGACATTGCAATGTATAAGCATCTAAAGGCTACCGTATGTTACACTGCAAAATTGAGCTCCACAAAATTGCACTTGTACAGTCTGTATTATCACACTTCCTTCTGGCAGTAGTTGGTTAAATTTTATATGGATACAGATCATCTGAGATGTAATCATCAATCAACATAACCTGAATTCAACGTCATTGCCTTGTTTGCAAAACTGCATTTAATTCTGAATGGGTGCAGAAGATAAAGATCATAAAAGGCTCTACTTTTCTGAGCTACATAAACCTATCACCTGGCTCTATGTTACCATTTATGTCTATCAATATACCATATCTGTTACTGAAATTGCATAGTTATTGCATAGCATCTGTGACACCTGTCACTGTACACTTCTTTTAAAATGGCAATAACTAATTTGGTCAGACATGGGCAACTGCTGCCACCTTAGTCAGAGGGGGCACGTCAGTGAGCGGGGAGGAGTTCCCCCATGGCTGACTGGGTCGGGGGTGCCCTATGCATTGCCTCTGTGGTCAGAAAATAGGGGACATTTCCCATGTATTCAAAGGAAATAAAAAATATATATTCTTTTAACAGAAAATGAGAATTTTCACTTTCAACAAAATTGACCACTTTTCATTCAATTATATTTACCAAAAAATTTCTACAAACCTCTGCTGGTGATAAGCAGCTGGACACTCGGTAACTGGGGGCTTTGATTCGTAATAGTGTGTGTACTTTGCATCTGTTTCTGTTTGGAAAGATTATTTTATGCTGTGACTGCATGAATATAATATCGACCTGAGCCACAAATACCTTGATCATTGCAGAGGAGAAGTGTGTTTTAATTACATTGGGTCCAGAAGCACTGTTTGTAACATCCCTACAAATAACCTGAGCAAACCTCAATAATCATTCATGTAATGGTATAAACTAAATTCAGACATATTGACTTCAGATGTAGTTATATCAGGGATTAATTTTGTCAAATACATTTATTAAGGGAAAGAATTTAGGCAAAGCTTATGTATGAACATTTACAGAACTTATATTTTATTATTCCACCTGCCTAACTACTGTAGATAATAGTGTTCAGATAGCCGCTTACTGTGAGATTTTTACCTGATTAAGGTGTTCAATAGTGAAAAGAAGGAAAAGCATATGCTCCTGAAAAGCTGAGGAATTAAACATAATAGTACAGTAAATGTTAAGAAAAGTGTAAAAGAAGTATCCTGGCAGAAGCCTAGCTGTAACCTAACCATCAGATCAATGTACAGTTGCCTATATTTTTGCTAAATTAATATTTTTTTTCTTTTTTTTTTTTACTACCATGTAGTAGTCTTAAGCTGTCTATGTCAGTCTGAGGTTCTTGAATACTCTCACTTTTGCAATGTAAACCTTCTTCTTTGTTGTTGACAGAATAACCTCCCTTGTACATATTTATTTATTTGTGAGGTTAAATATGTCAATATATATTTTAGCTCAAAAAGTGTGTATTTCTGCTTCATCATAAGACGAGAGATAAAGAATAATTTTGTATATATTTTTCCAAACACCTTGTGAAACAATTTACTTACTGCAGTTGTATCTTTTACTAATATGAGGGGAAATGACAGTATACTTTGAATTACTAGTCAGTGGAAGTTAATGTAACAGTTTGCCTGAAGTGGAAAGAAATATTTTTTGAATAAACCTTCATTTTGTTAGAGTTCCAAATAATTAAAATCTTGTAATAGTGGTTTTTCTTTGTTAAAGTTCAATTGGAAAACTTATTTGGTGGAATGCTGGAAAATAATCTTGTGTTTATTAAGTATATGGGACAGGGATATGCCTAGCCAAAACTCTGGGAATAAATGTGCAAGACTCTATCCAGACCATGAGGAGAATGTATTTTGCAGAATTCAGTTTTTCTTGTTGTGATTAATTCAATGCCAGATCTAACGAATGATCTAAAAGTTATGTTGTTCATTCATTTAGTGTTAACAGTTATATCACCACATCGAAAGGGGAACAAAGACAGATATACTGTCTGTTGGCATGATGCTTTAACAGGAATACAATTAGATCATTTAAAACTGATTTTTACAGAGGTAGTTATTCCCATTTGTTTCAGCAGGCAGAAAATGCCATTAGCCATAACACTAACATTTTAACAGGGTATCAGTGGAACATATTCTGACTAAGTGCTGCTAAATATTTTGCCAACCTACCTCTTAACTAAAGCATGTTATGAAAATACACACATGGTTTCCCTACATTCTATTCAGGATTCTCCTTTTGAATATAATGTATCTGCATTTCTCTTTCTGATGAGGCTCTAATAATTGTTGGATTTTTTGTGGGTTTTTATTTTAGGAAACAAACAAGTCGTATGCAGTAGGTAGAAAGCTAGAGAGAAAATGTATTTGCCACTAACAGGTAGAGAAGCATGTATATGTATGCATGTAAATTTGGTCAACTCTAGGGCTGTGCGAATCTTGGGTCCCTGATTCGATTTGGCAGAGATTCAGCCCAATTCAGTGGCTAAATCTCCAAATCCAAATCGAATCAGGAGACCCTTTAATCTCTCCAAATCAAATCGGAACCCTAAATCAATTCAGCTTCGGAGATTTGGACATAGTACAACTTTAAATATTTTTTCTGCATACATCAAGGTACCAGGCAGCGTGTCAACACTGTGATGGTGGGGTGGATGGAGCGTCCCACAGGAGTGCGGGAGGTCCCCAGGGCATGCAGCAGCAGACCCGGAAATGGACCAGAAGCACTTCCAGTCCACTTCCAGGTCCACGGGGCAGTGTACAGGGGGGCCTACCCATGGCCCCCTGGCTCAGCGACTGGTGCCTCCTGGGCCTGGGAGGGGCACCCGGGGTCCCCCCCCATGGCTGATCGCCAAGCCAGGGGTGCAGGGAGGCCCCCAGCATGCTCAGCACTGGACCCAGAATTGAATGAAAGTCCACTTCTGGGTTCTCCACCAAAGACACTCCATCTGCCCCACCATCACAGTGGTGCCTGGTACCTCGAGATGTGTAAAAAAGACATTTAAAGCTGTGTCTATGTTTGAATTGCTGAATCTCTGAATCAGCATTGAATCTTCGGATTTGGCCAGATTGAATCAGGGGCAGCAATCCGAATCAACGAATTGATCACTGTCCCCAATTCAGGCTGAATCTGAATTAAATATATCCCATTTCGCCCACCCCTAGTTAACTCCTCCCTTAGGCCTTCTGTCATGATCTATGGGTAGATCCTGTGTCTGTTTTCAGTGGCTGTGTCTACACAAGACACTGACTGTGCAGTAATCAAAGTTACTGCGCAGTAGCATTGCTGAATGGCTTAGGTGATCCTGACTGTGCAGTAGCTTGTTACTACTGCGCAGTAACATCACATCACACTTCCTGCCATGTAATGCTACTTTGCAGTAGTAATGAGCTACTGCAGTCAGCGGCTTGTGTAGACCTGACCAGTGTGCCTTACACAAATGCAACTGCTGATCATGCAACTGCTGGCCTATGGCCAGACCAGACTGATTGCACCTGATCCTGTCTGATCTCGGAAGCTAAGCAGTCCTGGGCCCAGCTAGTACCTGGATGGGAGACTGCCTGGGAATCCCGGGTGCTGTAGGCCATTATTTTTTTAAGACTGGAAGAAGGCCAATGTGGTGCCGATCTTCAAGAAAGGGAGGAGAGTGGAT
>NW_017728943.1:126183034-126192799 GCF_001723895.1 Crocodylus porosus | reverse complement strand
TTGCTGGGATCCTATGACCCCAGCTGACTTCCTGCCCTTTGGGCAGGGGGCTGGACTCGATGATCTCCCAAGGTCCCTTCCAGCCTTAATGTCTATGAAATCTGTGGAATATTTTGCAGGATTAAGGCATTCCCTTCTCAGTATTCCCTTAGTTAGGATTTCTTTTAAACTCTTAGATTTGCTGAATCTTCTTCTGAAGCATTCTCCCTGAGAATCCAGATACTGAATTACATGGAGGACTGGTTTATGGTGACATGTATATTTGCATGGGTTTGTAAACTACTCCATTACTTTTATTCAGTCTTGGATTTCAATCAAGGCTGAAATGTATTAGTTTGAGAAGGAGCTTCCATACCTTCCACAACGTTAGTCTAAAATATCCTGGTTGTTCAAGGAGATACAATACCTCTTGTGATGAGAAATCAGATTGAATATGCTTAGACACCACAATGATAAAGGCAGGAAAATAGCTAGAACTGATAAATTAGAACTGATTATATAAACAGAAAAAAGGTAACTGTCAGACACCCACATGCACATGCATCCACTTCTGGCAGCTGAATTCCAATACACCTTTAAGGTACTGAACTAATGTGTTTTCTGTACTGTATGTAAGATTTAGTATTTGTCCATGGATATGAAGCAGTATTTGTCTGGCATTCAGGCAGTAAGACTAATGATGAGTGTTGTGATCATTTACTTCACAGAGCAAATAGGAAGGACAGTAGCAGTGGACCATAAGGATATTTGAGCATCACAAATCAGGCATGGACCTGGCTTAACTGCTAAAATGGGCACTCTGTATCTCAAATGTGTGCGCAAATTTTACCAGAAATGTAGCCAAAGAGCCCTTCAAGTTTAGAGTAAATATGGTTGACAAATAGAGTCAGAAATTTCCTTTACAGCTGTGCCTGCAGTCTCCAAGTCCTTGCCCAGTCTTAAACCAGACTCTTCACATAGGAGCTTGAAACTATTGGTGCATCTGATAATAGCTCTGCATCTCCACGGGGAGGCACCCCATCACTAACAATCTACGCCTGCCCTCCCCAAAAATTGATTTCAGTTTTGGCTTCTTACTCTACCTTGGACCTCTTGGGAACTCTTTTCTGATTCACTGTTAGACTGGAGAGAAGCAGAAAAGGAAACAGGAGCCTAGGGTTCTTTGCCTGCTGTTTAGCTAGCTCTTTCAGTCCCTGCAATATTTTTTGTTACAGCCTTCCATTTTCAAGCACTGTAAAAATAATGTTAAAAAACAACAAAAAAATCCAGGGTGGTTTCTTTTCTTACCATTTGTCTAGGTCAGTGGTTTTCTACCTGTGGTCTGTGGACCCACGGGGGTCTGTATCCTATATCTAAGGGGTCCATGAAAGATGATTATGGTCAATTAAAAGTATGTGAATACCCACACTTACAATCCAAAGGGTCTACACCTCCATTCAAAATTTTGAAAGGGGTTCACACCTCAGAATTTCCAAAGAGGCCTGGAAATGAATAAAGATTGAAATCCACTGGCCTAGGTCTAATGATAAAACTTTCCAGGAGAGGGCAGTGTCATATTGCTATTTGTAAACCCAGAAAAAGAAAAAGAAAAAATGTTGATTTGCACAGGTGCAACTATCAGCTAGGTTCAAAACAGGCATGGAGGCCTCTTTTTTGATTTGGCAAACCCTTATACAGTACTACAAAATAAAGCAATACTATATGAATGACACAAGGCTGTCTGCATGTGTCTGGAAACAGAGGAACACAGAGCGCTTTCTCTCACTGGTTGCTGCATTTTCTCCTTTGCAGGGATAAGATGCAATAGAAAGAAGCTGCTTAACATTTGATTATTGACTAGCCTCTGTTACTTTGCTTTCATCTAAGCAAACAGAATCAGATCACCCATCAGCTGGCTCATTAGTTTGTTCCAGTATTGGCCAGCTGATTACCTGGGCAGTGGGCACATGCTGTGATTCAGAAATTAACTACTTATTATTCAGGCAGAAAGCACAACAGCCTTGTATTGACAGTGTCATGCAGGATTGTAACTACCATTTTTACCACTTTTCTTGAAGAAATCAGGGACATGGCTTCTTTTAACCAGGTTTTCCTGCTTTTTAACTTCCATACGCTATTGAGAGAGCCAATAGTCACAGTCCATTGCTGTTCATTTTATGCACTCCGGCCCTGAAACCATCCTTCATATCTGCTCTGTCCTTGGCAGGGCCAGAAAACTTCCAGTGAAACAGTTTTCCATTGGAAAATGCTGTTGTGTCCAAATTAAAGCATTTTTGCAGGCATTTTGTAACCAAAGTTGCAGTTTTCATAACAGAGCAGCTATAGACTTTAGCAGTGAACTGTCTCAAAAGCAAGTGGCAACTGGTAAGTGTGATTAATGTGTGCCTCTGCCGTACTGACAGAATCAGGCCCCTCACAAATGTCAGTTGTGGTAGCTTTAGCTTTAGAACAAAACTGGAGGTAGCACAATTTACCTTAGATTATAGTTTGGTAATTAGAGCTATCCTAAGAACAGAGAGGCTTAAAGTCAGATCTCTTCTGACCGAAAGGGGTTCAAACCCATATTTCCCACCTCCCAGGAGGAAAACCTACCTAGCAGGCTAGAAGCGAGACAGGATGGGAGAAGGAAACTCTCTGTGAGTCATGTAGCAACTGAGCCACTGTGCAAAAAGAAGGGAAGATCTAAGGGGAGCAGAAGCAAAGTGAGGGAGGGAGAGTGAGAGAGAACTTACTCTTCTCAAAAAGGAAGTCCCGACTTCTGATGCCTGCTATCAGGTCTGCTTATGCATTTTATATCAAAGGCCCTGGATAAAAATCAAGAAACCATATTGGAAGCAGGGACCAAATTCCATCTTTCAACAGAGAACTGAATGTGGTAAGTAGCAAACCCAAGTTTAATCTTTCACTCATTTCTCAGGGCCCTAGAAACTTTGTGTACCTTAGCATAGGTTCAGCAGAAAGGTATCCGGACCCTGGGTCTACCCCATAGCACTGCCCTGTGGGGTGGGACTTGTGGGTTTGAATCCCCTAAGGCTGAGGACAGCTTTCAATCCAGTTGTCTCCAGTCCATGAGCAAGGGTGTAGATTGCAGCCATGTTGGTTTTTTTCCACGCCCTGCTGCTGGGAGCGGAGTGCCGTGGCGGCAGCAGGCGAGGGCGGGGGAGCTCCCGCCCCACGGCGCAGCTCGTCTTTTCTGTGCGGCACTGCTGGCATTGCCCCCAGGACCCTCATTGGGGTCATGACCCAGGGTTGGAAACTGCTGGACTAAGGACATAGGCAGACAAGGTTCTTTGGGTAAATCTGATAGCTTTTATTAGACCAACTAAATATTTGGACAATTTTTTTCTTAGCAAGCTTTTAGGTTTCAAAACCTTTCGTCAGGCTGAGGAAGCATCTGCAGTTGGTGTGTGCTCTTCCTGGATGAAATGAGCAAAGCCTCCACTAGGCTGCTACACACAAGGTGTGCACCAGTATTACCATCTTTTCTGGCTGTGTTTTAAAAGGAAGGAGTGACCCAAGGATTTAGGACCCTAAATTCTGGAGTGCAGCAGCATGTCAGGCACATTGCTTAGTGTTCTCCTGTTGGCTGGCTCTAGGCAGCACCCCAACTCAGCAAGTACATGTTTTTAACACCTTTCTGAGACTCCTAATTGTCTCCGTCTGCTTCATAAGAAGCCTAAACACCTAACTCTGGGGTTTGCATTATCTCTCTGGAGAGATTTTGATGCTGGCTTGTGAGTCCCCAGGTTCTTTGCAGGCAATCTAGTCCTTAATGATTGAACAGACATTAAGCAGAGAACTATGACTCAAAGATGACAGAAAGTCTGTTCTGTTTTGTTTGGAAGTTACCCTGTAATGGAAAGATTTTTTTTTTCTTGATCAGAAGATCAAATCACCTGATCTGCTTAGGCAAGACTGTTTTTGGCAGAGGAACTGAAGTACAGCAACACAATTCATACTGGAGAAACATTTCATCCTTATTGAAACACAGAAGTGGTAGAACAAATGCATGTTCTGCTGTTTCTTGTAGCCAGGTTAAAATTATGAAGGGGAAAATAGAATATTTATTTCCCAAAGGCAGTGCAAACAATAGCATAAGTAAAGAAGCCAGGTTATTATTATGTTTAATTATTATTATTTGACTGTTACTGCATGAAGATGAACACTACAGTCCTTACCCTGGCAAATAGTTATTGAAGTCAGTTTGAATGTCATTGTTGAATAAAGTTTTGTTGCTTAATTTATTACTTGTTTTGTTTTTCAAAGCCTCTTTAAAATCGTGAGTTCTGTGTTCAGATTATGGTTTTTTACTCAAAAATCTTGCAAAGGATTGATCGCTCACCCACTGTTCTTCTGGCCAACATTTGCCTTTATGTCAGTGAGGATGTTTGTTTTGAAAGAAATCTCCAATGCTCCTGAAGCATTTACTATATTTAAGGACAAGGAATTCCTCTGTTTGATATTTGGAATTTAAACAGCCTGGACACTAATTAAAGATCTTGGTTTCCATGAAAAATAATAGGAATGTTCCTGATGCTGGTTCCTGAACAAGGGCAAAGGAAATACTTTTACTTTTCTCCCGAACTTTTAGGTGACCTCCAGTGGCAGTGAATGAGCAATCACTTCCCCTTTGTTGTTGTGACTGCTGTTTGCCTGAATGTCTGTGAATGATGTTTGTTTTGAAAGAAACTTCTGATGATGATGAAACATTTCCTGGATGTGAAATTTACTGTGGGGGTGGACAGGGGATTCCTCTGTTTGATGTTCTGAACATCTGGACTCAAGAGATCTTGATTTCCGTGGAAAATAGTAAGAATATTCCTTGAGCTGGCTTCTGAACACAGGCAAAGGAAATGCCTTTATTTGGTTATTGTTGTTGTTGTTCAGATGGAAATATTTGTAAAGTGTTTCCATTTTTAGGGATCAGGCTATTTACTACAAATCCTGCTTCTGCCCTGGTCTGGAATGGGGCAAGGAATGTGCAGTCCCGTCCCCTCCCTCCCACCACCACCCAGGCCCTGATTTTGTCTGTAATACACATGCACAGTGAGCTCTGAGCTCACCGCCTGAGCACTGAGCTTTAAGCTCACTAGTTGATTGGGACAGAGTCTGGCCAAAGGCTCTACCTCCACATGGATCAGGAGCCCAGGAAGTAAACACTGCTGCAGTTCCCCGCTCCCCACCCTTTCCCTCTGAATTCAGCAGCAGAGAAGAGGAGGGGATGAGCAGCCAGGGCAGCACTCACTTCCTGGGCTCCAAAGTCACATGAAAGCAGGGGCTCCAGTCAAACACCCCACAAAAAGTAGGAGTGCAATAGTACTACCATACCCCTGCTTCTGCCCCTACTTCTGGCCGTCCCTTTCATGAGAAGGAGGCTTCACCTCTTCATTCTCCATGCTCACACCTGGCTCACCCTTTTGTCTAGATAATAAATTTATGTTAACTGCTTTCAGCTGCCTTTCATAAAGAGTCTGCTCCTGCTGACCTCATCCCTGCATACGGTAGACTGGCCCTGTTTTAAATCTGCCAGTTAACTTACATCCATCACTGAAGAAGTGGATGCGAAAGTGTTTGTATTTCAATGAAATGGGGCTAAAGCAAGAAACAATCATGTGTATTTGTAGATGGGCATGTGTACCAACAGAACATCACTATTTCCTTTGCCGTCACTTTAAAAGTAAGAACTTCAGACTCAGATTGTTTAAATCTGCCAGTGGACTATAAACCAATAAGGATTATAAGCCAGTGAGGACTATATAAACATTTGGGGCATGAACATACGCTGTTCTCACAGTATCTGTGGGTATTCAAGTATCTATAGCTGGTTTCTTGTCTGTTACTAGAATTTTCAATGGCTTATGCACACCCCTGGCATTTTGATGTGATTGCATACTCTTTACAATGGCAGGACATGGACAATGCCCTCATCCCTCTGCTTTGCTTGTGGCAAATGAAAGGGTATTTCTGGGCATTATGTATGGCAGTTGGTGTGAGGGCCTGTTTCCAAAGGTTTTAAGAATGGGTTTGACCAGGGGTATCAAACTCAGCAGCCTGCATGGGCCAGATGAGTGGTATGGAGCAAATCCATAGACCTGACTGGGCCCACACACTGGCCCTGTGCACATGGGGCCAGGCCACTGCAGGTGCCATATATAGCACATGTCCTGGACTGGTCCCACACACTGCTTGCAGGACACCGATGTGGGGCTGGTATACACGGCATGTGGCACACAGGCTGGTCTGAGCACATCACATACAGCATGCAAACCCATGAGCAGACACCATTGGCTGGATGATAGGGCTCTGCAGGACAGAGATGACACCCCTGCATTAGCCAAATATTTGTCTAGGATGATTTAAGCAAGGAAGATCCAACCTTGAGCAGGGCTAGATGACCCCCAGATGTCCCTTTCTCAACCCTACTTTTCTATGATTCCTGAGTAGTATATAGATATTTTCAGCAAGCCTGATTCACCCGTGGCTAGTATCTCACTAGCAAGAACAATTCAGTAATAATGGAGGTGCAAAACAAAGGAGCAGATGTGTAGCTTAGGAACAAACAACAGCATTGCATTATGAAGTATCATGGCTCTTTTCTGTATTTGCAGTTACTGATGATGAATCCTAAGATTCAGAAAGCAAAAACTGGACTAGCACAGTCAGGGGCTCTAATTTTATCTCCTACTTGCTGAATAACCATGCAAGTATGGGGGCCCTGCTCTTATATCAAGGTGCAGAAGAGACAGTTCCAATTCCAACGCAAACTTCTCTTTTATACATAATGCCAGCAAGACAGGGCCTGCTATTCTTTCCAATGTAATATATTTGTAATTTATGAAGCAGTAGTGTTTGTAGATTTGAAACAAAGCTTGCTGAAATCAACGGAGAATTCTCATTGACTTTAATGGGCTTTAGATCAGGTCCCATGTAAAATGTTCCCCACTCATTCTTCTGTTCCATGAACTTTCCCAAAATTGGAAGCTCAGTTCATGTTTGGCTTTGCTTATAACCTCACATCGCTTTCACTTTCTATCATGCATAAGGAGAAAGTTAATGTAGAGTGCATGCTTAGTGTAGTGCAGCTGATGGAGTAACTGTTTCTTCCCTAGCTCTTGACTTGTGGTAAATACTGGTAAAAGTTAAACAAGAGCTACTAAACCCTGTTTCACTCAGGAGTAAGATGACCTGTTTTAGCTTTCATTTGCCAGCAAGTAAGAGTAGATACATAGACATTTATTTTGGATCAGCTGCTCTGCAGTATGTCCCTCATCTCTTTTAGGACATTGCAATTTAGGTGTTTGCCATATCCTTATTTTCCTTGGGGATTATCATGTTCTAGGTCTCATTATCCAGTCCTAGCTCACATGACTTCAGCAAGGCCACTTGAGTGAGTCAAGGTAGACAGCTGAAAGGTTGCAGTGGCTGGAATGAAGAGCTGGAGCAGACAACAGTAGATCTACAACATAAATTCAGTAACATAACATAATGGTTCTTGTGGAGATGTTAGAAAGGGTCTGGGCATCTTGTGTTATTTTTTAGTTTCCACTTCACCCATGCTCCAACAACTTTGCTCAGAGATGATATTTAAATCAGACGGTCTTGTGTCCTGAAAACCCACAATTAGAGGTGCACCAATATATTAGTTGTGTATTGGATCGGCAGCAATAAAAGGAAAATTAATGTTTTTTGGCCCATTATAGCCCATTTGGCTATAATCTTTTTTGGCCCCTTATGTTTTCCAATAATTAAATTATGCCAGGGCGCGTGAACTCCTGGGTTCCCTCCCATGAGCCAGGGTGACCCCAGATTAATCCCCATCCCCTCACCGGTGGGCTAGTCTGGGCTGAAGGGGAGCAGCTGTTGCAGTGTCCTGGGTGCTGATGTGGTGTGGCACAGACTGTGGGCTAAGGCCAGTGTGGGCACTGTAAAAGGCGCTGAATGCTGGAGACGTGATGGGAGAGGAGAGAGGTGGGCAGAGCTGAGTTGCCCAGCCTGACCCAGCCCAGCATGACTCAACTCTCAGTACCTGAGGGTCTGTGCCCCAGGGGCTGAGGGCAGAGCCTGGCAGGGGCCAAAGCAGCCAGTCCCCCTTGCTTCATGCAGCAGGGTCCTTACCCAGTGGGAAGGAAGGCTCTGGGAGTGGCAGGTAGCACTTTAAGAAGAGTGACTCCAAGAGCCACTGTACTTAAAGTGCCCAGAGACCACCCAGCCCTGGGCAGCCTCAAGCTCAGGCAGCTGCCTCCAGGCTGCAGTTGAAGGCCAGGGGCTGCGAGTGGCACGGGCCACTTTTGCATGTGCTCTGGGAGGGGGGTCAGCGCTTTAATTGGAGCAGTTCTGTGAGCCGCTCTCATTAAAGTGCTGCCGTGTCTCCTGTATCTGCATCCCCATGCTTAGACATGGCAGTGGGGGTGCTTAAACTAAAGTTTGTTCAGCAAGCTATATTACTAAATGTTAATTATCCAATTGGTATCAGCCGATATGGCTGGTTAATAATCGGCTATTGGTAGCAGCCAAGAAAATTATTATTGGTGCACCCCTACCCACAGTATTTAGCAAAAGCTAAAAGCCATAAATTGAGGCTTGCCCATACCTAATATCACAATGGCGTGTTATTTTACTAAAAATTAAAAAATTGCTGCAGAGGCAGTAAGATCATTAAAATTCTACAAACTAAGATTGTTATCCCTGCATCTTGGTGATTTTATTTGATATGTTGACTTTTGGAAGGGCTTCCCTACCATTTCAGAACAACACTAGAACAGAAGTTATTAGAATGAAGAATTATCACCTATCCTTAATTTTGTAATGATTTTTGCCCTCCAAACAAGACAATTTGGACCAACTAAATAAGCCAACTTTTGACACTGGAAACTTGTAGCTGCAATATGTGGGTATATAAGAAAGAGGATAAAAGTACAAAAAAATTCATTGCATGGAAAAAAGGAAATTTCACTAATGCATATATATGTAGCTGTTCTTAAATTTCATTAAAGTTTCCTTTTAATAATCTGCTCCTCTAATTTGTGAACAAAGATAGAGAAATACAATCTTTATCTTATTTGTCATATTTTATAGAAAAATGAAATGCAAACCTTGGCTCCTGTTTTCATGGCATTACATCTTTAGGTGAAAACAGATTTTGAAGTGCATCATCAGTAAGTGTTTTTTTGCACTAGCTTTGTTTGATTCCTGAGTAAAGTTGAATCCCAGCTGGCCAATTACAAATATGCAATTACCATATGACAGTGAATCAAACAAAACATCCTGCAGTGTGATGACTGATTTAACAAATAATCAGTCACAAGTGAACATCTTAAAGCAGGAATTAGTTTATAACTGCTTGTTCAAGAAATTGTTACATTTTCAAAAAGCCTAAGCATTACTGTTTAATGCCAAGACCAAAGATATTAAGAGTTAAATCTTATCATCTAGGCCAGGGCTTGGCAACCTTTTTTGAGCAGCGGACCAAAATAGTGCAACGCAATCCAAGACAGGCTGACACTTCTGATCTGGCTGCTGCTACCTCTCTCTGCTGCCACACATGACCTGCCACAGAAGTCCCCTGCCATGGAAATAGTTTCACAGTTTCTAGGGTCGGAAGGGACCTGACCAGATCATCTAGTCCGACCCCTGCCATGGCAAGAAAGAGTACTGGGGTCAAACGACCCCAGCAAGATATTCATCTAACCTCCTCTTAAACACCCCCAGGGTAGGAGCCTGCACCACTTCTCTTGGAAGTTGGTTCCAGACCCTAGCCGCCCTGAC
>NW_017728943.1:126158673-126183023 GCF_001723895.1 Crocodylus porosus | reverse complement strand
CCTTAGCTTTCACTACCTCTGTGAGCTGACCCAAGAATTCCTGGTCAAGCTCTTCTCCCTGGTTGGGAGGTCTGTAGTAGACTCCCACCGTTAAGTCCCTTTCCCCTGAATTATAATTATTATAAGTCCCCTGCGACTGAATTATCCCACCACTGAAATACTGCTGATATCCAGACTTTTGGAGATGGATGAAATTGCTTGGTGGACCAGATCTGGTCCATGGGCTGTAAATTGCCAGTCCCTGACCTTGGCTAAAACTAGCTTTCAGTTGTGTCACTTGACAGTCGTACTGTTAATATTTGGATGTAGAAAGCAAAAACATTTAGGAGTTCTTATCTATAAGCAGGAGCTGATTTATGTTGCAATTGTGCATTTTGGGGGGAAAATCATGAAATTAAGTGATTTTCAAAAACAAGGTGATTTCCTATGAAATGCCATGATATGGCCACTTGCTAGGGAGTTCCCCAGCAAGCGGTCATATCATTGTATTTCACTGCAACAGGACGGCTGCTGCAAGCTGAGGAAAGGATTCCCCATTCAGCAGCAAAAGCCTAGCAGCCCAGGGGAGGGGAGAAGGGGTCACAAAAGGGTCGGGGGAGGAGAGAGCTTGGGGATGGGTAGGAGAGGGGCTGTTTTGTTCTCTAGGTGGGAAAACTGGGGCATGGGGATTTGGACATGACACCAGGTAGGGGAAGGGCTGTTTATTCCTCTGGGCAGGAAAACTGGGGTGCCAGAAGTTAGGGGGTGGGGGGAGAGAACATAACACACATGAGGAGAAACAGACAGCCCCTCCCCTACACAGTACTAGGGCTTTCTGCCTAAGGCAGCCAGCAGGAAGAGTTCCCCAGCAGGTGGCCATATCATGGCATTTCATTGCAAATCACATTGTTCATGAAAATCACTTAATTTCATTATTTTCATGAAAAATGCAAAATACAATTTTAAACCAGGCCTTAGTGATAAATGGGTCCAAGTACAGGTAGAGTTGTATGGCAATAATAAGGAATAAATTAATGACACTCTGAACCCAATTCATTTTGCCCAGTTAACTTTTTCAGAACCATCATAGGATAAGAAGCATTTCATCTCCCAGGAATTTGGCATAACAGAGCTGTACAGCATCCACCCTTTAACAGGAAAATGTGTGTATGGTTTATTTGATTTATGGTCACTATCTGGCATTTCAGGAGCTCCCTTTCTGAAAATGCACTAATTCAATTTCCAACTTACCTTCAAACCAGTTAAGCAAAATGAAAGCAAAAATTCTGATGAAGTTTCAATGCTTTTCCCACGACACTATTCAGAGGCAAGCAAATAGGTGGAAAGATGATAATGTTTTCAAACCACATGGCTGGGGAGTATAAGCGCCCCTCTCTACCTCCACAAACATGCAACTGGGAAGCCGAATGATCAGTTGCATGTTAACATGCTGCAACTCACACCTGCTCAGTCATATTAGGTGGGGGAATAGGTTATTTGTTTTCTCTATGGCTCTTAGTCTATAGAGAGACCATTTGGTTTCCAATATGTTCAGGTTGGCAATTAGCACTAAATTCACTTGAGAAAGATTCTTCAGTTAAGAGAATGAAAAGATTTTAATTCACTTCAATGGGGACTTGATTTCACCTCAACTCTCGCTAATTATTTAGTCAGAGGAGACAGAGGGTTAGATTATTTTGTGTAAAGCTCTAGGAATGATATTTGGAAATTCCAGAGAAATCCCAGTCACAATTATTTTCTAAACTGCCTTATGAAGGATAGCATATTTAAAAGATTCTTTCAATTTGAAATTTTATTTAGGAAGACTTAAAAGTAGCTTTAATTATTTTTATGAGTATCTTACAATTACTGTCCAATTTTAAAATATTTCCCTATCTGAAAATGTTCTTGTCCTCTCCTTTTTTTCCATATGAAGAACCCACATAAACTGAGGAGCTGGGAAGGAAACTAACTTTATAGCTTCTAAGTGCATAAATTAAACTGAAAACCATGGAAATTATTTTCTCTAGTGTTTCCTCCTAGGCATTACTATTCAGTAATAATAAAGACAAATATTGCACACAGAACAGTGACTTCTGAGTCGATGGTGCTTAATAGAACTTGTTAAAAACACATTATTTTCTGTTAGACATAAGAGCCAGGGACATGTATTTTCTTCTCATGTTTCCTTATGAAACCAATCTGAAAAGCCATTTAGATTGACATTTGCACATTTATCGCAGGGATTTGGGTGCCCTCTTCCCATGGGAGGCTTCAAAATTCTATCCTCTGCTTATAAGCCAGATTCTGTAAATCAACAGCCTGGTATCCACACAGACAGAAGTGCTTTAAACTTCCACTTTGAGATTACTTTCAATTTTTTATCTTATATTATGCAATATAACACTTTAAACATGTCTAAGTTTAAAGAACATGTTTGACTTTTACGTATGTATTTATTTGATTGAGAACATTTTTTTTCAGAACTCCACTTGGAAATTCCAATTTTTTGCTTTTGCTCTCATTCAGAATAGAAGAAAATGAAATTCCAGAATTTGCCCACAAAAGGAAAAAGCTGGTTCCCCCCCCAAAGTTATTTAAAATGGAATTCCATTTTTGGCCTAATTTAGGTCTGTATTGATCACTGTTTTCCTTTGTCTCCTATTGTTTCCTCTTGTGTCTCATTAATAAGACAAGGGCAATTAAGTGGCCATGGATATAAATTTTAGAAAAGCAAACCTAGAGGAAGCCTTAGGAGAAACCTTTTAACTGTAGAAGCAATAGGACAATGGAACAAGCTCTTTAAAGATGTTGTGAAACTTCCTTCTCTGGAGGTTTTCAAGAAGAAACTATATAGGTAGCCACCGTAGATAGTGTAGAAACATTTGTGCCGGCAGTTAGATTAAATAACCCTTGAGGTTCCTCCTATATGTCTAAGACAGAGAGAACTACATCCAATGTTGACACACAGCTAACTAGTAAAACCTACTTCATGTGGTATCTCCATCTGATGGGCCTCTAGTCCTAACATGACTTCTAAACATTTGTATAGTACATTGCTTTCTTACTAGAAACCATATTGACTACGTATTTCTCTTAGAAACATGACCACATGATGAAGTGTAGTTGATGTTTGGACACCGGAACAATCATATATTAGTTTCAGGTAACAGTTTTGAACCCCTGTCTTGTTAAATGAATACACTTCATATCAATCCTACTCCTGCACTCTCTTCCTAACAATCTGTGGAAGAGACTATACAGGGAACAACCTTATGCTGTAGTAAAAGAGCCCCTTCCATATGGAAATGCTAAACTAATTTTCTCAGCATATGGAAAGCTATAAGTTGAATTTGCTCATAACATTTTACTGCCACAAATAATGCAACTGTTCAATGATTTCTCCAAGTTAGTTGCCAAGGCAGCATGGCAGTGTTAAATAAAAGGCACATTTCATGTTAACATTAATTCCTGTTAAACTAAATTATTTGATTTGTAATTTCCTATCCCATATTTCTGGCATTTAGTTTCCTTTTACTTTTATGTTTAAAGTATTTTATTTCAAATTTGCTCAATCATCAACCATTCCCGCAAGTTTAAAAGTTCCCAATATAATGCGGAGGAGTCCATAACTACTTTATTTGCTGGCTCATTGGATCTTTTCTATTTCTTTCTTTCTCTCTCTCTTTGTCTCTCTTTCTTTCTTTCTTTCATGAACTATTACAGCAAGGAAGGTAGATATCCTATCTTTGTTCTGGGATCAATATACTCTAAGAACAATGTATAGCTTGTAAGTAGGATTTTTGTTCCATAAGACTTTGCTTTTGTTTGCCAGACAAAAAATAATTTTCCCATCTATTATTCTTCTCTTTCCCAAGATTATGTTTCAGCCTTGGGGCTAATTCCACTCTTTGCCATGTGAGGATTGCAAAATGATCACAGCTTTTGAACTTGCAATTTATGCAAAATAACCTTTTGTTAAGCATGTGTATTGCACCTTTGTATAAAGCAGGGATTTAGGAATGCATGCAGGGGAAAAAATAACAACTGCAAATTGAAGAGAATAATATGTCTCCCCATAGTATTGAACAGCTAACAAAGCACGCTGCAGTAAACAATGTCTGTTCCCTTATGTCTCTTAACAAACTGAGCTGGATTAGGGAAGAAGAGGCAGTTCTGAAGCCATTGTGGGAGTTGGGAATCACACCTCAGCCACATGCTATTTTCCAATGTAGCAAGGAAGAGGTGGAAGAGTGATTAGGCCTCTTCAGGTTTTCCATTACACAGAAGGAATCTGTATGTGTCTTCTTAATCCATTCCAGGGTTCTTCTGCATTGCTAGAATTAGTAGACCAGAAAATACCATTATACATATTATTTCTCTGTTTAATATTTTGCCAGCCTGTGACTGAAAAATACTGAACAAATAGTTAAGACTTTGCATTTAGTATTTTTCTCAATTAATCCTCTACGAATTATGGCAAAGGCATTTTTAAACTCACCAGAGAAACAGAACCAGCTTTCACTGGTATTTAGCAACTGCTTGGAACACTTGTGTGACAGTCTTGGATAAAACTGAAGAAAAGAAGCAAGTTCTTCTTACCAATATTGTCAACAATGCTCAAAGCAAAATTAGTGGCTGAAGGGAATACAAGAAATATATGAATTTACCTGATAATTAGAAAAAAAGCAACAGACTCTCTAAAAGCATAACAAGGGGCACATCTACATGTCACCCTACATCACCATAGTGACAGGCTATGTCGCCATACAATGCACTACAGTGATGTAGTGATCACGTAAGTCTACATGTGATTGGCAGCTACTTCTCCATAGCGGTGCACTCTTCCATTTTAGTGCACCGTTACAGCGAAGTAGTGGCTAAAACTAACCATGTGCCGTGTCCATGGTGCTGTACGGGCGGCTACTGAGCCATGCTTTAGTACTTCCTTTTACAAGTACTAAAGCATGGCACAGTAACAGAGTCGTCATAAGGCAATGTGTAGACACATCCAAAATCACGTATCTTGGAGTTGATGTTAGATCTGTGAGTCCCAACAAGGGTGCCACAGGACCCTGGGAGGGGAGATCCTTTGAAGGGTGCTACAAGGTGTGACATGATTAGCAGATAAATGCAGGCTTAGGCTTGTCCCTACTGGCCAAGCCCTTACCTCCACTGTCCCACTCCTCTGCAAAGAGGTAAGCACCACAGTAGATTAATCCATTCTTGAAGTTGGGTGAAACTTAGTTCATAAAAGTTATGAAGGGGTGCCTCACATCCAGAACTACTGTGCTAGACAAATTCAAATTAGAAATAATGCAAAATGTGTGATCTGCTAGTCTTTAAATTGAAAATGGATGTATTCTTAACAGGCATATTATATCTCACCCAGGAATTATGGACTTGGCATAGGAACTAGGTGAAATTCTATACACAGTGAATTTTTCATCTCTTAAAGTCTTTAAATCAAAATTGGACATAAATGCCCTAACTCACCAGAATCATGGACTTGATGTAGGAATTATTGCATGAAATTTTATAACAGTCTTATTCAGGAAGTTGGACTATATGAACAAGATCTCTCTTGGAGACTTTAAAATGTGCTGGAGGCAGAAGGAAAAAGAAGGATAAGGGAAAGGGAATGGTTGAGCTACAAGTTAATGGTTAAGGGAAAGGGAATGGTTTAGCAGACGGCACAGGAAGCACTTCACCTATGGACATCAAGTTTGGGGGAGCAGTATTTATACCGTTCCTTTCAGTCATGACTTCACTCTCCAGTGATCAGCGATTGTTCTCTAACCCCGTGCTATAATTTTCCAAACAACACTTGTTCTAATCACCAGTTCTTTGGCAGTAGCAAGAAGTATTTTCTTTCCAACAGAAGGGCCTAAGTGGGTTAGAGCTTCTCTCCCTCCACCACTTTTCTTTCCAGGCAGGTTAGGGGCTAGGTTGGTAGCTAAGGAGATGATGTACAAAATGTCACAACAGTAGGGCAGCAGATGTCCAGTACACAGACTCATTTCATGCTCTCGAATAAACCATAGTTGGAAATGTTCTTAGTAGGAAGCCCCTTTGGAAGCTGGAAAAGAGATTGGACTTAATCTGGTGCAACATGGCTGTCTAAAATGTTAATCTTGTACAGTGTTATTTTGAACCATTTGTATCCAGATCCTAGTCTGTTCAGCTTGACCCACGCTTCTCTGTAAGGTCAACCCAACGGGGGGACTCATTTGGTGTTGGTATAAAAATGCTGTAAGAATAGATTCCAGACTGGATTAGTATGAATGATCATTTCATTTCCATTCATGCCCCACCCCCATCTAAATTTAGCACAACACACAAGGCCACAGTACCTGGCTTGCTGGGTTGTCCATGTGCCCAGAAACCTGGCAGCAGGGGAATAGATATGGTCTGTTTTCTTATGTCACCTGGTCTAATGAATGCATGGAACACATCTCTTCGTGCGTAAGTTGTACAGCCTGTTATGAGTCTCTGTGCTGTCAAGCTTTTTAGTGCAACAATTTCTGGACCATACAGGCACACAGTAAGCTGCTGGGGCACACACCATTGCAGGTGCAGTAATTCTGAGCACTTTGAAGTTGGCACACCATGTTGTGCTGGCTAAACACCCATGCAAGACTTTACTACTGACCTTCTGAATGTGATGTTTATAGATGAGGGAATGGTCTAATGTGACTCCTTGGTAGCTTGGGTATACTCATACGGAAGGATATAATTGCCTAGTCTGATATTCAGCATGGTTTTGGCTTGACAATTGCCTATGTGGAAGAGTGATGATTCTCATTTATTGATGATACTCTCCACTGACTTTGTGCTCTCAAACACCCACACTCATCCCTCATGCCACTGGCCTGGAATGAAGCAGAGGACCCAAGATCGGTACCCCCTACTATTATCGGGGGCTTATCTGTGTTACATTGAGTGGGGCCATAAACATGGGTAATTTTCAGCTGAACCCCCTCTTCTTGAAGGTTACATTGCTTTTTGGAGAGAAGTCAGCATGTTGATGCGGAACCACTTTATGCAGAATGGTACCCAAACAGACTCCAAAAGACACTGAAAGCTTTTTTTGAGCCCCTCCATGAAGATATAACCCACAGGCACAACTGAGGGTTTTTCCCAGTGCTGAGTGGCAGAGTATCTACTTATGAACTGCACTGCAGGTAAGGTGCAGCAAGAAATAGGAATTCTCCCTAGCAACCCGCCCCCCACCTAAATGATCCCTCCCTCCCCCTCATCCCAGAGAACCAGAAAAGGCTCATCCTTCTGGGTTCAGATGCTTCAGTTCCCAGCTCTCCCAGCTCCCACACCAGGGAGATTGAACCCAGGTGTCCGGGTTTTCCCAGCTGGGAGGTGGAACGCAGGCATTTCATGCCGTAGTCAGTGCCAGGTTGTGAGCTGCTGCAGGCTTCCAGCCTTGGACAGGAGAGAGGATCTGGACTGGGGATTCACCATAGGTCCCTTGGTGTGTCCTTTGAATGCAGACTCCACAATTGCGTGCAGGAGGCCTGGCTGTGGAACCCAAGATCCCGGATCCAAGATGGTCAGCCAGAAGCATGGGTGTAGACAGCGCTGGTGAAATGAGGAACAAAGAGGACTTTGGTGTGGACAGTTTGAATGGAAAAGCTGACAACTGCTTTTACCCATGCCATGTGGCACTTGAATGAGCCATTCAGGCATTGCAAAGGTCCAAGAATGGGGTCCCCAGATAGCCATTGCTGTTTGAGAGAGGCCACCCTTGCTGTTTTGGAGCTACAGAGCTGCACAGTGTCAAAGACTGCTTGGGATCTAGCCAGACACCCCTGAATGCCACTGCCCTTCCAGGCAGGAGTGGTGGAGCAGGCTGCCACCAACTCTCCCACAACATGAAGAGCCCTGCTCTATCGACTTCTCCCTGGGGCAACTGTGGGGGAACACTTTACACCACACATTGATTGGGAAATGCTGCAGGGTGAGGGGGCCCTGGAACAGGACATCTGGCACATGGGAGCTGCTAGCCAATGGTCCATGAGCCAGGAACATATCCGATGGGGCCCACTCTGGAAAGCAGCAATATGGGAAGGGAGGGGAACCAGGCTGCCTGAGACCTGCTACAAGGGATAGCATTGACTCCTACCTTCCTGGGCCAACTTGCTAGGCCTGGCCACTGGTGGTCACCAGCATAGGTGGAGGGCCCCAGAAAGGTTCCAGGCCAGTCCCGGAGGAGCACAGGTGCACTCAGAAGGCAGAGGGGGTGGGGAGAGGTGGTCCACCAGCCCACCGGGTTAGGCGACCTCAGGTCTAGGTCCTGCTGCAGGGAAACTGCAAGGATAGGCAGTCCCCTAGGCTTGGGTCCAAGTTTCAGAGCAGACAACATGCCACAGTTTTCCTTTATTATGCACATGGAAAGTTTGGCAGCTGAACATTTTAAATTAAACACCTGTACCTAGTCCTAATCAATAGAGCCTTCTTCATACAAGAGGATCCCAGAGCTTAACCAAGTTGGAAGGAGAAAGGAAGATGGCAACATGCTCAAATAGGCAGAAACAATAAAAAGAATGATGACCCACACTGTATGATACATTTCTGAGAAATGTTTCAACTAAATACCAGACCACATCCTTTGTATCTTTTTTTATTATTTATGTATTTCCCCTCTCTATGACCAGGATAATGTGTGAATTCATGCCTGGTAGCTTGATAAAAAGGGCACATGGGCAATATAATGCAAATTGCTATTCAGCAAAGTCTTTTGGCCAGTGCTAAACAGTAAGATAATTACAGTACAAAGGCATTTAGGGAATGATGAAAAATTTCTAATTTTTTAAAATGATTTTCGCTAATACTTCGCAACAGGATAAAACACAGACATACCACAGCCTGAATCATCCCTCAGGAAAATACAGGGGAAGGAGCCTAGGAAAGGAAAAATCTCTGTAGATCTCTTCATGGAAATTCCCCCGCATTAATTTATCTTATTTTGGTCCAAAATAAATTAAAAACTCCTACATGAAGGCTCTGAGCACTTAGCCAATTATTTGAAATTATAAAAACCAAAAGCTAATGCAATCAGCTCAGCCCTGGCACCAAACATAGATACAAATCCAAATACTAACACACCCATACATCAAGCTACACCTCAAACCACCTAGGTCCCTTCGAAGTCCAGATGAAATAAATGTCTGCAACCCATCAGCTGATGGTGCACATTAATTATAACACAGATCTGGCATCAGTTTGTTGTAAGTGCATTTGGATCATTGCATTCATTTTGAAGTATTTCCACACCAGAAGGGTATAACAAAACTAAAGGAAGCTCGAGCAATTATAATAAATATACAAGGTCTTAAGGGAACAATTTACACAATGAGGAAAGATTAAAAGAGCCAACTCTGAATACCTTGACTTTGCAATGATCAGACAACTATTTTTAGATAGTTTAAGCACAATAATTGATTAAGGTGATACATAGGTAAGTAATTACGAGTAATGAGATGCAATTAGAGAAAATTTGCCTCTTCCTGCTGCCATTGCTACTATGCTTCTGCTTCCATTTCTGATATACCTTTCAAAGGATAATCCTATGCCTTAGAGGGGACTTCTCAGCTATATTGCTGTGTACCATTCCTTGAGCAGGGGAAGAAGACATACCTCTTCCATGCTTTCAGCACCCTCATGCTTCTGCCACTAGTTCCATAATGAGGGGTTGCCTTATGAGATGCTACTGTCTTACATTCCCATCCTACAGTTGCTCTGATTCCAGATCCACCCCTGTGTCTTCCTGTTGCTTTCAATAGGTAAGACCTGGCCTGGAATCCCAAATGCAATTAATTAAAATGTTTTTAAAAAGTTGTCCCTCCACAACTGCCACTTTCTAAAAAGAAGGTAGGACAGAGTGTCACCTCAGCCTAACTGTTTAGAAAGGCATAAGTCTTCATGGGTGACAGCTTGCAGCTGAGATTTCACCCTAAGAAAGGATTTAAACCTGGGCTAGCTCCATCACTAGAAAATGCTAAACAAAGAATGATCTGGCTTGGCCTGGCCACAGGATGGATTAGATGAGCCAACAGATCTTTCCATCTCCAGCTTCTCAACGTTCTTGACTCCTTGCATTTCCAGCAGCAGCTGGGTACTAATGTAATTGCAGTTTCCATACAAACCTTTTTTTTTCCACTAAGCTACCAATAATTTTGGACTGGCAAGCTGTTGCTCTTCTTTCTGTAGATAACATAGAATTAAAATCTAACATGAGATGACTGACAGTAACAGGTTGTCTTGAGTCTTTGTCCTCGTTCAGGTTCACATACCCCTTCTGTTGAGTAGACTCTGGAGCAGTCTGTTATTTGCTTACACTGAGGTGCCAAATTTACATAGTTTAAAACTACATAGGGGAGCTCATTTGGACTTTTCTCAGATTTCTCCAGTATTTCCCCCCTTTCTTATTATTTCCAACCCAAGATTATCTGCCTTTATTTTTCTTTAATTGTCCTGCAAACCCGCTGCTTAGAGCAAAGCAGGGACTCACAGCTGGTGTGCTCCTTAGTCCTTCTGCCAATCCAAACAAACAGTGTGCCATTTACTGGCAAAGTGGTTATTCTGATTCAAGCTACTTGGCTCCTTTAATGGGTCCTTTGGCTTGTAAAGTAAAACTCACACCAATGCAGAAGAAAACTGTTGGTTCATTAAATATTTATTTGAATAGTTAAATGTTTGGCTACATAAGTGTCTAGTGGGAGTTATTCTTGAACAAAGAGACTGACTAATGGCATGCATGCTGATTATTGACTCTCAGTTTACTTGAGCATTTTCTTGAACACCTCTCTCCATGAGCAAGATGTATTGTCTAGTAGCAGACAGGAAAAGTAAAAACGTGCCTTCAAACTCCAAACTGCAGTGTCAAGAACAAAAAATGTAATTTCTTGAAAATGCAGTAAATATGTGACAGTTAAGGAAATTACTTACTTTTTGACTCAAGCAGAAGCTCAGTTGCAATTGGGACACTTCACTGCAACTTCACTGATGATTAGATTTGAATAGGGTGAGGGGAAAGTAAAAGAGCAACTGGTGGCCTTGTTGGAGGTTCACTTGCAACAGTTGCAAATCTTTGGGATGTTTTGATGTATTCAAGTTAGTACACACTAGGACAGTGGTTTTTAACCTTTTATCCATGAACCCTGGGGGGTTTGCAGACTATGCCTAAGGCAACAACGGGGAAAATACAGCCTGTGGGCCACATCCGGCCCACCAAGCACATTCCTCTGACCTGCAGCACCCTACAACTACTTGCACCCCACCCTGCCCTTTTGCCCACATGTACACCCTGCCTCCAAACATACCCTATTGTGCTTTGCTCCCACCCTCACGAGCAGAAGAGCCCAGCCAGCCAACAGGCAGCTTCCAGGTGGGGCTGTTGCAGACCCCAGGAACCTGTTCTGCTTCCCTGGCAGGTAGGGAAGCAGTGGGGGTGGAACTGCAGCTGGGCAGGAGTGCACAGCGTGGAGCTAGAACTGGTGGTAGCGTGGAGCCCATGCCCAGGGGGCAGTGGCAGTGCAGAGCTCAGGTGGGCAGCATATGGGTGTGAGGAAGGGTGGGCAGCATGGGGACCCCCATGCTCCTTCTCATGGTGTGCAGCCTTGGCAGGCAGTAGCAGCAGCAGCAGGTAGGGACATTCAGGGTGCTCATGCCCAGCACAGGTGCCCAGCAGGGCATGGGCATGGCTCTGGCCAGCGCTGCACATCTCAGCAAGGAGCACAGCCTCCTGCTGGGTAGCCTGTATCACCAACGCTCCCCTCACTTGTGCAGCACAGGAACTCCTTGGGGATAGTGACCAACAATCAATTGAATTCACCATATGGCGTCGGGTGGGTAAAATAACTAGCAGGGTGGAAGTGCTTGACTTTAGGAAGGCTAACTTCAGTGTGCTCAGGAGTGTAGTCAATGATGCACTGCAGGAAAAGAGTATTGGCAAGAAGGGAGTTCAGGAAGGGTGGTTGTTCCTAAAGGAAGCGATCCTTTGGGCACAGAGGGAAATGATCCCAGTACAAGGGAAAAGGGGGAAAGGAGCCAAAAAGCTTCCTTGGCTAAACAGGGAAATTCAGGGGAGCTTAAGGGCAAAAAAGAAAGCATATAGGCAGTGGAAGCAGGGGAAAGCTACCAAGGAGGAGTATACCTATTTGGCCCACACTTGCAGGGAGGCAGTTAGAAAGGCCAAAGCAACTACAGAGCTGAGGAGTAAAAGGAAGGCATAGAGAAGCATAGGACCCCCTACTGAACAAGAAGGAGCAATTAGTGGCAGACAGGGGGGACAAGGATGAGCTATTCAATGAGTTTTGTGCCTTGGTGTTCTTAAACAGGGCTCAAGATAAGTCTCCTAATGGGTTCTTAGATGGGCATCAAAGGGACACCAGCCCACCAAGTGTTGACGCTGACTTGGTGCAGAGTCACTTGGATGGACTGGATGTGTTCAAGTCAGCAGGCCCAGATGAGTTGCATCCAAGGGTACTGAAGGAATTGGCCAGTGTCATAGCAGAAACACTGGTATAGCTGTTAGAGCGCTCGTGGCACTCAGGTCAGGTCCAGGAGGACTGGAAAAGGGCCAATGTGGTCTCTATTTTCAAGAAGGGGAGTGTCGCTGCCGGCTTCGAATAGTCACTCTCGGGCAGCTTTTGCCCGGTTGGCAGATGTCAAGTGCCTTCTGGGCCCATGTTGTTGCCGAAGTAGTTCTCTTCTCCCTGTGTCGCCAACCCCGATCTCACCTGCCACGACTTGGTGTTCCTCAGTAGGTGGGGCCAGTTAGCGGGACCCTCGGTGGCCTGGGTTCTGCCCAACAGTTGCTCACTGGGCTCTGCCACCCATACACCCCAGCCTCACGCCACCTTCAGCGAGTTGCCTAATCGTTATCTGTGGCCTCTCCCACAGGGTCACTCTCTCCGCCGCTGCATTCCGGCTATCTGTGGCTTTGGGCCCTACTTGCCCGTGAGGGCCTGCCCCAACAGTCCCTTCACACTCTCGTCCCTCGCTTCCCAGGTCCTTACCCCATGAGGAGCAATTCTGCAATGCCTTTCCTGCTGCCCCGCCCCGGGGTATTTATCTCTATTCCCTATGCCCCTTCGCCTGGGGTAACAAACAAACAAATGCATCAACAAACTGACTAGTAAATCTATTCCTGCCCCCTTCTATCCCCACACCAGAGCCTAATAGGGACGGAATGTGCTCCTCTTGACTCGTCGCCTCCGGGCCTAACTCCCATCCATTCCTTGGTATGGCAGACCCTGGCGGCAATGCCCACCCCGACCATAAACCCCTTTAGGGCTTTCCCTGGGTCTTCACCCCCTGTGGCGCCTTCCTCCATGCCCCATTGCCCGGCACTCCCACCTGGGTTTTGTTGTGCTCCCCAGTGCCACTTCAGTCCTTCTTCTGACTGGCAAGCCTGTCATCCTTCCATTGGCCACCGTGGACCTTTGTTGAGGGGGGGGTCCCACTCTCCCCGGCCTGTGTCAGCTCCTGTTTGCCCAGCTCCTTGGGTTCAGTGTGCGGGGTCTTCTCAGCTCCCGGTGTCAGCTGCAGCTCCGCTCCTCAGCTATCCGCCCCCTCTGCTATTGCGGCCACCATTTTTATCTCTACCAGCTGGCGTCTGACGCTGATGTCATCAGCCACCTGTAACTGCACAAAAAGGCAGCTAACGAGCCATGCGGGCTCCTTTTCCCATTCCACGTGCCTCTTGTCCCGGGCTGCTGGTAAGTGCCGCTCATTACCTTGCCTCCCAGGACAGGGAGGAAGGAGGATCCAAGTAATTATAGGCTAGTCAGTCTTACCTCCATCCTTGGAAAGGTCTCTGAAAAGATTATGAAGGATCATATCTGTTGGAATCCAGTGGGAAAAATAATGCATCAGGGAAACCAGCATGGATTCAAAGCAGGGAGATCATCCCTGACCAACCTGGTTTAATTTTATGACAGGGTCACAAAATGCTTATATGCAGGAGTAGAGGTAGATGTCATTTTCTTGGATTTTAGCAAGGCGTTTGATACAGCATCTCATCCTAGTCTCATAAATAAAGTAAGAGTCTGTGACACAGATGTTTACACAGTCCAATGTGTGGCCAATTAACTTAGTGGTCACACCGAGAGAGAGTTGTAGTAGATGGGCTGGTATCAACCTGGAAGGATGTGGGTAGGGAGACCCTGCAGGGTTCGGTCTTTGGACCTGTACTCTTCAATATCTTCATCAGTGACTTGGACGTGGGTGTGAAGTGTACTTTGTCCAAGTTTGTGGCTGATACTAAATTGTGGGGTGAAGTGCACACTCCAGAGGGTAGGGAATGCTTGCAGCAGACCTGGTCAGGCTAGCAAAGTGGGCAGTATACAACAGGATGCAGTACAACAAGGACAAATGCAGAGTGCTGCACCTAGGGGGCAAAAATATCCAGCACACCTACAGGCTGGGAAGTGACCCTCTCAGCAGCACAGAAGCAGAAAGGGATCTCGGAATCATAGTGGACTCCAAGATAAACATGAGTAGTCAGTGTGATGAAATCATCAGCAAAGCTAACCACACTTTATCATGCATCAGCAGATGCATGACAAATACATTCAAGGAGGTGATACTTCCCCTCTACGTGACATTGGTCAGACCGCAGTTGGAGTACTGCATCCAGTTTTGGGCACCGTACTTCAAGAAGGATGGTGATAGACTTGAGAGGGTCCAGAGGAGGGCTACTTGCATGGTTAGGGGCTTACAGGACAAGCCCTATGAGGAGAGACTGAGAGACCTGGACTTCTTCAGCCTCCACAAGAGAAGGCTGAGAGGTGATCTTGTGTCTGCCTACAAATTCATTAGGGGAATGCAGCAAGGGATGGGAGATGGTCTGTTCACCAGGGCACCTCTTGGGGTAACAAGGAACAAACTGACAGAGAGCAGATTTAGGCTAGATATCAGGGAAAACTTCTTCACAGTAAGGGTGGCCAAAATTTGAAATGGGCTTCCAAGGGGCTGTCCCCTACCTTGGAGGTCTTTAAGAGAAGGCTGTATAGGTCACCTGACCCCAGCACTCTTTCCTGCCTAGGCAGGGGGTCGGACTCAATGATCTGTTGTGGTCCCTTCCAACCCTAGCACCTAGCATCTATGAGAGAAGCCCTGCACACTGGAACTGGCTGACTTCCCTGCCAGGGCTGCATGGCATGGGAGGGAAGCCCCAGGCACCTTCCCCTGGGGGCAGAGAAGGAAGCCAGCTCCAGCACCTGGGACTTCCCTCCCATGCTGCTCCAGCATGAGGGGGTTCTCTCCCACGCTGCACAAGTGCGGGGAGCACCCGCAATACAGATTGCCTGGCAGGGGGCTGTGCTTCTCACTGCAATGTGCAGCACTAGCTGGAGCTGCACCCCACTGAAGACCAGAGCCCTGAGCACACCTGCTGCACCATGGTGGAAGTGTGGGGGTTCCCAAACCCCCCACCTTCCCACACACCCCACAAAACCCACACACCCACACCCTGCCCCTACAATCCCCCACATATACACATACCCCCTAACATACCCTATGCCCCACCAAACACAGCCACACCCCTCAGAACTGCCCCCATATCCCCCACACCCTACCATACACACACACACACACACAATATACAAGACTAAGAATTTATTTCTGAGTTACTATGCAATCCCCTTTATATACAATACACAAACACAAATCACAATAAAAATATTTTTGGAATAAAATTAAAATATGTTCTACTAAGTGTTTGACTTCTAATGTATGATTCAATTTTTTTCTGGTTATAAGATGGCAGTCCCTCCCAGGGGTATTTCAGGGGGGTTGAGAGAGGCTTCTGGTGGCAAAGGTCAAGGGTTAGGGGGTGGGACTTCCAGGCCCAAGATGGCAACTAGGGGGCAGGGCAACTGCTAAGGAGTGGGGCTACCCACACAGCCCTCAACAGCTCTCCAAAACACATTAAGCAGCCCTCCACCCAAAATAATTGTGCAACCCTGGTCTAAGGGGTCTGGGAAAGATGACCAGGATCAATCAAAAGTATGCAAATACCCACACTTGTAATTCAAAGAGGTCCACACCTCCATTTGACATTTTTTAGGGGTCCACAAATGAAAAAAGCTTGAAAATCATGGCACTAAGAAATAACCCTCACCTGAAAGGAAACAACTTGGCAATACTACAAGGGCACTTAACTCAAGCAAAGTTATTTGAACATGCATCTGCTTGCATTTTATCCTCACTTAGTAAGTATTAAATTAAACATGCATTTTCAAGTCTGCTGGGCCTGATGATCTGCACCCGAGAGTCCTGAAAGAACTGTCTGAACCTATAGCAGCACCACTGGCCAAGCTGTTTGAACAGTTGTGGAATTCGGGAGCGGTCCCAAACAACTGGAATATGGCCAACGTGCTGCCTAGCTTTAAGAAAGGGAAGACGGATGACCCCACAAACTACAGACCAGTCAGTCTGACCTTGGTTCTGTGTAAAATCTTTGAAAAGTTGGTTATAAGGGCATCAACTACAAGCCGGTAGTGAATAGGTTGCTAAAAAGCAACCAGCATGGCTTTGTTAAGGGTAGATCATGCCTGACAAACCTTGTGTCCTTCTACAATCGGGTGACTAACCATCTGGATAAGGGACACACAGTTGATGTCATCTACTTGGACTTTAGTAAAGCCTTTGACTCTGTATTCCACCAGATTCTCTCTAACAAACTGGAAAGTACTGGGGTGGACCGTCTAAAGTCAGGTGGGTGGACAACTGGCTTAGAGGCCGCTCCCAGAGAGTGATAATCAATGGGATGGCCTCATCTTGGAGGGCCATCTCCAGTGGTGTCCCCCCAGATATCGGTGCTTGGACCCGTGCTATTCAATATATTCATTAACAACTTGAATGAGGGAATGGAAAGCACAGTGATTAAGTTCGTGGGTGATACCAAGTTGTGGCAAAACACAGGCACGCCAGAGGATAGGGCAAAGATCCAGGATGATTTTGACAGACCAGATTGATGGGCAGAATTAAATCAGATGAGGTTTAACAGGAAGAAGTGAAGGTCCTTCATTGGGTAGGAAGAACCCCCACCACAAAATGGGCCGTGGTCCACTGGTTGGCACAGAATCTGAATGAGAACTGGGGATCACAGTCAACTGGAAGTTGAATATTATCCAACAGTGTGGTGAAGCTGCCAAAAGGGCGAAAAAAACTCTGGTGTGCATCAGCCAATGTGTGGCCAATGTGTAGATCCAGGGAGGTACTCCCCCCTCTTTCTTCGGCGTTGGTGGGGCCTCAGCTGGAGTTCTGGGCACCACACTTCAAGGCACCACACTTCAAGAAGGATGTGGATAAGCTCAAGAGGGTACAAAGAAGGGCCACCCTGGTTAAGGGCATAGAGGGTAGGTCCTATGAGGAGAGACTCCAGGAACAGGGCCTGTTCACCCTGAGGAAAAGAAGGGTGAGAGGTGACTTGATAGCTGTCTACAAGTATATCAGGAGAAAGCATCAAGAACTAGGAGAGCAACTATTCAGGAGGGCACCTCAAGGGAGGGTGAGGACCAATGTGTTGGATATAAGGAAAAACTTCTTTGTAAAGGTCACCAGAATATGGAACACACTCCCAGCAGAGGTGGTGCAGTCACCCTCCTGGAAGGTGTTCAAGATGAGTCTGGACACCTTGCAGAGCTCATCTAAGCCCAATAATTTCCTGCCCACAACAGGGGACCAGACTTGATGATCTTACAGTTCCCTTCCAGTTATATGTTTCTATGATTCTATGCAACACCACCCTGAAATGAAGTGGGGTGTGGAATAAATGAGTTAAAAATAGGGAAAGCTGGATCAAAGAATGACAGACAGATACCAAGAGAGAAGTACATTTCATATATATAACAATGTAGAATAATTAAATTACATTCATTTTAAATTGAAAACTTAAACTTTAGAGGAGAAGTAGTTCAGTTATGGGCAGAATTAAATCAGACAAGGTTTAATGGTAAGTTTCATTTGCCTCCTTATATGTATGTGACTGCTCATTGTAAGACTTTCAATGTAGTACTGAATAAAGCCGAGAAAAGGAATGGTTTAACCATCTTTCAAACACTTGCAAAGTTTTAAAAAAAATCTATTCTGCTCTGGGATAAAGCTATGACCCTTGCCAATTTTTATGAAAAGTGGGGACACTCACAAACAGTCTCACGCTAACACATCCCAGATTGGTTAACAGCCTGAGCCTTGTACCTGAAATATTGGTTACTCTGCTCTAATGAATAGTTAACTATAACTTTACAAAGTGAACATTTTCCACAATAAAAACAGAGAGAGTCCCTCTCAGGAATAACTGCACCTGTGCTGTAGGATGACTAGATTCAAGTCCCTTTTACTGAATCAAGCTATTGTTTTTCTTCCTCAGGTTTTAACTGGAAATTCCGTGCTGGATGTGGGAAACCTTCATCAAGAGTGTTGAATTCCTGCAGTCTTTATAAATCAACATTTTCTGATGAAAAAGCATTTTGTCAGAAAATTCTCAATCAAATCTAGCTCTGAAACCCTCTTCAATTATCTTACTTGTGGCAGAGATGAGTTGTAAACAGAATTTGTTAGTGCTTTGTGAGGAATAAGATACATTAGGATTATAGAAAAGTAGGGCTGGAAGGAACCTCAGGAGGTCACCCAATACAACCCCCTGCTCAAGGCAGGATCATCCCTGTCCTGGACCTGTTTAACCTGCTCTTGACATTTTCCAGGAATGATGATTCCAAAACTTCTCTAGGTAGCCTGTTCTAATGCTTAGCCACTCTCATGGTCAGACAATTATTTCTGATCTCCACCATAAAGGTCCTCTGCTGCAGTTTGAGGCCATTCATAGGTAGCAGAAGGGGGTGGGGGTGCTAACAGGGCTGAAATGGGAGGCAGTGGTAGGGCCACAATGCAGCCCAGTCACAGGCTTCCAGTGCCTGCAACAGAGGTGGGGAGGGATGGGAGTTGGTGTGGGTCTGGGGCAGGCACTGCACAGCCAGGGCTGGGCAGGGCACAGGATGGAGCCACAAGCAGCTCATCCAGGAGGCATGTACGGGGCATGGCTCCTGCTGCTATGTGCACCGTAGGAGGGCATAGGTGGCATGTACCCCTGGATTTTGGATGGGGGAAGGGAGGCTGCCACTGTGAGCTGGGTCTGGGACTGCACCAGGCTCTTCCTGGTGGGGCCTGAGCTGGGCTGCACTTGGGGTGGGCGGTGGTGGAGCTGGAAGAGGGTTATGGGGGGGGAGGCTGCAGCCACCCCCAAAATTCACTATAGTCCCCATGACTTCCACTCCCAGCACCACTGCCACCCACCCTGAGTGCAGCACACCCTAGCCCCCACCAGGAGGAGTTCAGGCACAGCCCTGGCCCCAGCCTGCAATGATAGCCCACCTCCCCCCATGTAAATCCGGGGGCACATACCCCCATGCCTCCCAGGGTGCATGCAGTGGTGGAAGCCACCACCCCCTCCTCATGCCAGGTGCCCCTGGACAAGCCACTTGTGGCTCCATCCCATGACCCTTTTGGGAGGGCTGAGTGCATGCACATGCCCAGCTCCCCCCAAATAATTTTTTCTCCATCTGCCACTGCTTCTAGTCCTGCCCCACTACAGCCACAAAGAAAATCCCCCTCCAGGTATTTGTAGACGTATGGAGTCAGCCATCTTTTCTCCAGATAAAATAACCCTGGTTCTTTCAGCTTTTCCTTGTAAGTCATGCTTCCTAGGCCTCTATTTTTTCACTCTCTGCTAGACTTTTTTCAATCTATCCACATCTTTCTTAAAGTGTGGGGCCCAAAGCTACTCCAGGAGAAGCCTCAGTAGTGCTGAATATAGTTGGAGAATCAGGTGGATTTCCAAGTGACACTCATGTTAATACAACTCATGTTCAAGTACAAAACACTCTATTCTAAAAGAAATCAAAGCCAAATCCCTTTAGTTAGCTGAAACTGTAGGTAAAGAACAGTGTAAAAAGTTGGAATTTCTCATGCTTCTATAACATAACAACTACGCTATCAATGGGGCCTGTAAAGGCAACCTGTCAAGCACAATGCAAATGTTAGTAGAATTTTTTTAATTCTATAAAAAATACATTTAAAAAAAGTTTGATTTCCATATCCACTGGATTCTTTCCCTCACCATAGACTCTGTGGACAAGGCTATGGGCTACATAGACAAACCCAAAAAACACCGAAAAAACACTAAAATCATGGACAAGCTACCAAAATTTAATCGCCTTCACAACATCAGGCTGGCACAGCTCTCTGCAGATCCAAATTCTGCTTTTTAAAAAATCAAATTAAATTTTAAAAATATCCATATGTCAACAGTAATAAAAGAAGCTTTTTTGGCTAAGACCTAGCCTTGAGGAGGCCAACCACTATGTAAGTTAAATAAGCTTTCCATAGCCCTTTCATCATCAAGGGCATAACAAATTAGAATTGGAAATACTCCCTAAACATCTCATCAATCAGAGTGGTTTGTGTTGACTTTTTTTTTCCCTGAGAAAAAGGAGGTTGGCAAAATAAAGATTATTTGATGAAAGCCAATCATATTTCGAAATTAATCTAGTTCATATTGGGACAGCTTAAATAATGGTTTCCAGTGATTTCTGCCCTTCCCCTCCCCCTCCACACACACCTTAAAAATACAAAATTTCTTCTAGCATAAAAAGCAAGAGATTAGTCAATGTTTGCATAAAGCCTGCCTTCCTGCCCCTCCCACTCCCCTGTCCAATTTATGGACAAATCTAATTTTATCTCCTTCTTACTATTGGGTTTCTTCTTATTACTACTAGTTTCAGTAGTACCTGAATATCCAAACTGAGGCAATTATTGTGCTGGCTGTTCTGTCCCTGAAGAGGCTTGCAAAAAAATAAGGTCCAGTACTGCAAGGAGAACAAATAGATATGGACCCCTGGCTCTGTGCAGTTTGCTGCAGGATCAGACCCTCAGCATATGATAACATCCAACAGATGGAGAGAAAATACATACGGAGGACAGATACATCTGCTCTCATAAAAAGTATAATGAATACTTACATACATATTGTGGGATAATTACAAATATTTGACTTAGATGTGCAATCCCTATAGACTTCTACTGGACTTGTGTTCATATATCACATACTGGACTAACCTAACTGAATTTGTGTATGTTTAGCTATAACAGTTAAAAGTAAAAATACATTTTCAAAACTATGTGGACAAAGAGATGCCCTGAACTCTTCATCCCTGCCTTTGCTTAGGCAAAACACTAAACAAACAGTACTGTGCCCAGTTTTGAGCACTGCACTTGAAGATGGATATGGATAACCTTGAGAGGGTCCAGAGGAGGACCAGTCATATGGTTAGGGGCCTGCAAGAAAGGTCATATGAGGAGAGATTGCAGGACCTGGATTTCTTCAGCCTCTGTAACAAATGGCTGAAAGGGGATCTGGTGGCCATCTACAAATTTGCTGGGGGGAGGGGAGGAGGGGAGGGCAGCAAGGTATAGAAGATACTCTGTTTACCAAGGCACCCCATGGATTTAGTAGAAACAATGGCCACAAACTGAGAGACAGCAGATTTAGACTGGCCATTAGGAAGAACTTCTTATGGTTAGGGTTGCCAGAATCTAGAATAGGTTTCCAAGGGAGGTGGTGCTCTCCCCCATCTTGGAGTTCTTTAAGAGGAGAATCAAGAAACACCTGCCTGGGGCCATCTGAGCTCAGCGCTCTTTCCTGCCCAGGGCAGGGAGTCAAACTTGATGATCTACTGAGGTCCCTTCCAACCCTAAAAATCTATGAAAACTATTAAATCTATGAAACAATGAGAGTTTACTTTCAGTTGCCTCTTCTGTGAAAATGGAGGTAATATCTTTGAAATGAGGAGGAAGCATTACAAGAAATGATTTGTGTCTGACTTCCCCTTCAGGCACCTACATCCAAACATTATATCCTCAAAATTGGCAGTGAATCCTAGGGACCTCTACCTTCTCTAGGCACTCAAATTTTAGGCTACTAGGAATACTCAGAAGCATTTAGTCTTAGTAGTGCTGAGCAGCTCAGTACTACCATCACATGGATTCACAAAGGATTCTGCTCCCCCCCACCCATCCCCCTGAAATACTGAAGAGAAAAGGTTGTAATTATGCATCATCCCTAACCCTTATTGAATATTAGCCAAAGTACCCAGCTTCACATGGGTTGCAGTAATCACATTTTAATATTTTAGAAATAAAAGATTTTCATTCTATCTGATTTCCCTCTATTAATAAGCTGTGTGTATGTGTTTAGTTTTGTATCCTATTTTACTTGTGTGATACAGCTTGACACCAAGCTTTTGGTCATACCAAAAACCTATAAAAGTTGAACATTTAAATGTATTAAACAACTGAATTGTGAGGTAGAATTATTTATTTACTTTGTAAGACTTTAGCATAGCACTGAGGATTTCACATCACATTTTCCTATCCCAGTTTATGATGATGTTTGACACTTTTTTATCCATGTAGAGCTTCAGGACAATCATCAGACAATGTTGCATGTTTTGCCATCTGGTGCCAGGATGAAAAGGTTTTTGCCACTGCCAACTCTGGAACAACCAACATAGAGTTGACCATGAGAAAAGCATGGGCTTCACAAGTTGAGGCCAACAACTTTGAGTGATTGTCCCTGTGCCTTGTTGAAGGAAAAACTGAGGTGGATTGGGAACTGGAGCCATTTAAATTGAAATGGCAGGTCAGAGGGAATGATTGGAATGCGTGAAATGAAGACATCCTGTCCTGCTGCATGGCCAGTCATGATGGTGGCTTCAATGACATGTGGCATGAGCTTCTTGACAGCCAATCGTGTTCCATTGCAGAGTGCTGGTGGGTCTAGGTTCCTGAGAAAAATGATGAGTGCACCAATCTTGAGCTCCAGATTATGTGAAGGCACACCTGGTGGTTTGAGAGAGTTGAGAAATTGTGTTGGGTAGTTGACTGCCTCACTGGTGCCTGGGACAGTGTCCACTGACTTGTATTTTTGCACAGTGCCAGGCAATTGAGAAAGAAGGTCTTTGTTTATGGTATTGACCACATCATTTTTTGGTGCCAGGATGGCTCTTTGGCATAACCACTTGTGGTCATGAAAGTGATGTGCAACATTTGGAAAAACTGCCTCTTTCAGTTCTTGAAGTGTTGCAACTGTTTTCCCAATGTCATTCATTGAGATAGTTCCATCTTGAGTCTCAGACACCATGGCCCGATTTCCCAGTTTGAGTAGGCTTGCAGCAAACTCTCCAGCAGATGCATCACCTGTCGCTGGGTTTGTTTGTCGCAGTTCAAAATGGTAGCTATCATCACCCTGCCAGAAAATTACTGGATACTGAAGTGCATCATATGATCGGTGTGTCTCAGCAATTATCTGGAGGGAGTTGTTCCTGAGTTGCAGCACAATGTCTTTTTTGCCCTGTTGTTCACCAGCTAGAACAACAGCCACTTCCAATGTTGTGGGTGCATTGAAGCGCTGCTCATGCTCACCAGCTGGAGTTTTGTCTGCATGAATGACAACATTATGCTCAGGAGTCATCTTCTCTATGGCACACTTGAAACTGTGAACATAGTTGTTTTCCTTGTGGAGCAGGTCTTGCAACTGCAACACCACCTACAGGTTGGTTTGAATGATATTGTTGCAACGCTGTTCAGCCTGTTTTGTATTGTCACCCTTGAAATAGATCTGCAGGAATTTGGGCTCTTCATTTGGGAGTGGCATCAGACTGCCAATCCAATGATAAACCTGACCCTGCACTTTAAATGTGGGCATGTAGCCAGATTCTCTGATGTCTTTTGTTGTGCCAAAAGATGTCATTTGGAAGCATGAGTTGTATCTTCTAATGTTGCTTTGGAAATGATGTGCATCTGGAGTGCTGCCTGTCAACAATGTATAAAGGGGCTCAGAAGGATCATTCATTTGGGGCAGTTGAACCGTGCCACTGTTGCAGCATATCCCTGAGCTTCTTCTTTCCATCTCATTGCAAGACAGTGGCTGAAAAAAGTCACCATTGAGCTACTTGCAACTAATGGATCAGAACCATAATCCAAGGCTGGATTGTAGAAGAATGCAGAGTTTTCTTTTTCCCTCCAGGGCCAGTTCCTGGCTGCAGCCATTGCTGCGCTGTTCACAACTTGCTCTGTGCAAGAGTTTCAGTTACTCTGGATGCAGCCATTGCTGCTCCGTTTGTTTCTCATCTTGTAAACTACAGGCCCATGAGCCTGACCTCTATCCCAGGGAAGGTCTTAGAAAAGTTTATTAAAGAGGCCATCCTTAACGGATTGGCTGACACCAACATCCTGAGGGATAGCCAGCATGGGTTTGTTGCGGGTAGGTCTTGCTTGACCAATCTCATTTC
>NW_017728943.1:126132199-126158090 GCF_001723895.1 Crocodylus porosus | reverse complement strand
TTCTCCCCTTGTACTCGGCCTTGGTGAGGCCGCAGCTGGAGTACTGCATCCAGTTTTGGGCTCCACAATTCAAAAAGGATGCAGAGAAGCATGAGAGAATGCAGAGAAGAGCCATGTGCATGATCAGAGGTCAGGAAAACAGACCTTATGTTTTTCTACCTGGACCTTCCTTAAGCCTTCACCCTGCCTGAGGGTGCTCCCAGGTCCTGTTAACCAGTCCCAACTACAGCCCTTAGGGGAATACTCCTAAATGCAAAGCCTTCTCCAGCTGTACCAGTTGACCTTGGCCAGGAACTTTGAGCTTTGTTAAAGAATGTTTTGCATTTGCAAATTTGTTCTGCTTCCTGGGGCTGACCTGTCACAGGGGGTTATGCAATATAGATTTTAAAAAAAAAATGGCCAAAAGGGGAAGCATGGGGGGGGATAAGCTTCACAAATTTGTTCACAGGGCGGGGCAAATGTGAGCTGGTGGTTGCAAGCTCAAGGCTCCCTGCCCTGCTGCCCTTCCCCTGAGGCCTCTGCAGCCCAGTAGGTGGGACCCAGCATGGCAGAGCAGAGTGGAGGATTGCCAGGAGCCTCATATCAGCATGGCAAGGCATCCCCTGCCCACCCAGCAGCAATGGGGGGCCACAACTCCATGCTGCCACCCCTGCTGCTGCCAGGCAGGCAGGAATTGCCTCACCATGGTGGCGTAGGGCTCCTAGCTGTCACTGCCTCCTCACCCTGTTCTGCCTTGTTGTGCTGGGTCCCACCTGCTGGGCTGCAGAGGCCCCTGGGGTGAGGGCAGCAGGGCAGGGAGCCCTGAGCCCACAGCAAGCAGCCTGCCCCCACCCCTCCCACAAGCTCCACTCAAGCCATGCTACCTGGAACTGGGCTCCATGCTCCAAGATGGCTGCACCACCCACTGCCTTTCACAGGCAGCAGCCAGGCCTTGGATGCTGTTGCGGGGGCAGGGACCTGAAGACCTAGATCCCTAGCCCTGTAGCCCTGCCAGCTGGAGGCCCCCTCCAGCAGGCTTGGGGGAAGAGCACCCATGGGTAGGGAGTAAGGGGCACCAGTAGAGCCAGGAGGCTGTGGGTCAAGACTAAGAGGCACTGTCAGGGCCAGGGGGTTGTGGGTGGAGAGTGAGGGGTCAATGCATGGGCAGGGCACTGGCATATCAGGACTGCTCAGCACCACAAAGTAGTAGGGGGCACAGCTACAGCTCAACCTGCATCCTGGTGAGCAAAGAGGACAGGGAAAGTTCTGATTTTCCACAATAAAATAAAAAAAAAAAAAAACCAAACACCAAAACTTATAGGTATTTAGAATTTATTTTATTATAATGACCGAGGCACTGGCAGGCTTCCAATTTGCTTTAAAGTTGTAATGTGTTCAACTGATACTTGAACATATAGTGGCATTTCATTTTAAACACACACACATACACACACACACACACACACATATACATACATACATACATACACACACACACACACACACACACACACATATACATAGTGGGGTTTCATTTTAATCACAGAAAAAATGTGGATTTGGGAGCTTTTAATCAGAGAATTTTGGATTTTTTAAAAATCAGATAATCTAGGATTTTTACATGGAAAATCAGAATCGCTGTAGATCACTGAGTTCCCCAGGCAGAAATTTGGAGCAATGCCCGAAAAACAAATTGAAACAGAGAAGGCCTGTGCTGCTGTGAGAATGTTTAGCCAAATCAGTCACACCCTCTGTCATGTCAGGTGTCTCATACCTTTCCCAACACCAATGCGGAGTTTGAATCCACTCAGTTGCTAGCAGAGCGGATTCTCTCTCAGTATCAGGAGCCTTCACAATTCTCTTTGAGGAGAGTCAGACCCTGGGAGGACAACTTTCTTTCAAAGAGCTACACTCTGGGTTCTCATCACAGCAACTTCTTCTCTTCCCCCTTTCCAACTTGCTGCCCATTCAAGTAGCTGGGTTTCAGTCTGCAAGGCATGGTTATTTATGCAGGAGCCCAGGAATCCTAACCTACCCATACCACCACCAGCTGAAGCTGGTGGTGGCCCCCCTTTCCTAGTTCCATAAGTGGTGGTGCACCTTCATATTGGCATGGCCAGTGGAGACCCAATGCAAATCCATATTCAAATTTTTCATCTGCCTTACTGCCTCTGAGGCAGCCACTTTCCCTTTCATGGGAAAGTGAACTACTAAACTGTAGCAATGGCCATCTCACTGCAGCTGAAATTTGTACTCGGGAACCATCCTTTCCTCTCGATGCATCAAGTCACTTGTCCAACCAGTTATGTCACTGCTATCATGCTGTCCTTTATCAAGAGGATGATGGGGTTTGTGTTAAATGAGTCAGTTGTATTCCTTCAGAGCTCAGGACCTGGCTTAACTGTATGCTTGCTATGCCATCTGTTGAGGAGACTTTTCCATCTGAGCCAAAAACATCAAAAGTTCTGGCCGGATAGTTGGAGATGTGTGAGATTATGCTCATCTCACCCATGCTAAATCCCATCCAAAGGTGTGTGTCTGTGCTACTCCACTCATCACTTGGACCTATTTGATTAGGGCATGCTCCCAGTAAGTATGAGACCTGTGTTTGAGACTGAGTGTACACGTCTGGGGGACATCTTGCTTACTCACACCTCCACCTCTAGCTTCCTCTTCTCTTATCTGCCATGTCTTGATTTTTTTTTAATTTTTTTTCAACTAAAAGGGGGAGGGGGCAGGTGAGATGTTACTCAGGAATTAGCAGTGTAGCTGAATGGTGGGGTCTTTTCCACAGGGCTCCTGCTTCCTGCCACCCTGCTCTGGACTACACCCATTTAAGCTTATGGTCTTATTACACAAGTCTTAGTCTCTACAACCACATGCACCTCTGGCTCTCAGTCAATTTCTGACAACCTTCTGCCTTTAATTTATGTGCAATGATACCATTAGGGGGGTGTCCCTTTTTATCACGGTCACCAAGAGTGAATGGTTAATTACTGAGGCAACATTCTAATATTGGAGTTGATAAATGGGGAGAGAATACACCATCAGTCATCATTACAATTAATTCATTATTTGCTGGCTTCCCAACCCATGCCCTGTGGGTGCTTAGCCTTGCACTCTGGCAACCCTGTGCCCTTCAATCGCTGCCCCCTTCGCTCTGAGGCTACCACAGCCTTGGGGTTCGGATGGCCATAGCCATGCCTGGCTCCAAATTTCTTCCTTGGGGTCTTGAACCCCCTTGCAGGGCTCAGGCAGCCTCCGCCTTACCTAGCCTCCAGTTCTCCACTCCCCTTCTCAGGGCTGGGGTCAGTGCACCCCCAAATGCTGCACCCTCTCTAGCATCAGGGTCCCCACACTACCATGGAGCCCCTATGAGGCCTTCTCCAACCCCTAATAGCCTCACCCAGTCCTCCAGTTGTAAACAGTAACAGTAAACCATCAACACAAACTCAAGCCCCTTGGCTGCAACAAATTCAAGCCATCCAGCTATAACCACATTCAAGCCTGTCACAGGGTCTCTCCCTCTCTCACCCATAACAACTGCCCATGCATCCTAGCCTCTTCCCTTTCCTTGCTCCAGCAAAGTTCCTTCCCTGCTAACAGGGAACTACCTGCCTGGCTTCAGCCTGGGTTTATATATAGGTCAGGCCCTGCCCCCTTCCAGTCAGCTGACCCACAGCAATTGCACTAGCAACCAGTACCTGTGCCTCTTTATTACTACTCTGGCTGCCCTGGTAACTAGCAGCTGGGCTCCCCACTCTCTGCTCTGCAAGTAGCAGGCACCTCAGTGCCCTGCTACACTATAAAAATTATAATGTACATAATTTACATAATCTACCATCAATCCTGACACAACACAGACCTAACACAAGTAAAGCAGGGAAACTGTGGCAGCCAACATCCTGCTCCTAGGAAATGTAGTCAATATATGCTCAAGAGATCCTGGGTAGAGAACCACACTCTCCCCCTCTGCTACAGAGGAAGGCAACCCCCTACCCCCACCCCCTACACACACACATAGTCAGGAACCTCCAGGTTTGGCCCCAGCAGGAGCACTGATACATGCCAGTCAAGTCCCCAGCCTTGGCTGTAGCACCCAATGCTTCTGAGGAAGGCTTAAGAACACCTTGACAAGTAGCAGAAAGTAGGGGGAGGGCAACCAACAAAGCCTAAAAGCATGAGAAATACCCATGAATATAGGAATAGCTAGACTTAGATCACCCCAACCAGAGGCTGTCCAGCCTCTTCTTGAACACCACCAGTAATAGAGAGTACTCAGCTTCTCTAAGCAATCTATTCCACTGCCTTGCAACAAAGAAGTTTTTTCTGATTATCCAGTCTAGACTTACTTTGCTGCAACTTCAAGCCTTTGATCCATATCCTCCTCTATGCAGCAAGAAAGAAGAGGGGCTTTCCCTCCTCTTTATGGCAGCCCTTTAAGTAGTTAATGAGTGCTATCATGGCCCATCTTAAGCACCTTTTCTGCAAGCTGAACATACCTAGTTCCTTCAGCCCCTCCTCATGACTTGCCTTCCAAGCTTTTGATCATCTTTGTTGCCCACTTCTGGACCCTCTCTAACTTCTCCATGTCCTTTGTAAAATGTGAAACCCAAAACTGCACACAGCACTCCAGCTGATACTTAACTAGTCATCAAGGCTAAGACCAAGCTGCTTTATAAAAGTAGATTTTGATGCAAGTTTCAGCTGCTTATCATCAGACACATTTATAAGGCATTATTCGTATTATCATATAATTATTTGATACCTTTTGATATCAATATAAATGTACAAAACTAGGTAGGTATACTTTGTGGGCTCTTCTCCTTCCTCTGAAACATGAAGGATTTATCATAAGTGGTGTCAGGATACCAGATTTGAAAGATTAAGTATCTAATGTGGTTTGAAAGATTCTGTATTCTGACTGTTGAGAGGTTTTTGAAGGGCTAAATACTGCCTTTTTGCACTGCATCCAGGTTAGGGTAGAAGTAGTTTGAATTCTTTTTATGTTTGCTTCTCTCATCTTTTGTATTGATGTTTAGGAAATTGTAGAAGATAGGGAGAGAATGGGATTTTACATCTGCATATGTAAAATATTTTGAAACTGAGCAATAGCTACAGAGAGGGAAACTCATCAAAAATCTTACAAACAATCTTACAAACAGGTGCTTCTAATGTGGGATTTTCTGACATCATTCATATGAATTGCCAATGAAACCCAAACACGTGGCACAAACACTTCTGAAAAGGTGATGGCAACTTTAATAATGCATTTGCTTCTACATTAAAACTGGTGCTTAAGCAGATGAATATTTCTACATTCAAAAGTTTCATATAAGGAAAGAGTCAACATGGAGATATGTTTCATGGCACTGCTTCCTTCTGTAGTCTTCCTTCTTGTCCTTAGTGTAAATTTAAAAGGCTGGCATGATGATCATTTCTGGGAATGGTATAATTCCAAAACCTGACAGAACATATTGTTTGTATGCCCATTTCTTCAAGCTCATGGTGTCTGTTCTCATGTTAGACAGACTTTTGGAGCTGTGCCACAGCATTTTATGTTTCTGTCTTGAAGGTGTTTGTTAATCCCTTGTTTGGTTCTGTCAAGTAACCTCTGAGATCTCTTATAACTGACAATATAGTTATTGGGCATATACACTTGTGTGTGTGAGGTGTGCTGAATTACATGCCACATAAAAGACATAGGGAAAAAGGTATAACTTAGAATGGAGGCTGTTCCTTTGACTTTGTACTGTATAATAGGGATGAAATATTGCTAAAGTTTGAACAGTAGAACTGACCTCTGAAGGTGTTAGGGAAACTACATGGCACAGAAAATAACCCAAACATGAAAAAGATAATCTAAGGATACTGAACACTAGAATTCACAGCATATGGGAAAGAAGTTTTGAATTTGAATAGTATTTTTAAAACATGGTTTGACTTGGTTTTCTCCACACTAAAACCATCTTTTTTTTTCTGTTGCTATAATTGAAAAACACAAATGAAGACAAATTTCCAATGGACTTTTAATGCAATTTGAAAAGAAAAGAAATCACTTTCTCTATTCTTGTTTCCGTTTCCATGACACACGTTGTCACTCACACTGATGTTACATCAGTGCTTTCATAGCGTAGGTTTAACCAGCACTTACATATGCTACCTGGGTTATAAAACATGATTAACTCCCCCAGTATCACACACAGTTCATTTCAGTTCATTTATGAGAACACAATGACAATTTTTGTGCATAAACTATATGTACATTTTTAAATGGAATGAAATTTTGCAAAAAGTTCACATCACTATTGAATAGTCATGTTAGAATAACTCATGTTACACAGGGTTATCAAAAGACTGAAATCCATTGAACTATAGTTCAACATCAAGACAAAGATAAATGTGCATGAGTGCATCTACATGTGCACTTTACTGCAGAGCTGACTAACTAGCTCCTCAATAAAGCATCACTGTCCACATGTGCACCAGTACTAGAGTGCAATAAATTAATTCAGCCATCGGATAGTACTGTCAGAAACAATACTATCCTACAGCAGAGTAATTATGCGTGCTGAAACACATATATAGATGGTGACAGGGCCTGGCTGGGGCATGAGGGTGCTAAAGTGTGGGAGCTACCTGCCACCTAGCCCTGCACTCTAGTACTCTTGTGCCTCAGCCCACCCTGACACTGCCCAATGCCATCACCCACTGCCCAAAGCTGAGCCTCCCAGCTCAAATTGCTAGCCCAGGGCTGCTCTGCCCCAATTCAAATTGCTGGGAAAAGCAATGCTGTTTTTGCAGCTGCACAGTCACGATTATGGCAGTAGCAACCAGAAGTTGCTAGTGCCCCTGTCTGTGGCAGCTACTCTTACATGTTTACATGAAGTAAACTTGACACATCTATGGTACTTACACAAAGTTATTTTTGTGGACCTTAAGAATCACAATAGGGCATAAGAGCAAAGATGGTCCCACAGGTATATAGGGTCCACACTGTTTAGAGCCATATAGATCAAAACCAGCATTTTGCATTTTTCCAAGGGAGCTACTGGAAGCCAGTGCAGACTGTGGAGTACATATTCCTGGTGACCCTCTCCTGTCAGAAGGCATGCCATGGTGGGCGCATCTACACATGCTATTTATGCTGCTTCCAACAGGAGCAATTCATTGCAGAGCTATTCCTGTCCTGTTCTGCCCCTCTACAGCAGCTAGGGGGAGCTTCAGGTCTCCCCAGGTACCAGCCCCAAGCTGGCAGGGGCCACCAGGGTCAGGCCTGGGCTCCAGGGGCAGGGGAGCTGTCCCACCTCTAGGGCAGCTGCCTGCTAGCCCTGTACCCCAATTGGGTACAGGCCCGGGAAACAGCTGCTGGGGGAGGGGACAGTTCCCCCACTCCCTGCTGCATGGGATGACTGGAAGCAATTTGCTCCTGGTCAGCTATCTACACATGTGCTACTGCACAGTAGCTACTGTGTGATTAGTCTACTACCTGTGTCTATAGGTACTAGCCAACTGCACAGTAGACTAATTTACTGCACGGTAAATGCTGCGCATATATAGACTGTGATGCTTTACTGCGCAATAGATTAGTCTACTGCGCAGTAAAGTGTCCAGTGTAGATATGCCCAGTGTCCTGTCATCGGCTGCAATTGTGGGCAGCTTCAGATTGAGTGTATTGAAGTCATTTAGTCTGGAGGTTACAAAGACTTGGATGTTGGTGGCTAGATTTGCATCTGAAAGAAAAGGCCTCAGCCTTCTTGGCAGATGGAGTTGGTGAAACGTCTGAATCACCTCTGTCTTGTCTGAATTCAGATTCAGTTTGTTCAACAACATCCAGTACAAGCATTAGGAAAGGACTGACACTGCAGGTGTAATTACTTTGGCTAAGATCTTCACCTTATTTGGTGAGTCCTGAATTATCCACTGAAAAAATAGGAGACACCAAAGAAATCAGTGACCATCAAGAGCCAAAATCGGGCCAGTCACCAAGACTATGTGTGAATGCTTTGCATCCCTGGAAATCCTATCAGGCCAGGTTTCTGATGACAGAAATAGTCACTTCCAAATTCACTGAATGCAAGATGCCAAAGCTTAAAATTGTATGACTATTTTGTGTCTCTTTAGGTTTATATTTTAATTTTGATGTAATTTTAATGCCAGATAGCTTAATGGAAATCATTTCTGATAGTATAAATATCATTTCCATTTATAGAACTTAAAAGACATTGGCTACTAAAATCCCATATAATCAGATACAATACAGCATATTACAGCAGTCTAAATGTAATGGATGAAATTGTACTTGGTGGCCAATGCTGTTTTGTCTCTTCTGCCTACTTTCCATTATGTTTTACAAAACTGACAGTAAGATGACAAGAGAAAAAGGCTTCTTTATGACAGGAAAATTAAATTACGATTGTCACCCACATGTAAACTGATTCAATAGGTTGAGATGTCAGACAAACCTCTCCAGAGAATCTAGATGTGTGATGATTAAAACTTGTATTAAACTGATGGTATGTCTACTGGACATGGCAGTGTCAGGCGGAAGCAGCCAAGCCCAGGCAGCACAGAGTTCAAAATGTGCTAATTTACCTTGATTCTTGGCACTGAACTTTCAGCTGCTGTGGCTTCTTACGACTTCATTCAGTAGGCCTTATTCTTCCTTAACTGACCCCTATATAACTCCAGTGACTGTACTGGAATTACCTCTGGGCATATAAATAAATTACTGCATGGTTAATAGGACTGGGCACTTACAGCAAATGAACTACCCTAGAGTAACTCCCTGTGTACAGACTTTTACTGCACAATAAATGAAAGAGGGTTAGGGCATCCTGGGTTAGTTTTTAGGCACTGCAGAGTAGGAGCTTTCAAGCAAGTAGATGCCATTGAGTACCTGCTATACTGCAAAGCCCCATCCTCATTTACTTCATGGTGCACTTGTCACTGTACCCATACCCTCAGAGAAACAATCCCATGTTTTCTCAAGCTTCTTATCCCAAGGAGAAATAAATTACTCACTAGTCTAATCTCCTGAGTCATTTCATGGGATTATTATTCACCAATACTTATCAGCAACTAGCAGGGTGTTTTTCTCTGAGAAGAACATGTAAGATGTTTATGTTTCCAAGTGAAAAATGAAAATCATAAGACAAGAGCAACTGGGTGGCAGTTGCATAAGATGAAGACAAATCCAGGTAGGTAGCTGCAAAACAGTGCAGACAGCATCCTCTGGAATAATAACCTATTCCCAGGCAATTTCTCTAGTTTACTGGATATGGCTTCCCTTCCCACAGTCAAGGTAACCACAATGGTTAAGCACTGAAAAAAATTACTGAGACATGTTGTGGAAAGTTTGTCAATGGTTAGAGAAACATTTGTCTGCGATAGTTTAGACAGGCATGATCTTGCTTTAAACAGGGGATTGAACTAAATGACCACCTGAGGACCCTTCCAGCCCAGTATTATTCTATGACTCCAAGCAATATTGATCAAAAAAAAAATTCTATCATTTGTTTTCATCACATAATGGTAGAAACTATGAGTGAAATCCAGGGTCCACTGAAGTCAGCTTTGCCATTGACTTCAAGTGGTTAGAGTTTTACCCTTGCACAGATACTAACATTTCAATTGATCAGTTGTTGTTTATGCCACTGTTTGGTGTCTGGGGCAAATCTATAATGCTTAATTCCCCCTATAGCATTAAAGGCAAAACACTCTTGCATGCCTGTTTGGATGTTAAGCCTCTGCAAAAGAATTTCAGAATCTCTTTGTTGTTAGTAAGAAAAGTGTGTTGTCAAACAGAACTGCAATTAGAGCATTTTGATATTCCATTGTGAAATGCTAGACATACTGTTGCATCACTATATGGTAGCTTTAAGTCACAACATTGGAATTTGATGGCACGGAATAATGTCAGAGATTGTACAATTATTTGTAACTATCTGACTTCAAGTGACTGCAAAGTGCCTCTCCAGCTCTTCAAAGCTGAGGAGTAGTGAGGAGAAATCCTGTTTAACGTGCCTTCTGTTGACAGGGAGAAGCAGCATGGTCAAGAAAAATGAGCGCAGAGCCAGAGATGAGAACTTCTGAGTACTAATTCCCACTCAGCCTTGATTCACTGTGTAGCTTTTGTCATATTAGTTCACCTTGGTGCCTTCTTTTCTCCATTTTTGCATGGGGATAATAATACCTAGCTATTTACCTCCCAAGGGCATTGTTAGGAACTGTTGCTTAGTGCTTGGATACCATTCAAAGCCTTCATTTGTTTGTTTTACTTGCATTTTTAAAAGAAAAGTGTTTGCTCCACTAGTCTGGATGGCTGAGCTGCCAAACATATTATTATTGCTATAACACACTTCCTTCCTCCATCAACACTATTGTTTTACCACCATCTTCACAGCAGAACTCAGACATCCTCATACTGAAGCTATTTTCTAAGTAAAAGGAGAAACAGTCAGGTGGCCCCTAAACTTTCCATTTTAAAATCCTGCTTTCAGCTGCCTATAACTTTGCCAAACTCCACAGATTCAGACTGAATTTTTCTAGGATGGGTGTTTGGCAGGAAATTTGTGGGGTGGCACTTACAGCAAAAGCAAATGAACAGTATTTTAGAACCAGGTGAAACTACAACTTATTTATTGCTTTGCTGAAGTTCTAGAACCTCCATATTTTTAGCAGAGATTTGCCCTGTGAAATCTGTGTAAATTTTTACAAATTTCACCAAGGTCTGAGCTTCTGAATATCTCAACTCATGTGTGCTAACTGGTCTGCATGTGAGGCATCATCACTGAGCCACTGGAAAGATTTCATTCCAAAGATGCAAGGGCTGAGCAAGATTTTTCCTCAAAAAAAGGAGAGGAAAAGTCTGTGGGGGCACCTGCAGAAGCCACTGACTATGTCGGGCGGGGGGGGCACCAGCCCTACCAACAGCATCAGTGTTGGCCATTGGGGGGCACCAGCCCCGTCAGGGCGGGGGGCATGTTCACCCCTGTGCACTCCCTACCAGTCACCTATGGGAAAAGTTATACCAGTTCACATCACAGTCACCATTTTTAGGATCCATTATTTTCTATAATGCATCAGATGCCAAAATGCTAAGCATCATAGAGAAGTCCACAATAGGTAATGCAACAAACAGTGGGTGACCAGGGCACCCGCCTCCAGTTCTTACTTAGAAGGGGTCCATGAACAAGTTCCATGGCTGTCAACCCAACAACCACAGTCGCTACAGCTGGTCCAGTCTCTGCAGCTGTTCCTGCTACTGCCATTGCCCGGGGTACAGACCCTGGCTGTTAGGCTTCTATTAACAATTCTGCATTCTCATCATGGTATGAATAGTATTCAGTAAATAAAGTGGGGGTACACATTAAACAATGGAGATAGATAAAAATACTGAATACCTTCTGAATAAAAGAGCACCTTACACGTGGAGAAAAAAAAGTATGTGATAAACTGACAATGCAAGGTAGCTGTTAAAAAGGCAAATGCAATCTTAGGATGCATTCAGAGATGTATTTTCAGTAGAAATAGAAAGGTGGTAGTGCCATTGTATGAGGTGCCGGTGAGATTTCATATGGAATATAGCATACAATTCTGGGTACCCATGTTCAAGAAAGATTAACTGAAACTAGAACTGATGCGAAGAAGTACTACTAGAACAGGGGTTGTCAGCCGGGGGTATGCATACCTCTGGGAGTACGTGGGATGGCCCCAGGGGGTACACGTGACAGCATGGGGAAGCGGCATGCAGCAGTGGTATGGAGGGGTGAATGGCAGCAGCAACCACTGCATGCGAGGCCCCTGCCCCTCATGCCCTGCTGCTGCCTTGCACCACTCCATGCTGCCACTGCATGCCACTTCCCTGCTCCTTGCCATTCACCGCTCCACACCACCACCGTACACTGCTTCCCTGCACTGCTGGGTTTGTGTCCAGCCAGCCGTCTGCACCCTTCCCCTTCTGGAAGGGCATGCACTCCAGAAGGGTACCCACCAGAATGGGTACACTCCTTAAAAAAGGTTGAAAATCTGTACTAGAATATCAAATGAATGGAAAACTTACTGTATGAGAGATGACTAGAAGAGAAGACTGGCTTGCTTAGCCTAGCAAAACAAAGGCTGAGAGGGTTTTAAATCAGTCGTGGATTAAGATTTATTGGGGCTCTGGTCAAACAGAAAATTGGAGGCCCCCACCAGGTGAGGGGAAGCCCACCCAGCCTCCTTGGCATGTCCAGGGTGAGCCAGGGGGTGTGACCACCACTGAGGTGAAGGTGGCCCTAGCCTCTCTGCCCAGCGGGTGTCCTGCAGCTGGGGCTATGGTCCCCCAGTGCTTCAGGATATCATGGGCCAGGGCCTGGGTTGGCTGGGGGGGGGCATGAGCCCCACTTCTGGCTGCCCACTCCTCTGCTGGACTGGGTGGGATAGGAAGGGACTGTGGTGCCAGCAGCTGCCTGCAGACAGCAGGGAGAGGGAGCGGGAGCAGAAGCAGGAGCAGGGCTGCCCATGGGGTCCCCTGGCAGCAGATGGCCACAGAAAGTTGCTGCCACCTGCAGGGAGCCCTACACCTGCTCTTAACCCCTGGCCCTGGCCCTGGCCTGGCTGGAGGGGAGGAGATGCATGGTGCCTGCCTCCAAAGATGCCTGCAGCCAGGATGCCCACCTGTGCTGTGGTGCCCCTGGGAATCCACCCCTGGTTAAAATTGCTGGGCATAAATTTATGAAGGAATTAGACATCAACAGAAGAAAAGCACTATTGTTTTTTCTCACACAAAACATGCACCCTTTTTACAAAAATTAACTGCTGGAAATGTTGGTATGCACTTTAAGTGAAGAAATATAGTAATAGAAGCTTCTGTATCTTGTGCCTCTGTGGAGAGAAGGGGCAGGGAGGGAAAGTTTCACAAAGAGCAGCAGAATGAGCATGCCAGACTCCCAGGCTAGGGAAAGATATTATACATAAACTGGTTTAAGTGATGAGAAACTGGCTTAAACCTGTAACAGAACAGATGTTCAGTGCACATAAACCAGTTTGAGAATGGCTGAAACTGGTTTGAGATAAACCTGGTTGAATGTAGTATCAGACTTAACTGATTTGGTTCAACCGGTTTATGCAATGTCTGTCCCAGATCCCTTGCTGGTTTAAGCTAAACCAGACACCCTCAGCATCCCAGCATGCCCTCTGGGCTGGGCAGGACTCTCTGCTACACTGCAGGGCTAGCCCCTTTCCTCTGCTCCAGGGCCAGAGCTCCAGCACAGACTGCAGGCTGCTCCCTCCTCTTCTCACCACTCCCTGCCAAGCAGGAATTCCCCCCTCCTCTGTGCCTTGCTGAGGAGGTGTCTGTGTGTTAGCTAGCAGACCACATGCTGGCTACAGTCCATGCTGAATCAACAGGTAAAATCAACAGGCAGCATGAACCAGTAGCTAGTAATGTCCCTCTATTGTTTTCTTAATTGGGTGATAAGTGCTGTTATCAGTTCCCTGCTGGGCTAATCAGAGACCCTGCCAGAGTCTGGCCATGCCTTGCTCAGCTCAGTGCTATATAGAAAGGGATGGCTACTCTTTCACGCCCTGGCTTCTAGCCTGAGCCACTGCAGGCATATGCCTGCATTTCTGGGATGTCTGTCCAGTTACAAAACTGATTTAGCCTAGCCAAATTAGACTAACCTGCAAAGATTGAATCAATTCAGGCTCAGGCTTTTTTAATGTCTGTCCCTAGCCCTAGGCTCCTGGCTGCGAACACTTTATCCTTCCCCTGGCCAAGACTCATGTAGTATAAGCTGTTTTTTTGAGAGTGGAGCTGAGGCTTGGGTGCTAAGGAACAGGCTGAATCAGCCAGGTAGATGCTCAACTACTCAGCAGCTGCTTCTGGCTAGGATCAGGCCATTGACTAACCTTGGCAGCCCACCTGGCTCTGCTCAAGAAGAGAAGAGGGATCAGGCAGTTTGGCTCAACCTATAGCACCTGCACCATCCTACAACCTGCAGGGGTTAACAGAGCAACCACAATGTTTTGCTTCTCTTCCCCCAGTGCAAATACCTGTGCTTTCCTGGTAAAATACTATACTTACCAATATTTTCAAGCAAGGATCTTTTTTCTTCATTCTGCCTTTCAAAAACATGGTGTCAGTTTTATTCAGGGATGTGCTGCATACAAGAAAATGTGATATTTAAGCAAAAGACTATGTCAACACAAGAACAAATGGGTATGTTAGAAGTATATTTCTAAACTGTATCTGAATCAATCTTCAAATGAGTGTGGTGGTGGCAAAAAGCAACTACTTCTAAGGTAGAACTTAATCAGTGTATGAAAAAGGTTATTCAACATGGGGGCTGAAACAGCATGTCATTGGATTTCCAGTCCTATGTAGACTGTATCATCAAAATGAAGATGTGTAAATTAAAGGTAAATTAAAGGGCTAAACAAATGGAAAATGACTGCATTTTCCCTAAAATAATGGCATGACAAATCTGAATGATGATTTATGTCCCTATTTAATTTCCCTAAAGTATATATGTTTCATCTGTGGGCTCAGAAGTTGCAAAATAATTATTATTTGCAAGACATTTTTTTAAGTAAAAAACATCTTGTTTTGAAAAAAAATACTTACTTCTCAGGTGGAATTTTTTTTTATTTTTAATTTCAAGAACTGGGTTATACATTATTCCAAGTGCATAAGAATCTAGATTTTGTGAAAACTATACCAGCAATGCTGATCTGGTATCCAAGTTCCTTTCCTCCTCGTCTCAAAAAAGGGAGAGCAAAAATTCACAGGTAAAATAGAATTACATGATGGCAGTCTTATGTGATCACTTCTGCGAACTGTTGGTGAGAGAATTTGGAATCTGGTCTTGTGGCTCTGATTGAGAAAGATGACATCTTTGTCCTATTGGACGATACTCTAAGGAAAAAAATCCAAAAAATCTTACAAATGTTCTTATTCCACCAAGACTTTAGAGGAAGCTCTGGGCAGAAGAGGAACTTCAGTTCCAGTTCGTATGATATTTTCAACCTAAGTTTTTCAGGGCCAGAAGTCCAGACAATGTGCATTTACACTACACTCCATCTCTTTTCTTTGCATACCTGAATGACGCTATAGTGTCTTGTAGACAGCTGTAGGAGGTGCAGGCAGGCTCCTGTACTACATCAGTAGGAAAGTTGAATTGTGAAAGGTCTTCTGAAGGCACAGATCTTAATGGGCATGGGGAAAATGATCCAGGTCGGGTAATGAATGCACCCTAGGCTGAAATAGTTATGTATTTCAACCATAATTAAAATTAAGCAATCTGGGTGAATAGCAGCACTTTTTAAGATGTGGATGGTAGCAGTTGGCAAATCACTTAGCATGAAAGGCTGTTTGTAGACAAGATTGTTCTGCCCACATTGATCATCTGTTTCATATTTATGCTTGGTGTCATTGCACCTACAGGAAACCAAGGTTATTCCTTCCACTGAGCCTTTCTACTCCTGATCCTGAAAACTGCTCTGATCCGAGAAGAGATAAAAATAAAACCAGATGCTACTGCCGTTGCCTAAGGATATGTTCTTAGGAAGAAGCTAACATAAGGTGTTTTCTGCTTCCCATTTTATATATGCTTCCCCACACCTCCTTCCTTTTTCCCCTTCTGTCTTATAAAAGCCCAGCTTAGCCTACCAACAGGACAACATTGTGCTGTATTTAAATCAGAATCCATGAATGCACAAACCTGGCCAACAGTTTCAGAGGCAGCCACTAAACTGAAACAGATTATTTGAGAGGCTGGAGTTCAGGATTCAGGACCAGACAAAGCCATGTATGCTATGTGGGCTAGAAAGTACTTTTACACTAGTGCCACTGCAGAGATGTAAAAAACTATTTGTTATAACAGAGACAGAGTGGAAAAGGAGAAATGACATCTTTAACATGAAATAGGACAACAAAGGAGCAATTAGGACCCTCTAAGCTTGTGGAGGTAATATAAGAGGGGTTTTCAGTGCTAATAAACAAGAGATGATGTGAAAGAGCTCTTAGGCTTGAAGAAGAAAAAAGGGCCATTGAACAGATCTTGGAGTAGGGGTCAGAAGAGAAGACGGCCACATTATTGAAAGCTAGAAGAAAGAGAGAGCACACACTTTCTGTCATAAAAGTATGCTTGATTACAATAACGACCTCAATACAGGTGCTATTTAATCTCTTTGGGCACAATTCTGGCAGCTTCATTCAAGATCACAGGCTACCAGAGTACATTTCTGCTGTGCTTATCTGTCTTCTGATCTGCATGGGTAACACAGAACCCTGGGAAGGCTTGGAGTCTGAGTTGGTTCAAGTTAGCATCCAGAAGTAAGACTCTTCATCTATGTTTTCTGTACTTTTTTTCTGAAAAACTGGACTGGAAATTTCACTAGAATGGCCTGTCTCATAATTTCTGACTTTTTTTGATTCCTCTCATAGATAGAAACCAGAAGTGAAAGATAAACATGCTAATTTTAGAAACACGTGCAGCTCAACACATATACACACATATTTGGGGGGGAGTGAGAGAGGAAGATTCTACGGCCTTTACTTAGTTATTTCAAATCAATTCATTTGTCCTTAGTGTTCAGCTAAAGCTAGAGAATAATTTGAAAACCCAGGATCTTGGTCATCTGAAAACTGAAGAAGGAAAACAGGAAAAAGTACACTTAGATATCAGAGAAAGGAGAGAGAAGGGTATTTGTTATTGAGACAGTGAAGGAATGAGAAAATGAGGAGGCTGTTGAAGAAGCAGGAGAGATGTTGGGTTAGCAAGCCTGGAAGTGATTTACTGAGAGAGAAACAAGGAAAGAGTGCTCAGTACATCTTAGTAAACATCCCTTTTTCCAGCAAAGCCATGTTCTCTCATTTCTCCTCAAATAGCCCTTTGTATTGTTAATAGACATACAGAGATAGTGGAAGCAATACATAAAGGAATGTGGTGCTGCATAGCGCCATGGCCTATCTTCAGTGGTGGCATATACTGAAAAAATGAAGAGTGTGGTTGTAACAGAAGAGGTGATTTGTGAGAAGAAAAATGGCCCTGGATTTAATTAGTTCTTTAGTTTGGACTGTAGCTGTCATCTCTGTGCAACTGAAACATTTGGCACCATCTTCCATACTGAGAATCTGACACTGACTCCTCAAACAGTAAACCAGGTGTCAAAAACCTATCCATGGGACTGAGTTTCTCCCTGATGTCCTGCTACTTATCCCAAGGAACAGACCAAGGTTTGCCCTGGGATAACTCCTTGGCCCGACAAGCCTCAGGTCCACTGCCCTTAATTAGACCTCACAGCTGCAAAAGAGGAATCTCTGCTAACTCTTGGTTGATTCCTTTTGGGTTGTGAAAGAACTGTTAGGTTCTCCCTTTCCATAAAATGGGTTAGCCTGAAATATCGCTTGTGTAGATATCATTCTTTACCACAGGCAATCATTAAGGAGGAAAAAGGAAAAAAAAGATTTACTGTATAGGAGAAAAGAATCACACAAGAATAACTGAACATAACTTTGAATACAGAACCAGAAGACAAGTTTCTCAGCCTCTCATCTGACTACCTCTTCAGAGAGGTCTGCCAGTATTTTCAGAGATCAGCCTTCCAGCTAATCCTACTAGACTTGACTGCTAGGGAACTAGACTCTCACCCAAGCCTGGGATATCCAAAGAGCCTGGAAACCTCACAGATATCAGTTAAAATATGTCCATGCCAGTTCCTCTTCCCCTACCCCCTCGCTCAGCATTGTCCCAATTTCTAGGGACTGCTGGCATTCCTCTAGTTAATGGGCTATTTCATGTAGATGTCTTGGCTATTGTATGGTTGTTTTCCTACTGCAAGCAGAAAATAATTTAGGTGCTCATCCTAGCAGTGGCCCCTTCTGTCTGCAGTTGGGAGTGGCAATTGTCCTTGGCCTAATAATACAATGGTAAGGGATATTAGCAATTATGCCTACTGTCTTTTTTTTGAGTATCCACCCTCAGTTCCTTTGATTAAACCATGACCAAATCATAAAGATATATACAGACAGCATAACAAGGGTTGCCAACCCCAAAATTTTTTTTACTTACAATCAGCAAGCTTTTAACTGACAACCAAACTTTTTTACTGGCATATGTTTTACATAATGTAAATGTAACATTTCTGCCAGGCCCCGAACAATGACCAAGTTCAAGCATAGGGGCTTAACACCAACCATAGTAAAAAAAAAAAGCTTGTTTGTCAGTAAAAAGTTTGTTGATTGTCAATAGAAAAAATGTTCTTGGGTTGGCAGCTCTGATTAACCGTAACAATTATTTTACACCCTGAAGCCCACACCCCAGGGGTCCACTACTCACCATATATCCTGACATCCATGCCTGAACCTTGCATGATGCTGCCTCCCCCCATTTCCAGCAAAGCCCCCAGACTCACCCCCACCAGCTCTGCTGCTCTGTCTCAGCAAGGACCTCCACCCACTGCTTCTCCCCTCCTTCCAGACCTGTAGCTCCATCACGGCCCCACCACCTCCCTCCCTGGCCTGCATGACCTGGGGCTGCATACTTTTGGGGTGAGCACTGAGCATCCATTACAAGCAAGCAACTCAGCAGCAGCACGTTGCTAGAGTGGGAAGGGAGAAGGAACTATGGATACTCCAGAGGGCCAGAAAGCCCCCCAAAACAGTTCACTGCAGGAAAGCACAAGTAGCAGTTCCACTTAGACACCAGGAACATTTATACACATGCTCTTGGAGTTGGGAGGCACTTTAATTTAATTAATTAAAGCACCTGGAGCGCTTTATTTTAATTAAATTAAAAATTAAATTTTAATTACAGTGTCCCATGTATCAGTGTCCCCATGCTGAAAAATGGCAGCCAGGATGCTTTAACTAAAGCTCATCAAGTGAGCTTTAGTTAAAGTGTCCCTGCCCCCATTTTTCAGCACAGGGATACTGATACATGAGATGCTGGAGTCTGCTGGAGCCCGATAAGTAACTTACTCTAGCAGACTTGATTAATCAAGTCTACGCTGACGTGCTATTATTAAAGTGCATCAGAGCAGCCTCACAGCTCACAGCCCCAGGTGCTGCTCTGCTCAATCTGTCCAGCATCAAAACTTGAATCTAACTTAATTCTGATGTTGGATCTTGAAACTAGATCACTGTTTCTTAGTTTTTTATGGATGGCTCATTTTTTATGGACTTTATGGGCAAGCATAAATTTATAGACAGGTGGCAATGTGGAGCATAACAGTCTATACAATGATAAATGCAACAGAAATGGATACAGCATAACGTTCACTTTTTAATGAAACTACACATACCATATCAATGAAACAAACATAAGAAAACATTTGTGAACTCCCACAAATCCTTAGAATGGCGGGGTCCATGACACCAGGTATTGGGAGATGCAGTCTACATATATAACAGCATGTGCATGGAATGCATTAAGAAATAAATGGCAAGAATGGGTCAAAATAAAGAGATTCAAGGCCTAGCAGCTGTAAGATTCTTTTCCCAAAGACAATGGCTTCAACCTTTCCGTGTGTACGTTGGAGAAAAGGCTTTCTCTTACTATACTGGGTCAACAACCTTTTTGCATTTAGCTCTCCAAGCTATAGCTAGTTCAGCTATCATCAAATTACTCCACAGAGATAGTACAAGATTCCAGTGCAGTCTGGGGGGCTGGGACCGACATTCAGCTGACCATCAGTCCCAGCCCTAGCACCACACCAGAGCCATTCAAGATGCAGGTAGCAGAGTCCCAGCTTACCCTGATCCAGCTACAGGTGTGGATCCAGTGACAGGAGCAACACCCTCTCCTGGACTCAGCTGCCTGTCCCACCCTCTTTTAGCTGCCAGACCTGGCTTCCCCATGTGTGCTAGGGGCAGGTGCTATGCAAATGGCAGGGAGAGCACTGGTTCTAGGCATGGGGTTTGCATGTCCTCACAGGCAGGTATGTGAGCTGCAGCAGCCAGTGCCAGGATCAGTGTTGGGGCAAGGAGGAACTGGACACAGATATCTCCAGCCTTGTCTGGAGCAGGCTGAAATCTTAGTAAGCATTATCACGAGACTGTTCAGAATATGTTCTATTTTTTAATATGGCACAGTAATGTTTCTATGATCTAAATAGAACATGTACTAAGTGTCCCACATGACAAGGCCCTTAGAGAAATAAAACCACAGTACATCTGGAGTACTGTATGCAGTTCTTGGCTCCACATTTCAAAAAGGATGTAAAGAAGGTAGAAAGGGTCCAGAGGTGGGCAACAAAGATGATCAAAGGCTTGCAGGGCAAGTCATATGAAGAAAGGCTGAAGGAGCTCGGCAGGTTCAGCTTGCACATAAGATGCTTAAGAGGAGACATGATAGCAGTCTTCAAATACTTGAAGGGCAGCTATAAAGAAGAGGGAAAGTACCTTTTCTTTCTTGTTGCAGGGAGGAGGACACAGACCAATGGCTTGAAGTTACAACAAAATAAGTTCAGATTGGATATCTGGGAAAAAAACTTCTTTGCTGTTAGAATAGTGGGGCAGTGGAATAGTCTGCCTAGAGAAGCTGAGGACTCTCTATCACTGGAGATATTCCAGAACAGACTGGACAGCCACTGGTTGAGGATGATCTGGATGTAGCTATGCCTATGTTCATGGGCTTTACTAGTTGCCCTCCCTCCACGTTCTCCTACATGTATCAGAGAGTTTTTAAGCCTTCCTCAGAGGCATTGGGTGTTGGCTACAATCAGGGCTGGGAACTTTGACTGGGGTGTATTAGTGCTCCTGCTAGGACCAAAGCTGAGGGTTCCTGGCTAGTGGGTCTCGCCCCTCTGCTCAGGGTCAGGCCAATCACCAGATTTGGGATCAGGAAGGAATTTTACCGTACGGTCAGACTGGTATGGACTGTGGGGGTTTTGCCTTCGTCTGTAGTAGGGGACGTGACTCTACCTGGGATCTCTTGAGCATATATTAACAACATTTCATAGGAGCAGGACATTGGTTGCTATGGTTTCCCTGCTTTACGTGTGGTAAGTTAGGATGTTAGGTCTGTATTGTGTTAGGGATATGGTAGTTTTATATAGAGTTTAGATTATGGTTTATATGGGACGATCCTGCCTCAGGCAGGGGTTTGGCCTAGATGACCTTTGGAGGTCCCTTCCAGCCCTTACTTGTCTATGATACTATGATTAAAGCAGACTGCAAATGAAAAGTTCCAGTGGCCTGGATACACTAAAACACTCTTTTTTTACCCCAGCTTTGAGAGTCCTTGGAAAACACTTCTTAGTGGATGGTTGCAACAGCTGTTTTCGTGGTATGGAATATGTAGAGACTATTGCACTAACTAAAGAATATGATATGTATCTCTGTAGGTCTGATAGTCATTACATCCCTGGCTCTATGGGAACCTAAAGTATACTTCCAGAGGGCACTGTCAGTACCAAGGAAATAATTCCCAATGCTAAAACAAGTGTTTTGAAATTTTGTCCCCACCTCAACATTGGAAGGCGTCATAGATGGTGTGTACAGAAGTGTTCCATGCACGTTTTACAGCACTTGAATTTAGAGCACTTTCATAGCACTATAAGGTTACAGCAGTCTTAAACATGACAGAAGTGCAGTGTTTGGTGGAAGGAGCCCCTGAGCCTCTGTGTACTTTCCAGGGGCAAGGGGCACTGGGGCTTTCTCCAAAAATTTGACCAGTGTATGGACGTTATGTCAAATGCTGTAGGTTGCCAAAATGCTGTAAAATACAGCACTTCAAATTTAATACCTCATTTAACAAAGGTTATTTTAAAGCACTGTACCCATTTTTAAGTGCTATAAAGCTATGCACTTTTGTTAATCATGGCAATAAAGCACTTTAAGTGGCAAAACAAGCAACTTCTGTACACAGCCAGACTGGTTCAGGAAGCCTAAGACAAAGAGAAACTTGAAATTGTGTCAAATGGCAATGCTGATCTGAGGAGAAGACATTCTTCTTTTGAAAACTGATAGGCATGAGACTATGGCCAAGAGAAAGACAGACCCAGTGAGAGGATACAAAATAATTTTGAGCTGAAAGAATATTTATGTGAAAGGTGGGTAATCACTTGGGAAACTCACTTTTGTTCTGAATAAATAGCACTTCATTTACAAGAGCTGGCTGGTCACTGATTAATGCTGCCATTTTGTCTGGATAGAACTGTGGATGCTACTTACATCAGAGCTGCTGAGGTGACCACAGCATATTGCAAGAGTCTTAAACCTGATCATATCATAGGATTGTGCCATGAGATGGGACACTAACAAAGTCCTAAGATCTAAGTGCGGTGGCCTAAGGGTTACTAAGATTTTGGTGGTAGAATTGTGGAAGTAGCCTTTTTAATAGACTGACTCTTTTCCCTTATTTTACTTCAGTGACCAGAGTACCTTTGGTAATACATTTAGAAGACCTAATACCTTAGTTCTGTTCAGTTCACCATAGCTGAACAGTTTGCATTTATACAACATAGACATAATGTAGGATCAGAGGAAAGTAAGGCTGGAAAGGACCTCACAAAGTCATCTAATTCAGTCCCCTGCTCAAGGCAGAATCATCTCTAACTAAAACTTTCCAGCCAAATATCTGTCAAACTTGCCCTTTATTGTCCAATGATGGCACCTCCACAATTTCTCTAGGCAGACTTGGCCAACCTCATAGTCAGAAATTTCCTCCTAATATCCAACTTAAATTTCCTCAGCTCCATCTTGAGACTATTGGTCCCAGTCCTGTTCCCTGTAACCACAGATGAAAGCTTATTTCTGTCCTCTCCATAATCACCCTTCAGCTATTTGAAGTCTGTTATCAAATCCCTGCTCTGTCTTCTCTTCTCCAGACTAAATAGCCCTAGTTTTTTCAGCCTTTCCAAATAAGTCATGCTTCTCAGGCCCCTGATCATTTTTGTTGTTCTGTACTAGTCTCTTTCCAGTCCATTCTATATCGCTATTAGTAAACAGGAGGATCCAGGGAGGTGTAGGGGAGCATTTGCACCCCACTTTAATACCTGGTCTATGCAAAGTTTAAAATCAGCTTCCTGGCAGTGGCAGCAGCATCTCTATTCAGGCAGCTGTGAGGGAGTCACTTGGTTTAATGGCTCCTTATGATCTACCTGATTCCTTCTAAACTGTTCATTCCATAAGTACTAATGCTTCTCTCCTTTTTAATGATCTCTGTGACAGGGCATCATTCATGCCCCATCACAATAGGATGGAGTTCAGATGGACAGCTGCGGGGAGAGGGCACCTTACCTGTATGGTGGGAGCAAAGGCAATAAAGCAGTGCAGCAAGTGAATCCAGCTTGATTGATTCCTGCTGGGTCCATGAAGGGGCCACATGCTGACAAAGAGCCATCTTGATAGGGTCCAGTGGCTGGCCCAGAAGTCAAAAGCCTGGGAATCAGGTGGGTTATTTTCCTGGGGAGGCGATGACAGCAGGAGCAGGAGTTCATGCTGCCACATGGCTGTGTGACAGTATACCTGACCTTCAGTCAGGGAGTTAACAGGGCTTGCAAGAGAGAAACAGGGGCTGCAAGACTTACCTGAAGGTGACAACCGGCGTAGAAGCATTGTTCAAGGGGCAAACAAGGAACCAGTCCAGCGTGCGCAGTGTTTCTCAGTTGTTACCTGCAACAGGGGATGAATTAGACAGCCTGCTAAAAGGGAACCCCTCAGATGACACAGGGTTTGCTGTCTCAGCGCGCAAAGAACATGGGAACCAAGCGAGGAGACTGTCAGGCCTGCTGTGGTTCGTTGTCTGGACTTCGAAGTTAACAAGGAGTAGCACTGGGACTCAGGTGCTTAACTGAAGACCAGCCACAGGTAATAGCCATGAGAGGAGGAATTTACCTTGAAGTCAGAAGCAGCAGGAAATTAAGGACTGGCAAGATACTGTGAACCCATGAGGACCTAAGCCCAATTACTGAGGACAGTCCACGGCACAGGCATTGGGTAGTTAATAGGAGCTCATAGGACTATGTAGGTGCACCAAGCAGAGACTGTAACTAAGTTTTGCACCTAGGAATATCTGGCATGGTAAGGGCAGGGGATGGGAATGGGCATGGGGTTGGGGATGGAGAAGCCCTGCAAAAAGGCTGGATGGCTAACTACATTGCAATAAGATCCGAGGGACCCATCTCCCGATATTTCCTTTCTCTTTTGTATTTTCCTTAACATGAAAGGCATAACAGGCCAGAACAAAAGAGGATAAGCAAGTACTGAGTGGTTTGACTGCAACATATTTTCCACAGGAGCCTCAGACTTCTCCAAACTCAATGTTCCACTGATGAAACTATCCTTCCTTCTGAATTTTTTCTCTGTTAGCTACTTCAGGTAATATAGTTCCTATTTCACAGCCCTGCAGACTCTTTTTTCGCTCTACTAAGAATAACTCAGACATGGAAATAGCTTTCAGTGAAGCATTGGATGCACTGTCAAGATGCTCAGGAAGTCTAGATTTTGTTTTATGAATCTGAAAGAGAGATACATATGATTCTAATGGCCACAGGACTAATGAAACAGCATACTGTGATTCTTGTAGCCTAGTTTATTTTGGTCTTATACATAATATATGATAGAGCAAATTAATGCACATTCCAATAAAGTGATATTTGTTTTGCTTCAATTTTAAACTAAACAATATAGCCCTGGGATCCTAGCTTTTTAGTAAAGCTTCTAGTTTCTTTTTAACTGGGTAAATATATCTGTCATGTTATATGCGATGAGGCACCACACCATCTGCATCCCCCATTTTCAAAATCCTAGATTGGCCTATATTAGGATATATGGAACTGTGATAGAGGGGGGATTATGTTCAGATTTGTATGAGCCTCTTGATATTTTTCTGTCTTTATTACCTCAAACATTTTTATTCTGGACCAGATCCTAAAAAAACCCTTGACTTTTCGCTCTGTACACCTCAGCAAGATCCAGAATCCCATATTAGGGAAATCTTTAACTGGCCCAATATTTCCTCTAGTCAAATCCAGAGGTGTAGCATGGCAAGAATGTGCCCAGGACAATCACCTTCTACTCTTCTCCCATTCCTTCATCTCCTCCTACCTTGAGGCTGGTAGCAGCAAGCAACACTGCTGCAAGGTCTTCTTGGAACCATAGTTCTCTAGAGAAGCAGTGGAATTACCTGCTGCTGCTGCTGCGGGGGGAGCTGTCACCCCATTTTTGTGCTACTGAAGCTGATGTCCAGAAGGCAAAAAGATGCAAACTTCAGCGGCAAAAGAACAGGTGCCAGTTCTCTGCTCCTTCTCCCCACCCCTCCCACCCCCAGCAGCAAACTGCACAGCTGCTCTACAAAGCTATTACTCCCAGAATGCCTTGTGATCTCTGCTGGATCCTCTCTGCAGCTAGAAAGTGCAGGCAGACCGAGGCAGGCAGCAAGCAGACAGCAGCAAAGTAGGCAATGGCCCTAGAGTGAGGCCCCCTGACCTGCACCCAGCTGGGAACTGAATCTGCATCACCTGTTTCCCAACAAAGTGCTTGAATTACCATACTATGTCCATAAGCCTTTTGTAAAGCACCTTGTATTTAACATTCATTGGATAAACAGCAGTGGGAAAATTCATGTCCCATTGGGAGTAAGGGCCTAAGCTAAAGATTAGGGTCCTGTGTTTTCCAGGGTAGAAGTCATCTCACTAAGCCCAATACCCTCTGGCTTGCTAACTTGTTTCTAGCCTCCGATTTCTCCTTTTTGAGAGGGCCAAGTTCAAGAGGAGGTCTGGAGAGGCCTCTGGACAATGCATGTCCTATGACCAGTGGTTACAGCTTTTTGCTAAGCAGCAGCTGATGAAGGTTCAAACCCACTCTAGATTTCATTGACTTCATAGATTTCATAGATATTAGGGCTGGAAGGGACCTTGGAAGATCATCGAGTCCAGCCTCCTGCCCAAAGGGCAGGAAGTCAGCTGGGGTCATAGGATCCCA
>NW_017728943.1:126119125-126131599 GCF_001723895.1 Crocodylus porosus | reverse complement strand
CTGAGCTTGTCCAGGTCAGCCTGGATCACCCGTCTGTCTTCTGGTGTGGATGCTTTGCCCCAAAGTTTGGTGTCATTGGCAAACTTGGCCAGTCTGCTCCTGACTCCAATGTCCACATCATTAATGAAGATGTTGAACAATATGGGTCCAAGAACAGAGCCTTGGGGGACCCCACCAGTCACAGGACACCATGATGATTTACTTCCATGAATAACTACCCTCTGGGTCTAACCATGGAGCCAATTTCCCAGCCAGCAGATGAGGGTGCCTAGACTCCAGCTGCCCCACTTCCTGGGAAAGTGTCCATTAGCTTGAAGCTGCGAGGGCCCCTTTCCTCCACTTTACTTCCAGCAGGTACATGCACAGAGTAATTCTGTTTTACCACGGTAGAAAACAAAATCTGAAACTATGCATAAAACTGCCAAAATCTGTAGTTACTCAGCTATGTACACACCACTAAGCCCCTAAGTTCCCCATACAGTGCATGATGAGCATTAGGTGCCTCAGAAGGAGATCCAAAACCACTAAGGCACAGAGCAGAGAGCCACATAAAGTTTACAAGCAGAGTAGAGAGCCATCTGAAGTAGACAAGAGACTAAAGGAGTTCTATTCATGGTGACCTCAAAGCACAGAGGTACAGGGAAGACCTGCAAACACTGGTGGCAGAGCAAAAATATCCCCTTAATCAAAAACATCCCCTACCAATTTCCTGAATTAGAGTCTCCAGAGCCCATTAAGCTATAAAAGAGCTTTCTTATACCACAAGGAAAGAAAGAAGCTTACATTCTCTTTATGTCTGGTGTTATGCTTCAAGAGGAACACCAGGTTTCCGGCAGACCAATAAAAAAAATCAGAGGCATAATATACAGGTTCCTGATGAAAGACCCAGACAGTACCTACCAACACAACCGCCTAGATCATGACAGGAATAGACCACACTCTTCTCACTCTCCTTTTCCACAACCTCCCTATCTCTGCAGTCCACAACTGCTCTTCAACGGCAACTATCTATGACAAAGACAACTCCCAGGCACTGGCCAGCAGAATTGCCAGATCCACAGACGGAAACAAAGCTGTAGCACTTTCAGATACAAGAACAATAACATCCCCAAAAACAGTCCAAAAGACTAGGCCCATGCAGATCCACGATGTATGTGCACAGAAGTTGGTAAATGAGTCAGGACACACATATCTGTCAGTGGCTAATCTGCAGATTCAAGATGCATTCAAACATCATGATTTTTCTTAAGATCCTAGGCTTTCCATAGCCCTTTCTCCCAGGCCCCTTCCAAGACAGGGCTTTGCCCAACTCATAGTCTGTAAGAAGCACAAATTTACTAGGAAATACACGAATAACTATGGTGTTAATACACTAGAAAATACTCTAATAACCATGCTACTGGACAGCCAGCATGAGAATGAAGTGGACACGTAGAGTTTTGTGTAGGCATCTTCCTGTGCTCAGGATCCACAGCACCAAAGATGTTGCTGAATATAGGTGCCTGGACAGAAATGCAGTCTGAATTGTTCTTTGGGAGGTAACCACTCCTGGTACTATGTCTCTTTGAAATCACTGACAGATACCACTCTTGAATGCTAGACTTCACCCTTGTGCCACCATAAATTTGCGGACATCCAAGACCCTTGTCTCATTCCAAGTACCCTGCATTCTGTTGCTGCTACTAAAGGTAGTCATAGTTTGTGACACCTTAAGTGGGACACCTTGTTTGGGGAGGGTGGTGGAGAGGAGCGGGATGAGGGCACAGCAGCACTCAGAGCTGGCGCGGGAGGTGGGGGTGCAATGCAGTAGCATAGCCCCCCATTCCCAGTGCTGAGCAGAGCAGAGCATAGCCTCCCACTCCCAATGCTGCTGCACCCACATCAGTGCTGGGAGCAGGGGCTATGCCCTGCTGCCGCTTGCCCTCTTCCACCCAGAGTAAGCTGCGCCTGCATCCCAACCTGGCTGGGCAAGCAGCAGCAGGGCAGAGCCCCCACTCCAAGTGCTGCTGCTCCCGCATCCCCAAGAAACATTCCCCCATCCCCCACCCCAGCTGGGCAGCTTGTCCCAGCCCCAGAACCAATCTCTCCCTCCCCCACACCCCTTTCCTCCCCCTACCCCAACCCCAACAGACTTACCAGCTGGAGGCAGCTGTGTCAACTGCCTGTTTAGTCTATGGCCGAATTGCCAAATCTTTTCCAAATCTTTTTCCCTTTCTTTTTCCCTTTCCCCCCACCCCAGACTGTCCTTCACCCCCTGATGCCTCCATTTCCATTTTCACTGACTGGCTTTCTTGCCTGCATTGCATGTCAGGCCAGCCTCTGGCTTCTTTACTTCTTCTTCCATCCAGGACCAACTGCAGGTACTTCCTCAGCCTGACAAAGGGGTTTTCAACCTTAAAGCTTCCAAAGATACATTTTTTTATAAATACTCCTTTTTTTCATAATACATATATAGACATAAAAACATAAGATAAGCCATCACACACCATGAATAATATTGTATGTCCAACACAACACAACATCTTTACTTCTTGCTGTCAATTCCTTTATAAAATGAAAGGCTCTATGACAGTTCAGTTTGGGTACCTTTGATGCTGCTGCTGATGCTACTGGTGTTAAGCCAGCTAAATTATTGTACCTGTTGTCACGTAAAGCGGAGGGCTGGGCGTAAGGCTGTAGGGGAGGAGGAGGCCTCAGTGGGGCACACTGCCAGGAAGGGCGTACCTTAACATACACACAGGATCACCCACCCACATCACAAGTTTTGCCTGACAGCAGTTTGGGGTGCAGAGCCCCAAATGACAGACTCCCCCAGCAAGATGCACACAGCTGGCAGCCAGGCTTCGCAGCCTGGCAGGGCCCAGCATTCACTCAGGCCTGCTCTAGGACACACACTCACAGCTGGCAGGCTTTGTGGCCTCACAGGTTTTGACCCCCTGTGTTGTTACACATAGATGTGACTGGAGTTTTGCTTTCAAGTATTTGGGGAGCTGTTCCCCCCCACCACTGCACCAATCTTCTTGAAGCTTGGCAGACTTCATGCTTACAGCAGAGACTATCATCCCTGCAAGTTTCATCCAAATCATACAAAAAACAACAAAGTTATAGATCTTCCATTGATTCCCCATTATACCCTGTGGCTGGATAACCAACGCGGCTCCAAAGCTTCGGAGCTGCTTCGGCTGGATAGAGGTGGAAACCCAGTCTGGAGCTCCAGATTGGATCACAGTCATCCAAAGTGGCTGGATCTGAAGCCGGATCAGATTGCTGCCGACTCGCACAGCCCTACCACCCATGCCCTGCTGACCTGTGGTTCCCTTTTACTACCAGTTCTAGCTATCTTAGGTTTCTCTCCAAATGCCCTACTTGAAAGTGGAGGGGAGGGGTGAAAAGCGGACTTGGTCCTTAACTGTGATGAAGCAAGATGGGGGCTTCTTCCCACAGCCCTGCAGACCCCCCAAGATACTAGAAGCTAGAATCACCTGAGCCAGGACTGTGGGCCTCACTCATCACTGTCCTGTGCTTTGTGTAGTCACCTACACCAGGTGCACTGCTTATGGTCTACATATTTTGTGCTGCTGCTCTCTTTGTCCCTGCAACCTGAGCTTAAAGAAAAATGAAAAACTTCTATTAATTTAAAAAATATCTGGCCTTTCTGTAATAACTTCCAATGCAGTTGGTTTAGCAGTTTAGCTACTTATTTTCTGAAACCATAGTGATGTGAAAAATGACCAGCAGTCTTTTGGGAATTTCCACGTAAAATATCAAGGTTTTTAAAGATAAAGCTTTCCTTGCCAATGCCCAAAAGTCCTGCCAGCGTAAATACAGACTTTTCTGTTTCACTGGGATGTCTGCATGTGATTCAGTGAAATGGATGCTCTCGTCTAGGAGAGAGATTTAAAATGTCAGTTACTGTGCGTGTGGCATTTTCCTGAACTTTGAAAAGAAGGAATCTTGGACTTAAATTTATACGTGTTATGAGGAGTATCTAGGCAGCGGCCTGATTACAGATGCTGGGTGAAGAACAGTTCAGAAATTCCTTGCTGATTTTAGTAAAATCTGTTTTCAAAGCCCTGACTCCTCCTCTTGTGCAGGAAAGTAGACCATCCAGTTTAAACAAACACCAGTTTCAGAAGGGCAGACATGAAGAACTGAAGGCACATGCTGTTCTGTGTGTTTGGAAATTCTCAGGTAATTCTTGCCTAGTAATGATGAGACTCACAGGAGAACTGGTGGATTTTTTTCATATAAACCCTGTCAAGGCATCCAAAGTCTCATGATAAGACAATATTCATTGACTCCTAAACTATTTCCCTCCTTCTCTTTTTATTGTTCTTGATAAACTGAATGCAAATAAAAATAAAACTGTGACAAACTAGGAAATAACCATATTCCTTTTTATGAACACAGTGCCTGCCTGTCTGTATAGTTTTATAATAGTTGGCTAGCAATGGAGTTTGACCAAAAGGAGTTGCTAAAGGAATCAAGAGGGAAAGCTGAAATGATAATATGACCCTTGAGGGAACATTAGGAAAGTTGTTTTTTGGTATATGCTCTAACTTGCTCTATGCAGGCTTCCCAAAGTTTATAGATTTATCATAAATTCATAGGTTAACTCCATCAGGAATCAATACAATCCTCTAAATCTAACTTCCTGTATATACTTTTTAGAAAACTATCTAACCTGCAAGGCTCCAAGTAATGGTGACTTCTCCACTTCCCTAATAAACTGTTCCAGCATTTAATTACTCCCACTGTTAACTCTATCTTATTTCAAGACTGAATTGGTCTAACCACAAAATCTAACCATAGGATCTTGTATGGTGTTGTCTGGTAGGCTGAAGCAACCACTAGAATTAAATATTGTCTTTCTCGAGCAACTATCTCAGTACAGTAATCAAGTCACTTCTCCATAACAAGCTGAACAGACTGAGTCCTTAAACCTCACATTGGAAAGCTCACTTTCCAGCCCCTGGCTCATGTTTGTGGCTCTTCTTTGAAGCCCCTCTAGCATCGTCTATGGTCTCACTTTTGCTAAATTGCATTATACAGAGCAATTGGATCCATTGCTCCATTGATAAAACAGCATTCTTGTGCATTGATTAGTGACACGGTGATTTTTTAAGTATGGCAGCAGCAGCTAAAACCAAAACATAAATCTGAAAAGACTGTCACGTCTTGCAAGTGCAAAGCAACTTTTCCCCTAAAAATGGAAGCCCATCCTTTATCATACTGCTAGAAAAGCAAACTCCAGGTAAACTGCTTCTCCAGGTAAACTACCTTAAGTTGTACTAACACAGCCAGTCAGAGAGTGACTGGCTTGGGTATACTAGCACTGGGATATAAGTATTATAACCCTATCACAAAGTTTTTGTTATATGAATATTTTGATCCCATGGAACAATAAAATGAAAAAAAAAAGAAACAAGATATGGGACCAAGTTAGAAACATAGAAAAACAGAGTTAGGAGGGCTCTCTAGTCCAACCCCCTACTCAGGGCAAGATTATCCCTGTCTAAACCATCTATAAAAATGTTAGTCTAACCTGGTCTTAAAAACCCCAAGGATAGAGGTGACTCTCTGGCCAGCATGTCCCAATGCTTAACCATCTTCATAGTGAGAAATTTCTTCCTAATATCCAACCTGAATCTCCCCTATTGTAATTTAAGACCATTACTTCTTTTCCTTTCCCCTGGGGCCACATAAAATACTTTATCACCATCCCTTTTATAACCATCCTTCAGGTACTTGAAGGCTTATTAACTCTGCCCGCAGCCTTTTCTTCCCTAAGATAAATAATCTCAGTTCTCCCAACCTTGTTTCTCCTAGATCTGTAATCATTGTGTTTCTCTCAACTGGTCTCTTTCCAATCAGGCCATATCTTTCTTGAATTCGGTAACCAACATTAGGCACAGTATTGTAAACAAGATCTGACCAGTGCTGGATAGAGTAGAAAAATCACTTTCCTTGACTTGCTGGTGACACTCTGGTTGATATGACCCAGTATGCTATTGGCCTTTTTGAAGCAATACCACGTAATCCTCAGGACTTTTCCTGCAATACTGCAACCTATCCAGTCATTCCCCAATTTGCATTTATATATGAGATTTTTCTGTCCTAAGCTTAGAACCCTACATTTGCCTTTACTGAATTTCATTCTGTTCAGTTCAGACCACTTTTCCAGGTTATCATGGTCATTCTAAATCCTAATCCTATCCTTCAGGGTGCCTGCAATTCCATCCATCTGAGTGTCATTTGCTAATTTTGCACTAAATCCCATGCTCCAACATTTAACCAGATCACCATTTAACCAGATCAGTCTTTCACTGTACTTAGTATTCTTCATATAGAGATGGCCTGCTCTTGCACTTTGAAGACTCTTTAAGTTACAACCAGCCGTCTTGGACCTGTTCTGCCCTTAAACTTGCCATTCATGCGATCCTGCCCACCAGTTCTCTGAGTCTGTTAAAGTCTGCTTTTCTGAATCACCGTACTGCTTTCTTTCCTTCCTTCCTTCCCTTAGGATATTGAACTCATTTCATGGCCACTGCCACCCAAGTTGCCCTCCACCCTCACATTCTAAACCAATTCCTCCCTATTCAGAACCAGGAAATAAAAGAGCTTCCGCCCAGCTGGCTTCTTCATAGTGTGGATCTAAGGATGCTGACAGATGGGGTGTGGAAAAAAACATGCTTTACCAGAAGAGGCAGCAAATTAGTTTGACCCTGCTCCACAGCATCTGTATAGATCATGCACTTCAGTGGGGCTTTTTGGCACTTTTATCTAATAGCTGACTCAGTCAGCTATTAGATAAAAGCACCAAAAAACCCCACTGAAATGCCCAGTCTTTACAGACTTTGTGTGAGATGGGTCCAACTAATGCAGTGCCTCTTCTGGGCATGTGCTGGGCTCAGCGTAGGGCTGTGCTGAGTTTAAAGTAAAGTACCATTGCGGGGAGGGGGGCGTTACATCTGTAAGCAGTGTAAAACTTAACTCCAGCACATTCCAAAAACTTGCTGGCTGCCTCTGAACTTCTGTGTTACCCTCGAGAGATGTCAGGGTAAGTAAATTCCCCCATCAACACCAAATCCTATGATTTGGATATTTTGGTCAGTTATTTGAAATAAGCTTCAACCGCCTCCCTTTTCTGGTTTGGTAGTCTAAAACAGAGACCTAGTCTGACATCACATTTGCTGTTCACCCTTTTATCTTGATATAGAGACTTTCACCAAGCTTAACTCCCACTCCAGGCTGCACCTCAGAACAAATGTATATCTCATGCTTAAAGCAACTCTGCCTCCTTTTTCCCTGCCTGTCCTTCCTTCTTCCAGTAATTCCTAGAAATGCCTTCTTCTTCCCATAACTATGGGTGCTCAGTAACCGTACGGCAAAGGATTGTTAGAATGCAGATGTGGGGAGCTGCCCCTGCAAACTCCCCTGGTAGCTGGCCGTTGCCTGGCTCCTGACATGGCTGGGAGTCTAGAGGACTTAGCCTTTCTGCCTAGGCAAGAATTTCTAATTCTCATTTAGACCTGCTTTGAACTATCAGCACCTTACCACACATGCCCCAAGCAACCCAGCAATATGGCAACCAAACTGAACCCAAACCACAAAGCCTAAATCAAGCAAGCACACCAGCATTCATAAACCCTCTCCCAAGGTAATCATAGCCTCCTCCCTCTCTCCCAGGCAGTAGCCCCTGTTCAGACTCCCCCATTAGTGGGCCTGTTCCCTGGCTCCTGATGTTGCTCATTCCTTGACACCCCTGAACTTTTGGTGAATTCACATCTAGATAGGAATGTAATGCTAGCTTTTATCTTTGTAATGAGCTGAATCCAAAGGCATTTTATTCTATTTGACCCATAAAAAGACTGTGGCCATGTATAAGCCATTATGTTTCTACTGGGAAAATTACCAGTCATCCAGGAAATCTAGGATTGTACTAGCGGTCCTTCAGTTTCTCCTGAAGCATTTGTGTGTCCTCCAGCAGAAAGATATCCCAGGTATCAACCTCAAAGTTCTCCCTTGTGAGAAATTCTCTCACGAGAATGAACACTTGTATGCCCCCTTTCCTGGTCTGATCTGGGAGCGGGTGGAGAAGTCCTTGAAGCTCCCTGCTCACTTCCCAGACTAGGAATCTCTGGTCTGGGAAATGGGCTGGGGCTTTGCCTTATTGCCTCCCCACCATGAGACTGGGAAGAGTGGAGCATCCACTGTTCCCCATGCCTGGTGAAGGTGTAGAAAGCAGAAAAGAGGGCAGCTGTAGGCTGAATGCCTCTCCCAGAAAGATTTCTACTGACAGAAATGAATGCCTCTTCTTGGCCAGAATGTTCTTCTCTATCTCACCTACCCCAGCTCCATTCATGAAAGCAAGATGTTTAGATAGGATAATGCCATAGGTCACTTACGTAGGCTGAATGGGGCAAAACAGGTGTTTGAAGGACTTGTTTTATCAATAAGGCTATTTCTCCACTGTGCAATATAGTGCCATGTATAGGTACCCAACCTAGCTCAGACACCAGGAGCCCAACAGCTGTTTCACTGTGGCTCTCTGCCAAAGATAACACACCCTGCTTCTCCAGGTAAACTACCTTAAGTTGTATTAACACAGCCATATGCCTTCCAGTACGTCAGCTAGCTGGGATAGCTCCACACGGAACTACACTATGCAATGTAGGCATATTCTTTATCTCATTTCAGATAACCATAACTTAATAGAGAGCTAATAAATATAGAGGGGAAAATAGCTCCTTCACTGCCTTGGAAAGCTTTATCAACTAAAATGAATAGCTTTACCCTGCTAAACCATTTTGCAGAGAATATGTACTAAAGGATGTAGAACCTAATTCAAAGCACTCAGCCATTGCCCAACTTGAAATCATGTTGACATTTGGCAATTACTTTTTAATGAATTTTGGAAATTAAACATAGTGAATGGGCTTCTGTTTCACAGCTATGTAAGGCTGACAGCACCTGAAGGAATGACCAGGTCCAATTACTTGCCAGCAGGAAATATACCAGTGTATATATTCAAACAAAATAAATAGGAAGTACTTGCCTATTTCATACACTACTGTGAGAAAGAAAAATGTGTAGCCTGCCCTGTTTTCTATCATTTTGGCCCATACAAATTCTTTTTTCCCAGTAAAGCACATACAGCTCAAACTCATTTCCTCATTATAACACAACAACTGACCTTCCAATCAGTGAATGTCAGACATGGGACTTTGAACACTGAGACTTTCAGAGACTTTGAACACTTTTATAAAGGGTTAAGTCAGGATGAGTTTGTTTTTCCTTCACTGTCAGTCTATGACCAAAGGAACAAATATAAATGTGTGGAAATAATTCCTTATGGAAAACACTAACTAATGGAGTGGTATAAGGATTAGAGCAAAGGGTATGCGTGTGAGATTATATTAAAAAGAATGTGTTCTATGGAAACACATTTTGCTGCTAATTTAAAGCAGCCAGTGAGTACAAAAGAAGGGGACAGAGCCCTTCACAATGACTTGGATACAGTATTATTTTCTACTGTTATTTATTACTGTTGTTTGTGTCTTAAGCTCTCAAGAAAAAAATTGCTTCCTCCCACAAACTATTTGCAAATGGAAGGTAGCAGTTCTATCATAAGTAGGTCAAGAAAAATGGGGGGAAAGGAAGAAAGGACAACTGATTTAATGCATTTGCAAGGCTTTAGTATGCCAATGCCTCCGTGATTAGAATTACTCCCAAAATACAGTTAGGATCTAAGCTCCAGTGCCTCAACCACTATCCACTGAAAACAATGGGAGTTCTTCAATTGACTTCAGTGGGCAGGCATTATAGTATGAACAGCTGCTAGTGGTTCCACTGAAGTAGCTGCTTTCTTTTCAATCACGGAATCAAGTGTTGAGAAAGGATTTGAACAGCAGTTGTTTGGAAAACAATTCAAGGGGTTTTTGTACTTTTTTCTGAAGAAATGTAAGACAACAGAACAATGATAAACAGGTAAAAATACTCAGTAGTGGAACCTAGGGAATGGGAGACCAAGTGAGGCACCAGTCCCAGGTGCCAATTCAGAGGGACTGCCAGAATTGCAGCCACCCAGGGAGTCTGCACCACTACCACTGCCCCCATGCAAGGAGGTAAGCACTTGCTGGTCCTCTCCATCCACCCACTGCCCAGGGTACCAAAATGTTACAGTAAGCCTCTGAAAATGCCATTCATTACAGCAGTTTAGTCCAGTGGAAAGAGCATCAGAATGGGTCTCAGACTCATTTCTACCTCTTCCAGTGACCTACTTCATTACCTTGGACAATTCACATCATTTATGCACCTCTGTTTCCTCTATGCCAGGGTGGGCAAAATACAGCCTGTTGGGTTGAATCCAGCTTGCCAATTGATTGGTTTGGGCCTGTGGCCTGGCACCCACCAATTGATTCTATCCAACCTGCGGCTGCCCTGGGAACACTATGCATGGGGCTGAGCCCTGCCCATACCCGCCCCATGCTCCTTCCCACACCCACGGACAGCCCCAGACAGCGTGCACAGCTTCCTGGTGGGGCTGCTGCCACAGCCGCCCAGGTAATGCTCAGCACCCCATGCCTCCAGCAGCTCCTCCTCCTCCTGCCCCTGCTGTGCCACTCCAGGCAACAGGTAGCATGGGGAAGCAACGGCAGTCACGGGAACATGTGCCAGGCAGCAAATACAAAGCCAGGTGGGTGGGAAGCCAGGTGGCTCCTGCCCCACAGCACAGGGCTCCAGTTCCAGTTCCTGGCCACCTTCTACCCACTCAGCTGCCCCCAGCTGATTGTTTATCATGCTGGCCAGATAGAGTGGGTGGAAGGTGGATGGGAGCTGGAGCTAAAGCCCCATGTGCTGGAGCAGATTCTCCGCTCCCCCTGCCCCCCCAACCTGCCTGGGAATCTGCTGCTCAGCACATGCCCCCATGACTTCCCCACAGTACCTGCTACCTGAAGCAGCACAGCAGGGGTAGGAGGAGCAAGAAAATCCACAGGAGAGCTCTGCTACAAAGCCTCCTGCCCCCCTTCCTTTCCCCCACCCCCTGTCAGCTCCTAGGACCAGCACATGGGGAGCTCCCCCCTCCCCCCACATACGCACACACTCCATCCTCCCACCCCGCAACATGAATCCCCACATGCCCAGCCCCCAACTCCCCCACATACCTCTCACCCACCCCCATACTGCCCAACACAATATATGGGAGTAAGAATTTATTTTGAGCTATTATGCATCCCCTCTATGTACACTACTCCAAAAAACATAAATCAGGATAATTTTTTTTTAAATAATACAAAAAATATGTTATAGCTGATATTTGATTTTGGTATGTCATTTGTTTTTTATCTATAATTTGTTAAAATGGTTTCTTATGAACAATTTTACACGTGCAGCCCTCAACAGCTCACCAAAACTTAAGTGGCCCTCCAGCTGAAATAATTGCCTATACCTGCTCTACCCACTTCTTTCTGATTAGTCTGTGTGAGTTCTTTGAGGCAGTGCCTGCATCTTACTCTGTTTGTCTATCCTAGTGGTGCTTGACTTATGGTTCATAGGCAGAATCCGGTCCCCAAAGTGACTGGATCTGGCCCACGGTTTAGAATCAGTGGCAAGCAGCTCAGCTCGGCACACCCCTTCTCTGCGCTGTGCCACAGCACTGCTCCTCTCTGCAACCACCCATCTCTCCCTCCTTCCCTTGACCCCCCTCCCCACAAGCAGCTATGTCTGGACTAATGGTCAGGGATCCTTGGAAACTTCTTGAGGTTTTTTGCTCCTTGTCAAAAATTGGGTGGAGGCCCAAGTTTACCCTAGTGCTGGACACTGCTTAACCTAGACTGGGAGTTAGGATCTGGTTGTCATCAATTAGTAGTCACTTTTTCCAGAATCCTAGTCTGTAGCTGGGATGTAACTTGGGTCTGACTGTGCTTTATTGTCCAAGAAAGGGACTGGGGTTCTCTGAGTCTGGTAGCTGCTTCGAGGTTGCAACCCTCAGCCTCACAGAACCCAAGAGAGATGGTTGGTTCATTGCTCATTAGTATGCTTCCCATCTTTTGAATCTGTAAACACAGGTAAGAGATGAGGCTGTGCTCATCTATGGTTGAAAATTCCTAGAAATTCCTAGACAGTGCAGCGCAGATGGCTGCTGAGGAATGGAGACTCCCAGGGTGCCTGTACACGAGCGAGGAGGCTGCTCCAATGTAATGTTATTACAGGAAATTAATTGAGTCTGCTGGAGTGTGGTAATTACTGCACTCCAGCCAGCATCCATGTTTTGTGTATCAGTGTCCCCACACTTCAAAATGGCAGCAGGGGTGCTTTAACTAAAGCTCATTTGATGAATTTTAGATAAAGTGCCCCCACCACTGTTTTGAAGTGTAGGGGTGCTGATACATGAGACACTCCAGGTGCTTTAATTAGAGCCATTCTCAGAGCCACTCTAAGTAAAGAGCCATTCCACACACCCACTCCCCC
>NW_017728943.1:126091256-126118545 GCF_001723895.1 Crocodylus porosus | reverse complement strand
GTGCATTAATTCACATGTAGCCATACCAAGGGGCTACGTCTTCACAAGATGCTGACTGCACAGTAGCATCATCTGGCAGGAAGCATGATGTGACACCACTGTGGAGTAGTAATGAACTACTGCAGTTAGCATCACAAAAAAGCCATTCGGTAACACTGTTGCACTGTAACTCCGGTTTATACAAGTGCTAAATGACTGCACAGTAACAACTGCACAGTCAGCATCTCATGTAGACATGACCATGGAGTAGCAGCACTGCAGAGGCATCAGAAGAGTAGAGAATTAGGCTTGAAAGAGTTAAGTCTCAAGAGTTAATCATCAGACACTGAGTAGACTTACTGTAGGTGGAATTTCATTACACAGAAAGAAACTCATGGGTAGAAGAAACTGCCAAAGGAAACAATAGGACACTACAATTCTTTAAAGGCCTAAGAAAATACTTAAAATACATAAATATTTGGTGGCACATCAGTTATCACAAAAGTTATTTAGTTTCCTTTTAGCCCTAAAATGTCCCATATTCTAGCTACAGGATATTCTTCAGCAGTCACTGTTAAATTTTAGAAAATATATTCATGGAGCATGTTGGAAACCAACTTCTGCTACAGTTTAAGATCCTGATTCTCAAGTCTGGCCAAGCAACATTTGATTCAGGTCTCAAGAGGTGCATCTACATGAGTTCTTTACTGCAGAGTTGACTAATTAGCGTTACAGTAAAGCATCACTGTCTACATGTGTGCCCTTATTAGGTGCAATAAACTAATTAACTCCACTGCAGGATAATACTGCCTCAGACAAGTACTATCCTATGATGGAGTACTAATGTGTGCTCAGAAGCACATGTAGATGGTGACTGGGGCTGGCTGAGGCACGAGGGTGATACAGTGTGGAGGATGCCTGCCTACTAGCCCTGCACTATAGCACCTTCATGTCCCAGCTCGCCCCTTCACTGCCCGCTGCTACCACCCTGATCTCAGGACTGATCCCCAGGTTCCCTGCTCCAGGTCAGCTGTTCCCAAGCACAATATTTCCACGTGCACCTAATACCACCCCAGCTCAAATTGCTGCCAGTCTGGGTGCATGTGAACATGCTACACCCAAGAGCAGATGACTCCAGTGTGAGTTGCACCAGAGTTTATTCAGGTGTACTAATTTCACATGTAAATGTGCTCAAGTAGATGCAAATTATGCATCTTCCCAATGCTAGGACAAAGGACTAATTTAGCTCTCAGCCTCAGTTACAGCAGCTTCAAAGCTAACTCACACCAACTGTCTCAGGTTCCAAATGGTGGTTATAGTAACCAGAGAGAAATGATACCCAAGCCCTCTCCACAGTAAAAGAAAAGTTACTGTCTTTGTGTCACCCAGTAGTTTCCTCTCTGCCAAGGGAATTTCTAGCTAACCCATTAAAGCAGTATATATCCTATATGTCCCTATTAGGGAATAATGTAGAAGTTTCTAAGCAAGGATGAGAAACAAGCCTTAAAAGACGTATCACATTAGGAAGGGTTAAAAAATAGAAGCTCTGAAAGTGAATATTGTTATAAAGTATGTGTGGGGAAGAAGGATTATACATGTATTAGTAATGCCATGTGAGAAACATATTTTTGCTATAACCTAAGTAACAGAGCTCCAAGGATACGAAAAAGGAACTTGGAAGCCCTATTTTCTCATCATGATCTAATAGCAGCAGGGTAGGTGCCTCTTATGTCAGCTGAGTACAATAAAGATTCGATAAGAGGTTTTTCTGCTTGTCAAGTTGACATCCCTTTAATGTGCTAAAGGTGGGCTAAGGGATAATTAGTCACCGCCTGCCTGTAACAAAACAAGTTATGTTTCCTGAGTGATTGATCTGAAATGTTTAACTGTGAATAAGATCATTGAAAATGCTAGTACTCTTCCAAGTGCCATCCGGTGGCAGGTAGGCACAGGATCTGTACCAGAGTGGTGACAAATAACCTTATGACACCCACAGCACTTCACTTACGAGCCCTTCTCTCTCACATTTCAGTGCTGAGCACTCATGTAGAAGGAAAAAAATGAGGAGGTGTCACACCAAGAGCAGCATTCCATTTCCCTTTCTGCACATAAATGCCAGTTTTCTAGATGTGTAAGGTGCATTTTTGGCACTTGCACACTGATGGCTAGAAAATGATATTTAGAGGCTTGCTTTTGGGAATTGGCTTGTAGGTAAAGTAAATATGCAGTAGAACAATGTTCCAGGGCATGGCAAGTGTTAATTGATTTCTAAAAAGCCTGTTTTGTGGCAAAGTTTCCTCAAGGCCCATTGTGTCTGACACAGGCAAGCAGCAAACAGACATACAGGCTGGGAAATTGAACACGTGTTTCACAGTGTTCCATAACATGAGATAAGGTGGCATCATGTCACAGTGCCCAACTGCAGAGCCCTTGAGATTTCTGGTTTTGGGAGAACAGACCAAATTAGGAGGTCACCAGTACTGCCCAAATTAGGATGTGTGCATGTGATTGGTTTGTGAAACAAAAGAATACGCTGAAAGGACAGAACGTGGACAGTATGACAACCACAGACAGACCAATCAGTGATGCCCAAAGATGAATAGTCACCACAGATGTCCAGATATCCTCTTCACCCCAGATGGTGATGAGATCCTTTATTTCCCCAAACTGCCAGTCACATGCCTGCCCAAAAGGCAGGAGTCAGCTGGGGTCAGATGACCCAAGCAAGGCGAGCATCCAGGTGTTTCTTGAACATATTCAGAGTAGGTGCTTGCACTATTTCTAGAGGGAGTCTATTCTAGACTCTGCAGACTTAGTAAAGAAGTTTTTCCTTATGTCCAATCTAAAATGGTCTTCCAGCAATTTGTGACCATTAGATCTTGTCTTCCCTTGTGTTGCCCTGGCGAACAGACATTTTCCCATTTCCTGATGCACACCCATTATATACTTGTAAGCTGCCATGAAGTCCGCCCTGAGCCTTCTCTTTTCCAGGCTGAAGAGTCCCATGCCTCTCAGCCTTTCCTCATGAGTCCTGCTCTCATGGCCTCTAACCATGTGCATAGCTTTCCTCTGGACTCTCTCAAGTTTCTCCATGTCCTTTCTAAAGTGTGGAGCCCAGAACTGGATGCAGTACTCCAGCTGTGGTCTCACCAAGGCTCAGTAAAGCAGGAGGATGACTTCTTGTGTCTTGTTTGAGATGCATCAGTAGATGCAAGCCAGAGTTCTGTTTGCTTTGTGGCTGCGGCATCGCATTGGTGGCTTATGTTCATTTTGTGATCAGTCATGACCCCCAAGTCCCTTTCAGTCATGGTGCTAGTAAATGTAGTACTGCCAAGCCTACACATGAGTATGATGTGGGTTCTTTCTCCCTAGGTGGAGCACCTTGCATTTCTCTGTGTTGAATGTCATCAGGTTTTGATGCACCCACCTTGTTAGCCTGTCTAGGTCAGCATGAATTGCCAGCCTGTCCTCTAGCTTGACCATACTTCCCCATAATACGGTGTCATCTGCAAACTTAGCCAGAGGCTTATGACCCATGCTCCTGCTTCACCTGGGCTCCACTGCTCAGGTCATCTCCAGAATCTCAAATTGTGCAGGGGATTTCAACTGATGCCTTGTGATTCTGGCAATGCCACATGCCCTGCCTGGGCTATTGAATTCAAGGGTCCATAACACACATGGTCACCTCAGTTCCAGGGGTGCACATCTCCTTGCCCTGGATGCCCAACCACATCCCCCCCCCACACACACACACACACACTGAACTACCTGGTTGATCATCTACTAGCTATCTGATCAGTGAGGAAGAAGAGGGTGAGTTAATCTGCACTGAATGAGAATTAAGGACATGGCAGGAACCTTCCCTCCAAAAAAAGAAAAAAGAGTGGAGATAGGAAATATTTAAGGCCCAACTCAGCCATCCTTACATTATAGCCTTATAAGATGGATGGCTTTAGTGTAGTGGATTCTATTACTGGATTGTTATAAATTTCAACCCCAAATAGTGCTTGCCAAATTTTATTGGTTTATTTTTTCCACTTTTATTTTTGTAGAAGTCCCTGTTTTGAGGAGATTTCAATACAAATATAGATGTCACAAGTGAGGAGGCACAAGGAAACACACTGTCAAGTGGTTGTTTTGCATTATTATGAATTCATTTTAAAAAGGAGGGAGATTGCAAAAGCAGTATGAAACAGAGATAAGAAGAGATCATCTTCTCTTATTACTTTCCTTCATCCACAGCTGTAACCCTTCAAGAACAGACATAAGCAAAACTATTCTAGTGTTGGAACCAAAACCACATGCCAGGTTCAGATCCAAGACTCTAATGCAAACACTCCTCTATGTACCTAAATTGAAATATCATATTTAATGCTTTATCCCATCTCTACGTGAAAGTGATTTGGTTCAGAGTTCAAAACAAACCTAAATCTCAGACTAACACAAACTTGGTTTGAAAAAAACTCTATTTGCATCAAGACTTTATAAAATACTTCTGTGTGTAAGCAGCCACTTAGTGCATCAGATACATTTGAAATCACTTTGGAGAATGCAAAATAGAGTAGATTGTATTGACTGTAGATACTGAAAACAAGAAATACAGTTTACTTTTATGTTATTTTTCCCCACAAAACCGATTGGCTGGAGTAATATAGGGGAGTGCTACTAAAATGTTTCAGACAAGACTTTGCTTCCTAATTTACACAAACACTCAATCGGCTTTTAAAAAATTTCTTTACAGGTGTATAAAGCTCAATAGCTTCACCTGACAAGCCTTAGTTGGCTTCATTCATCTCTGAAATTGTTGTCTCTCTTCCCCAAAACTGTAGAATTTATGAATATTTGTTAACTCTTCTTAATGATCATCCAGTTGGGGATGTGACTTTCCACAGCTCAAGCAATTACTCTAATTCATTCCTAGAAGACAAAACAAGGGAGGGCTAGTAATATACCTTGTAGACTAAACAGTACAGAACAAAGACCCAATCCTGCTCCACTTGGAATCAAAAGAAAATTACCCCAATTTCAGATTTAAGTATAACTATATTTCAACAATTTGCATGTGACTGAAAGACTATGTGATAAACCTAACTCCTCCCCTCCCCAGAGTTCCCTGCACTATCCATTAGACTAGTTCAGAAATCACACCATAGGAGTCTGCAAACAAACAATGTCTTTGAAAACCTTTGAACAATTTCTTAAATAGTGGGCGCATCTACGTGTAATGCTACATCCAGGGCTGGATTAATGCATAGGCAAACTAGGCACATGCCTAGGGCCCTAAGTGAAGGAAGGGCCCAGTACAGGCTGTTGCTGCACTGTCATTTAGTACTTCCAAAAGGAAGTACTAAATAACAGCGCAGTAAAAACAGTGCTGTAGGGACATGTATAGATGTGCCCAGTGTATTGTCCTGCTCCACTACCTGTCCTGCGGACACACAGTGCCACCTGTCAGCTGCTAACGTCAGGGTACAAGCTAATGAGGCAATTAAAAAAGAACTGATAGAATATTGGCACAGTACCAAATACCTGGTGATCCTAAGTCACCTTTTATGGTGCATGAGTTGGCAAATAGGACAACCTGATTGCTTCCACTTACTAGGGTTTCAGGAGGGTGACCCTCTTTGTCTGTGAACTTCCAAAATTCTGTACAGATTTTAGGGAATCTAGAGGTTCAGAAGGGAAGATCATCACTTCTTTTTCAGGCGGCAGATTGGGAAGGCAGAGAAAGAGTTTCCTCTCCTTCCATTGAAGAATGTGAGGTGTTTCCGAAGGAGAACATCATAGATACTGTGTCCCAGAGGGCTTTTTTTTAAATTGCTGAGTGAATTCAAGAAAGAAACATTACATGAAGGCTAGCAAGACCATTTGGATATTATTATTCCTATAGCCAGGAAAAGTGACAACTAAAAAGGGTAATTAATAAAACAAACAGTGTGAAAGCCTGACAAAAAACAGAGTTCGTGGACATAGCCACCCTATGCATGTACCTGTGGGACTCCCAGCAGCATACCTTAAACTCTTTAACTGTCTGAACCAGCCTTCAATCAAATGCACATGATTACAAACCATTAGTCGAGTGACCAGAATTATTAGAAATTGGCTTTAAGACATGAGAACAGAGAAACACTCTCTGCTTCTTTATGGGCCTTTGAATGCCTCCAAGATTTCTGGGACTTCAGGTCTGTGAGCTGGATTCACGAGTTCCTGGTCCTACATCCTGTACTGAGCACAGGCAGTGTAAGTGCTTCTCACAATCTACATTTTACACTTGCATTCAGTTTCTCCAGACAAGGTGGAAAGCAGCAATGCCACGTATTATGCATGCTCATGTACATTTTGAGCATGTTCAAGTATCGTATTTACTTCTATTAGGGAACTTGTCCATTGCCAGAAATCATTGCAAATTAATCCATTTTTAAAATATGTTAATTGTGAGGAGAGGCAGAATAGGGGCATACCCACATTCAGCACTGCTCACCAGCATCCATGACAATATTCAATAAGAGAAATTTAGCAATAAGTGGTTTTCTTTGTGCAGTGAAGGCAGGGTGTGGGTGGACCTGGGGACAGAAGCTTCAGTGACTTTCTGGTGACACAGCTGGTTCAATGCTCAGGTAGACCATGTGAATTTAGGGGATGGCTAGAGTACCACCCTGGGAGTTGCTTGGTTGTCCAGAGGGCCTGCTTCAAAACAACTGGAGAAGAGCAAGGGAAATGCCTGACCACTGTACACAGAAGTCAGATAAATGCAGCTTCAAACCTTCTCAGAACAAGAGAGGCCATGGAACCCAGGTCTCATACTTGTGTGACGAGCTAACTGGCAATGCTTTGGCCCAGGGGGTTTGAAGGGGTAAAAGATGATTGGAGGACTTGGGATTCCCTTTCTGCACCAATCAGGCCCCAGAGACTCACCCTCCATCTACCCTGATTGGCCCCTTGGGTCACCTGGAGGGGGATAAAAGTGGCAGTGCGGCTGACTCAGGAGAGACCAGCAAGGGACCACAAGGAAGGAGTCTCAACAAGCTGGCAAAGAGCTGGGCCAGAGGGGCGGTAGCAGTTGCTCCAGAAGCACCTGAAGGAGTGGGACCTGCAGGCAGCAGTTGGACCCTCAGCAGCGCAGTGGGTGGCTGGCAGGAGAGGCTCCCCGCTGGGCTCCAGGACCCCTTACGAGAGGCTGCAGCCAGCAGGAGCAGCTCCCCAGCTCCAGCAAGGATCTGAGCAGCGACCTGAGAGGTTCCCAGCTCTGCTTCCAGCTCCTCCAGCAAGAGGCCAGGCAGCTCAACATGAGGCTGGGTCTCCTGGAAGATCAAGACCCCTAACAGCTTAGAGTAGTACCAGCACTGGTGGCTGTGTGGTAGAGTTTCTGCCTACCATGTTGAAGATCTGAGCTCAAGTCCCAGCTGGGCTGAGAGAAATAACAGGGGAAGATTCCTTGTTGCAGTGAAAAGGGGTCATTGTGCTTTCCCCCTGCTCCAGATACCAAGGCCCTATATTCCTTGTTATTTGACATTTTGTGCCTTTTATATTTCAGTACTGTTTGTTCTGCTGTTTGTGTTTTATATTTTGTTACCCTGTCTTTTGTTAATGATCGTAAGTGTCTAACCTTTGTTGAATCCTGCCCCCTCGGGGCATTGTAGTGTCCCCTATACCCCCTGGTTTATGCCTGTTGTGTTCCCAGTACTGTTCTCTCATTAAAAGGTATATGGTTAAGTCCCCATTGGTGGTCTAGCTCTGCTCTATAGGGAGAGGAGAGTCCCTACACCTCCCACAGCACTTGTGCACCTGCTCTGATCACTTCAATTGGAGAGGGGGTACCTCTTGGAGTACCACCTGGATTACACTTGCCTACAAAAGTGCCCTAACAACTCAGCTGTTAGAACCAGCACAGGATCATTATCTTTCCCCTCTTACCCCTGACTTTCACAGATTTATGTACATATATTTCACAGATTTATGTACATATAGCCATGTGCTTGCCTAGCCTGTGCATGGTCTGCTGTTCGTGCTTAATGTACATGAGCAAATCTTTATGTCCACATTGCAGCAGTAACAGAATCACAACCTGGGCATAAGTGCCAAAAATACTAGGGATTTTGGAAATGGGCAATATTCAATTCGGATATGGATTTGGCCTGAATCAGGGACAATGATTTGATTTGTTGATTTGGATCACTGTCCCTGATTCAATTTGGCCGAATCCAAATCTGAAGGTTCAATGCTGATTCGGAGAATCAACAATTCAGCCATAGACACAGCTTTAAATGTTTCTTCTACGTACCTCAAGATACCAAGTGCAACTCATGAGCACTGCAGTGCTGGGGCAGATGGAGCATCCTGCAGGAACATGGTGGGGGAGGAGGGGGGTCCTCCACGTGCTCAACGGCAGACCCAGAAGTGGACCAAAGTATTTCTGGTCCACTTCTGGGTCTGCCGCCGAGCATGCAGGGCCGCCCCCCATGTTCCCCCCTCCCGCTCAGTGATCAGCCACAGGGTAACCCCAGGTGCTCCCCCAGACCTAGGAGGCACCAGTCACCGAGCCAGGGGGCATAGAGGGGCCCCAGCATGCTCCCCAGTGGACCCAGAAGTGGACCAGAAGTGCTTCTGGGTCTGCTGCCAAGTGCACTGGGGACCCCCTGGGCTCCTGTGGGACATTCCATCCACCCCACCATTGCAGCATTCATGAGGTGCCTGGTATATAGAAAAAACATTTAAAGCTGTGTCTATATCCAAATCGCTGAATCTTTCCAAATCTCTCTGAATCAATTTGGAGGGTTCCAATTCGATTCACAGAGATTAGAGGGTATCCTTCTTTGATTCAAATTCAGAGATTCAGCCACCAGATCAGGCCAAATCTCAACTGAATCGAATCAGGGACTGAAGCGTCGCACAGCCCTAAAAAATACCATTAACCCCATAATAACTGTGAAACTCAAGCTGAGCTCGGCCTACTCACAAAAGTTAACACAAAAGTTTAAATACAAAATATTGATGACAATTTTGTAGTGCAAAAGGATGGAAGTTTGCAGCTGGACCTTCTGAAAAGAAATAATGAGGCATCACTTCCAGCTTATCTTGCTATATTTATGATGATTTTAAGCAGGCTCCTATTTGTCTGGTATGTAACTGTGTGAAATGTCTACCCTTGATTAATTAGTATAGTAAATATTTCTTTGCAATTAACTTATGTTCATGTGTATGAAGAGACATTCTCCATATGGGCTTTGATAGGTATCTCCTCCTGATTTACTCTTGTTTTGTCTCAGTGGTTCCCTTGCTCTTCCAAGGATGACTCCTCAAAATGCTTGTGTTTTTCCTAGTTGTTAAGCTGTTTCTTAATATGTTCCAACTTAGTAGAAATGGATAACCTCTTGTTACTGATTGGGACTTTCTGATAACCAATAAGGAACAGTCTGATCAACAGCATTTTCCTGGTAATTACTGTTTGGGAGTTTCTCTGGATTTATACAACTACAAGCATGCTTTAAAGATGCTGGGCTGAAGGGTATAAAAGAGGAATGAAACAGCTAACAGGGCACAATTCAAGAATGAGAAATCATTCTGACAAGAACTGCTACTGTGCCCAGCTGACCATCTTGTGAATGGATCCACACCTTAGAGAAACTGACGAGACAGACTGCCTCTTTGCCTGCAATCGGTGAGATACTATCACTTTTACTGCTAAATATGCTGGACTTTGTTTTGCTTTAGGGTCATTTAACAGTGAATACTTGCAGGAAATAAAGCTTTTCTGGCATTCATCGAATGAGTTGTCATGTCAGTCCTTTAACACTAGTCCAGAATCCCATTCCATGTCTTAACACCCCGATAGAGATGGCACAGAGGGAACTTGAATTCTGCCCTAAGTGGTTTATGCTAAATCTACATGAGACACTTTGTGCCATATTTTCATATATTTGTGCAAATAACATAATAGAATGTAAATTCTCACGAGCCTGTTTCTCTTATCCCATCAGCTGTGTAAATAAGTAAATCTTACCTTCCTGGGAGTTGCACTGCAAACAACTTATAGAAGGTCCAGCCATAGCATTGACACAAGCTGTAGATCAGGGCCTTCCACCTGGATTCAGGACCAAGGAGGGAATGTTATTGCAAAATTGCCTGCATAACATCCCACAATGGAGCCAGAATCAATGTACCTCAGTAGCCTTCTTTCTTACTCCACATGGCAAACAACAGCATCTTAATAGAATCTTTACGTCTTGGAATTACTCACTTTAGTGCTAAAATTAGGATAATAATTATGCATTGCTTGTTTACTCTGCTGGTGTATAGCAGACATAAGAATGGTAGGTCTGATCACATATCTACCTTCAAAGAGGGACAACAGAGTTAGCACAGTGACTGCATAGCCAGCCACCAAAGTTGGCTGAAATGTATGAAATGGCCATGGCTGGAGGTATTAGCACTGTGACAGTTTTGCTGTGCTTATTGTTAGCTAGAATACACAAGCAGCAGAGAACAGGCAGAATATATCAGCACTGTCAATGCACCTACAGTGATCTATCCTAGCCCTGACATACCACCCATATTTGGTACAAGGGTAGATTACATATGGCTTTGTGGTGGGGCACCATTGGGGTGCTCACCACCTAGTGGGCTGGTGCAGGCTACAGAGGAGCCTAGATTTCATAGATTTCATAAACATTAGGGGCTGGAAGGGACCTTGCAAGATCATCAAGTCCATACCCCTTGCTATAGGCAAGACATCTGTGGGGATCAAATGATCCCAGCAAGATAAACATCCAAACACCTTTTAAATGAGTCCAGAGTAGGTGCTTGCAGCACCTCTGGGCGAGGGGGACACTCAGACTGTGAAGAAGTTTTGCCTTATGTTCAATCTACATTGGCCTTCTAGGAGTTTGTAGCTGTTGAACCCTGTTATTCCTTGGGGAGCTCTGGTGACCAACTGTTCTCCCAGATCCTGGTGCACTCCCCTTATGTATTTATAAGCTGCCATCAAATCTCCCCTGAGTCTTCTCTTCTCCAGGCTGAAGAGTCCCATGTCCCTCAGCCTCTCCTCGAAAGGTTTGCTCTCTTGGTCTTTGATCATATGGGTGGCTCTCCTCTGGACTCTCTCTGCTTGCATGAGGAGTGGCAGAGAGACACACCCTGGCCCCACCCCATAGTAGCCATTTTAAGGGGGGAGGTGTGTGGCAGTCAACCTTTGGTGCCACTTTTAGGGCTTGAGCAAGCAGCAGAGCAGCCTGCAGGTGATTGCAGTGCCAATCAGGAGATCATGGCCATCAGGAGGCTGCTTCATTGGAGCAGGGCTATGGAACTGTAGGATAAGAGCAGGTCCTGAGCAGTAGACCTGGCAGTTGCTGCAGGGATGCTGCTGAATTAACATCATCCAGCTGGAGCTTCCCTGCTCCCAGGTACATTCTCAAGGTGCAGGGTAGGAACTGTGGGAAAGAAGGATGTTTCTAGGAACCCAGTGGGATCCCAAACCCCAGGGAGAAGTCTTTGGGCCCAGAGAAGAGCAAGGCCAGCCTTGCAAAAGGGCTTAGAGTTGTGGGCCTACACAAGGGCTAGGCAAGCTCCTGATGAGAACTGGCAGAAGTAAACAGGGGCTTCAGGTGAGCCCAGCTGAATGAAGGCCTGCCTCCTATAAGCTCTCTAGGGCACCAAGCCAGCCCAGGAAAGGATGGCTTTATACTGGGGCCCAGAGGGGGATCCCTGCTGTCCAGGGAGGTCAGCTGCTGCTACACTGATGCCAGAGAATCCTGACTGGTCAAGTCAACAAGGACAGGGCCAACAGGCTGAATGGTGATTAAGCCTATTGCAAGAGGAAGGCCAGGCCTTTGGAGAGCCATCTGGGACCCTGACTAGTTTGGAGGTGTGGCCAGAGCCTAAAGAGGCTGAAAGTCCCTTCTATGGGGGGATATCAGTGCCATAGGGAAGACAGGCTCAGCTGGACAACAGGCAGGGATGAAGGAAGCTGAGGCACAGCTTCTGGATGGAAGGCATCTGAAAAAGGGTAAGCGAGATGGGGCAGAGGTGTGCAGTTATGAGATGGAGGCTGCAATAGAGTGCTGAAGTGAATAGCCCAGGGAGAACACCCAGGAGCCCCTAGAGTTGAAGGAAAACCAGAGCAGGTAGGCCTCCATTGGTCCTGGGGAACTACACCCTGCTGGGAAGGATAGTGTGGTGGGGCTGCCAGTAGTAGGACAGTCCTCAGGAAATGCCACACCAGTGCCTACCTAGTCAATGGTGAGTATGGGGTATCAGAAAGCCTCAGCCCCCACTGCCTTGTGAGTGACCCTGTGGAAGGGAAAGGCTAAAGGAGTACATCCTGATAGAAAAGCAGCAGGCTTGGGCAAGAACATGGATGCCAAGAGGGCCCGAGACCCAAAGCCTGAGAGTGAGCCTTGAGCAAGAGAACAGGGTCCAGGAGGGCCCAGGGCCCAATGCCTAAATGAGTGAGGCCTAGTGAGAGGCCTGGAGGAGAGTAAGGTCCAGGTATGCTGACAAATGCCTGAGTAAGCTGTAGGCTAAGAGTAAAGCCTAGGAACATCAACAGACCCCTGAGGCCTAACAGGTAAATGGCCCCACAGCCCCAGTGAGGGGACGGAGAAGTAACCCCAGAGGGGGGTAGAGTTAGAAGGGCTTGGAGCCTAATAAGAGGCAGGAAGCCCAGAATGCGTGCGTGAGTAGAGGTCCCAATGAGGGGGCATGGGGCCAAGGTAAGTCTCCTGAGGCCAAGTTTGGACCAGAGGCCAAGTGTGGCCCAGCAATGGGGCTGGGGGGAGTTAGGAGTACCTTGGATGCCATCTGTGAGGCACGAGGCACAGTAAAGGGGAGGTCGGAGCTGTGTATAATGCCCTAGGCATTAGGGCATAAAATGGGCAGCCTCCCGTATTTTATATCCAGTATTAATATTCAAAAGCATGGTAGGGAAATATATGGCAGACTGCCCTAGACAGGTTGGTGGACTAGTACTGGGATGGCCCCCTGTTACAGGTCCTTACACTGAGATGGCTTAAAAATGGTATTTAGAGGTTTGCTTTTTGGAAACTGACTTATAGATATATGTATGCACATTGAAATGGTTCAGGATGGTCAGCAGGAGTTAATTGATTTCTGAAACCTGGGTCTCACATGCACACAGTTTCTCACATGCACACAGTTTCTCACATGCACAGCCTTCAAAACAAACAGGCTATCTAACAAACAAGGCCAATGGATACTCACACAGTATGAGAAATGGGGGCATGTACCATAATTTCCCATAACATGAGATAAGATAGCACCAGCTAACAAGACCCCAGAGTGGGGGAGCCTGAGTCCTGGTTTTGGGGGAAGAAACCAAATTCAGAGAGACCCCAGAAAGACCAAATTAGTATGTGTGCACGTGATGAGCTATGTGGAACCAACCAGAGACAGAGACCAACCAGAGACAGCCATGCATCAAGAGCCATCTGAAAGGAAGGAGAATACAAAAGAAGGATTTTGGAACAGCAAAGAGTCCCTCCTCCCCATCTCACCTGGGTCCTCCTCCTCCTCCCTGAGAGGGGTCCCCATCCCTCTCCCTCAGGAGGGTCCCAAGGCTACCGTGGACAGAAGGCACACCACCAGCCCGTCTCATCTACCCCACTGAGGGGTGGTGTGGGCCTCAGCATCCCACCTCCAGACTGGTGACATGCAAACATCTGACACCTAAGAGACAGCCTCAGATTGAAGACTGCATCCTGACCAGATGTAGTTTGACTCTGATGACAACCCTAGAATTTTGTGGATATATAGAGTTGCTTGATTGTTTGTATTGTTTCTTTTCTGTTATCATTGTGTATCAATAAATTTGCTTATTATCAGATAGCTGAAGGGCAGTTTGAAAGAGGACAGAAATAGACTATTCTCCCTATCTACAGGGGACAGGACTAGGAGCAGTGAACTCAGATTTCAGCAAGGGAAATTTAGGTTGAATATTAAGAAGAATTTTCTCCCTATGAGGGTGGATAAGCATTGAAACAGGCTATCCTTGGAAATTTTGAAGAGCAAAACAGACGAAGATGTGAATAGGGTACTTTAGTCAGGGATGATCCTGCCTTGAGCAGAGGGTTGGATTAGATGAGCTCCTGAAGTCCCTTCTGGCCTACTTTGCAATGATTTTATGTTGATTCTAAAATGAGTAAATAATTTTTGCATTTTCTTAGGTATTTACCTTTCGTGATATATCCAGTCTTATTCTGGACAGGTGTAAAATTAAATGTGTGTGGTTATACTCAATACTAGGTTTTGTATACCACAAAGCAGAAAGAAAGAATTCATCTCATTAAATCAGAGCGATCCACAGAGATCTAATGGACCTTGCTTATCCTTAAGGAAACTTTGTTCACTTGCATAAAGACTCACAGAGACTTCAGATAATATCTAGAATCATTGGAAGGTCTCCATGGTCATGATTCTGTTTGAAAATGAAAATAAGCTGTATGTATTGCTGAGCATGGAATTTTTGCATGCATAAATAGTTAGCATGAAGAACCTGGGACACTGAGGGTAGGAAAAAAAGTCACCTTTGTTCCTCCATAAAAATGTTTATGGTGGCGCAAGGTGATAGCAGATGGCCATCTTTCTGTTGTCCCACAAATGCTCGAATTTGTGATCAAGACAGAAGTTAGTAATAAATTGGACTGCTTCTTGCAGCCCACATCTGTTTGTTTATGGTGGGAAAACTGCCTAAGGCAGAGGCTCTGAGGGCTTGAGAGGCCCAGCTCTCCACACCCCTAAAGCCTCAGGACTGCCTGTCTTGCTTTCCTTGCTTACCTAGATGGGTTTGAGGGACGCATCAGGGTAAGCATGGAAGTCAGGGCTCCAGCTTTCTCAGACACATCCCCAGAGTCTTTTGACCCTATCCGGGTAAGTGAAGAAATTCAGGGCTGCCCTGGTCCTGGCACACGTTTCTAATAGTAGTGTGGGGCACAGGCAGCAAATGGGCAACAAATGAAGTTTCCCCTTCCATGTTAGCAGTTGCACACTAGGAAAATCCCCTGCAGAGGGATTCTCCTGGTGCATGTAGCTGCACCCCAATACAGGGTGTGTATCTGCAAGTGGGGATGGGGGTACTGTCCTCCATGCTTGCAGACATGCCCTGGTGAGATCCCCTGCAGGGGATTCACCCACACCCCAACATAGGAGGTATGTCTGCAAGCAGGGGTTTCCCCTACTTGCACGAGCACCCCAAGTCAGAGGGCAGAACTCAACATCATTTATAGATGTCTATGGAATATGATAGGCTGTGCCCTGACATACTGTGGCACAGCTAATCTCACTCCACGGATGATGTCTATGTCCAGTCAAAGATAGAAAAGAGCCAGTAACAGATGAATATGTCAGCAAAGCTGAATCAAGCAACAGGTAATACAAGGAAGCCATCTCAATTTAGGGACACTTGATGACAGAAATAGCCCCATCATATACTGTTAATGTTAACAGCCATAAGAGAACCTGGTGTTTTCCCTTCTCTAGTTCTGGCACATAAGCATCCTTTGTGGTACAAGGTAAAAGACTGGCTTAAGAACTTCACATGCCAACACAAAGATAAGGAAGCTCATAGCTATTCTCATTTTCCCTTTGAACTGAAGACATACTTCTGGAGAAAAACAGTGAGCCTAGCACCTTGCTTTGTGATGTTACCAAAGGTAAATTCTTTATGAAAAGCTTGGGTGACCAGGCTGTATGCTTCCAAGAGGAACTGAAGAATAAATAAGAGTTAAAATATACCCAGTATTATTCATGTAATCCTTTGGACTGCAAGAGGGACTTTTTCAAAATGTGTCCATCTTGGGAAGGTCAGTAAGACCCTTCTGAGCATGCTCAGGGGAAATCATGGTGGCTGGTGTCATGTTGGGTGTGCCTCTGTGGTCAAGGGGAGTAAATGGTATGCTAGCAACCAAGTTGAGATATGTTGGAGCTCAGAAAGAGAAAACACTGGGAACTCTCTGTGAAGCGGGACAGGGTTTGGGTGAACGAAGCAAACTGTCCTCTTAAAAAGAAGAAGAAAAATAAAAGCACTGACTGATCAGGGCTGGGTGAGCTCTGGCTCCTGCTAGCAATAGGTAACAAATCTATCCAGTGTCCCAGGAAACGAAAGAGGTTGTGGGGTATTTTAATAACTTCTCTCAACCAGAGAAACATGTGTCCTGCTCTAAGTGCTTGCTGGGAAAAAGAAATATAACACAAGCATGTTGGATCCATCCAGAGGATCCAGGGAAGGAGAACAGTTCTGAGAACAGTGTTTTCCAACATTTTCCAGCCCAAGGCACACTTACATTGATAACATTTTTCTGCAGCACACCTGCTAAGGCATTCCCCATCCTCATAACTATTATAGCTCATTGTCATGGTAAAATTCCACATCATACTTGTTCATTTCTGTCAGCACACTTTTGTGCCGCGGCAAACTGGTTGGGAAACAGTGTCCTAGAGGTTTAAATATCCCTAGTGAGAGGGCAGTGAGTCTGGTGAAAGCTGGAGTTTCAGGTGCAAAGGTCAAGAAGTGAGCATTAAGAGCTGCAACAGAGCGGAGAAGTGGAGGACAATGAAGCTGGTTTGCAGCATATTCATCACTGAGGAGCAACACAATGCATATTTGTTGTCATTTTAAATGTCTTCTTTGCAAGGTTTTAGTGCTTGTTATTCATTTGTTGTTGTAGTAAAAAGATAATTTGGGACTTTTTTATTAATTTAATTCAGGCAAATTTAATGAGAAGTACCCCACACTAGGTGCTGCTGGTTTATATATATAAGCACACAACGCCTCTGGGATCACTATATCTATAATGACCCCAGAGGAGTTGTGTACTTAATATTACATAATTCTTACATTCGCACTAACTGTGTTTTCTGGAGGAAAAAATATACATGAAAAAAGAAAACTTGACTAAAGGTGAAGAAAAAGCCTCTTTTGCTCAATAGCACTAGTATTTTGGTGGTTTATAATGCCTTTCACCTGAAGGTATACCTGACAGGAAGAATCTGACTTGAATTGGAACTCAGCAGTTGACTGATCTGAAACCAGTGCTGCCTTGAACATAAGTGTTCATCATTAAAAATTAGTAATTAATATTGATTTGTAAAACACCTGTCACATCTTCCCTGCTGCTTAAAATCTGAATATTAAAATAGATTAATTTTCTCAGTTACAGTTTTAATCATTTTCCCCATATGCTTCCCATGCTTCTGGAAAGTTATTTTAAAACTTCTCATTATCAATTGTGTGAACCTAAGTGTCTTAAGTAACATCTGTGGATATGCTCCAAGGCCTTTTGTCAGACATACGGCCAGGGAGATGAATCTGGGTCACAGAGTCATGTTGTATAGTCCAAAGGGATCCCAGAGAGTTCAAGGATGGGGCAAGCAGGATTCGGACTCACTACCAAAATCTAGGGTATGAAGTCTCGCTTAGGATGTATGTCTTTGGCAGGGGATGTGAGCAAATGGCTGCATTAACTCCCACATTGTCACATGCCCTACCACAGCTACCATTTGGTCCACTGCCGCTGCATTTGGATCCATCCTATGAGGATCCCCCGTGGACTGGATGCACTGAGTCTAATAACATTGATCTAGAGCTTCTGATGCATAGAGACCACTGTAATTTGTGTTTCATGGGATTTCAGGGGAAAGCCCAAAAGTTAGCATTTCCCTTGAAGCCCCGCAAAACCAAGATTTGGCCAGAAGTGGCCTGAAACTGCAGGGGAGAGGTAGTGTAGGGAAAAAACTTAAAAAAAAACATTACCTGAAATGCAGAGGAGAAAGGCAGCAGAGCTGTGGAAACATTGTGGAAGCCCCATGTGTTTCCAGGGATAGCCTGGTACAGGCTGAGCCCCTGCTGGGACTCAGCCGATGAGGTTGTTCAATTCCCCACGTTCATGGGGAATTTAAAAGCCCTGCTCAAAGTGAAGCACATGAGTACCCCCTGCCTTAGGGGCTGCAGGCATAAGCATGCTGGATGCCTGCCCCCACAGTGGGGTATGGGGAACAGCTGGTGTGCTGCTGTTCAATGGTAATCAGCCCCATGGCAGGCTCCCTCGGCCAGTCGGAGGTGTGGGAGAGCCTGCCCTGAAAGATGCCTGAAATTGGCTCCAGCAATCCTGCAGGGAGCCCGCTTTACCCGCCAGAGCCTAAATTAAAGTAATCTCTACTGATGAGGCATCAGAGACCCCACTGTGCTACCACCTACTGTACAAATATGTCTGTACCACAAAGAGTTTTAGATCTAAGTGGCTAAAACAATACGCCCAATTTTAAAACGTGCCTTTTAGTTTGAGGGAGTATTGGTTGTAGCCATGTTGGTCTAAGGACATAGGCAGACAAGGTTCTTTAGGTAAATCTGATATCTTTTATCAGACAAACTAAAATTTCAGTTGGTCTAATTAAAGATATCGGATTTACCCAAAGAACCTTGTCTGTGTATGTCCTTAGACCTTATACTCATATTTCAAGCAGCAGGGAAGATGTGGCAGGTGTTTTATAAACCAATATTAATTATTAATTTTTAATGATGAACATTTATGTTCAAGGCAGCACTGGTTTCAGATCAGTCAACTGCTGAGTTCCAATTCAAGTCATATTTTTTATATCAGGGACAACTTCAGGTGAAAGGCATTAAAAACCTTCAAAATACTAGTACTATTGAGCAAAATAAGTGTTTTCTTCACCTTTAGCCAAGTTTTCTCTTTTCATGCATATTCAACTAAAATTTTAGTTGATCTAATAAGATATAGGATTTACCCAAGAACCTTGTCTTCCTTTTAGTTTGGCACATTTTAATTTTTCCTATAAAATCGCTAAAAATATTAATACAAAAATTGATGAATTTTAATTCTGTTGTCAGAAGTGAGGTAGGTCCCAGTTTTTCTCCTCCAGCAGAGTGATAGTTAGTACAATTACAAAACAAAATTCAAGTATGTTATACTTTAGTCCTGCCCAAAAAGATGTCCACTATTCTCAAAGTATCTAGGCATTCAAAACAAGCTAAATCAGTTTACTTGTCTTCACATAAATACTGTTGAATATCAAGAGAGGGCTTTTTCCCTCTTTTTTTTTGTTTATTTTCCTGATACCTTTGCTAAAACTGTGATATGATATGATATGATATGATATGATATGATATGATATGATATGATATGATATGATAGGGTTTGAGAAGCAATAAGGTATTTCAAGTATTATCCATGACATTTATTTTCATCACTAAAGAAGAAGATGGATGTAAATGATGGAATGAATTGCTCAGAATTTGAGAATAAAATACAAAGATTTTCATTCTTAGGTTACTTGGACATGTGTGGCTAGAAGGTGACTAGAAGGTTGCAACTTTTTGGTGGCATATGTGAAGAGATCTGTAGAATTGATCCAGTTGATTTAATTGCCCATACATTACACATACTCACATTATGGTTGTCTTTCTGGTTAGTTTCAGTTAAAAAGACAGATTGATTTATCACCCTCTCAACACAGGAAGTGAACCCTCCTGGAAAGGTAAATAAATGGGGTCGGGTAGGGAAGTTTATTCTTCCATAGCCCCAGCTACACCTGTTTTGTGGATAAATGAAAGGCTTGTTTCCAGTTTTGCCAGTTGGTCATCTATCACCTCGGTCAATACAGCTTTTAAAGAAAAGTCATTGCATTGCAGGATTCATCATTAATCCTGTTCTGTGGAGTATCTAGAATGCCAAGATTAACACCAGGGTTAGTTAAAGTAACAGAGCTGTCAATGCTGTGTCTGTTGGCTTTCTCTTTGGCACAGAAGAGGCATTCATTTTGCATAGCCAAATGTTCACCCTTCCCACGAAGGTGAGATTTTTTTAAGATACACATAAGATTCAGACATAGATAGATAGGGCCAGATCCTTGGTTGTTGCAAACTGGGGTAGCTACTTTGACATTTTACATGAGCTAATATCTGGTTCTAAATGTAAAGAGCTTTTTAAAATTATTTTCCTGTAGGAGAGGAAGAAAATGTAAGTTTAATTATCACACTATGTTCCATTTAAGTTGGCAGAAGCGGCTACTGTTGAGTGACTGCTGTTTACATGTCCCACTTCCAGCTGGTTTCATGAGCATATAATATGATCTAAATGAGATCTGTGCAAGGAGCTGAAACCAAGAGAATATGGAATAATCTCGGCATCTTCAATCACACTTCTCACTTGTTTACACAAGATCGGAAACCAGCTCTGCACAAATTCACAGGAATAAGACTTAGGGGCAAAACTTGCTTCTGTGGCCATGTAACTTCCACAGCAGCAGGTCTGGGACAGATCTTCCTCATGGTGGAAGAGAAAGCTAGAGGGAAAGAGGGCATGGAGTGCATATGGATCATCTCTGCCTGGTACAAATCTAGAACTCTCCACTGGAGACAGAAGGGTTGTTACTGTGTAGGAGACAGGATACGGCCAAAGGAGACTCCTAGTCCATCAGGGCCACTGAGGGGACAGTAGCCTCAGACCCGTGGCAGCTGTTAAGCAATGGCTCACTTACGCTGTAGATTGCTATGAAATGCAAATTCCTAACCTAATACCCAGGTAGACAGAGTGCACTGAGCTGCCTAAGATCGGTGCCGAATTGTGAGTTTAATTTTAAAGTCAGAACCTTGCAAGTCATCTTATCAACTTTCCTTCTCAGACATTTATAACAGCGGCTAGTTGACAGGATAGTCTGTAACCTCATAGCCCTTTATATTAACTTGGCTTCTGTTTCCTGCAGGTCTTTCCCTTCTAATTGGATATTATTAAAGTTGTGTTTTTGACTGACATTGTACTAAAATAAAATGATTCCGAGAAAAAATCTTTACCCAGGAAGGTTAATTTTAGTAGGAGAAAATCCTGCATTCCTGTGATGAATTTAGTGCAGCAGGTCCCATATTTCTTGGTTCACCAAACCAGCTTCATCTGAACATAATGAGATCAGTTTTATATCAGAAAAATGCTATGTATGTTAAGTCCACCCAGTGAAAGAACCATTTTTCTGCACTTCATCAGAATGTTTAAGGCTAAATCCTGTTGGTGGGAGGTTTAGAAAAGAGTTTAAATCAGCTAATGACCCTAAGGCTATCCTTAGGACAGCAAAGTAATTTTTTCCGCTGGTCCCCAAAATGTACATAATTCCAGTACTTTCTGTGCAGAGCTGGCTTCAGGATTCTGAGGGCCCTTAGAGAGATGATTCATTGGGATACAGTGCAAATGTAAATATATTTGCTTTGGAGTGGATGTACTTATGCTGCCATGAAGCATGTGTACAATTCCTCAGACTTGTCCAAAGCTGGAGGAATAATGTTTTGACTTTGCCTTCCACATGGGATATAAGAACCCAGAAGCTGCATTCAGATAATTAAAGTAACAGCAATTGTTAGTATATAATGAATATTTGCAGGATATGTACTCCAAACATTTCTAGTAATCCATATTTATGTGGCATGTCTGTGGTACTGTTAAAATATCAGATGTACAAAACCTAGACCAGGGGCAGGCACCCCTCAGCATGTATGCCCGAGCGTGGCATGCAAAGGCATCTTGCTTGGCACGCGTGCCTCGGGGTGGACAGCAGGGGAGCCACAAGGGGCCCAGTCCTTGTTCTGGCAGTGCAGCCCCACCCTCTTTCCTGCTGTCTGCCTCAAGGTGTGCGTGCACCCATTGCCAGCAACAAGACAGGCCACAGCTCTGCAGACCCCAGTGCAGCTGCATGCAGCCTTCCCACCACCTGCTGTGAGCAGCCCAGGCTCTGTAGCAGATGGCAGGGGCCTACCCAGAGCCCATGCAGGCTGTGGCAGGCAGCCAGGAGCCCCAGCCTGGTTCATTGCTGGTGGCAAATGCACCCATGCCTCACAGCAGATGACAAGGAGGGGCCAGAGCTGCACTGCCACAAGGATCAGGCCCCTCACAGCTCCCCTGCCATCCACCCCTGGCATGCCAATATCTTACAAGTTGAGGTTGCAGCCGTTTTGCCCAAAAGCATTGCCAACCCCCAATGTAGACTAATAATCAGCTAAAAGAAATCCTTTATGGTCAAAACTGCCATACTAATAACTGAATCTTCTCATATGCAAATGTATCTGTCATTTAAAACAACTCTAGCAAACGAAATAGCTCACCTGGCACAAGACCTGTTCCAATACCTATTGAAAACGGTGGGAACCTCTTCCAATAGAAATCCCTGGCATTCGAAGTCAAACTAGTGTCGATATCACACCTTTCTTTTCTCTTAAGAGTTCAATTAATCTTTCCTTTTACACCTGTGATTATCAGAAAGTTAATAAATCCCACCTGAAGTATAATTTATGTGAAAATATATTTAGCACAAAAAGATATCAGTATAAGTCATTAAAAGTATCTTATGCCAATCTAAATTCCATTTTTAAAAGTTTACTGTATCCAGTGTAATCATGTAGTCACAGCACACCTGATTGTTAAAAACCTTTAGAAACCTAAAAATGCAAATACCATATTTAATTGACTATAAGATGACCCTGATTATAAGACACCCCCCACCAATAATTTTCTATTTTTGGAAATTTTCTATATATGGAAAATGTATATATTTGTTATATTTTTCCAGGTATAGAATCTAAGTATTAGAGTTTTACCTTGAATTTGTCCCCCTCCCTCTGCTACAGCAGTGAAAATAAATCTGGGAGTCAGGGGGCAGTCAGGGGCCTTGCCATCTTCAGATAATCTGACAACAGCTTCTCTGGGCTGGTGACATCATCTGGATGCCTGACTCCAGATTCCTAAAGGAAGTTTTATTCTTCCAGTTTAGTCAAGGCATATGCTCAAGACGAGGGCAGAGAAAGTACTTCAAGGATGTCCTCGAAGCCAACTTGAAAAAAGTTCAACATTGATATCAACTTGAGGGAGACTATCACACAAGACTGCCCCAAATAGAGGAAGAGTCTGCTGAAAGGATCTCATTACTTTGAAGCCTTCTGAAGACAACAGGAAATAGAAAAGTGGGGGTGATAGAAACAGTGTGACACAGACCCAATTCCTACCCTACCCTAAGAACCCAGAGTCACCCAACCCACACAGAAACATGTGCTTGGTTGCAACAGAGCCTGTCGATCCTGGATAGACCTTGTCAGCCATCTTCAGACCCACAAATAAGACAATCATGGAATACAATCATCCTCAACTGCATGGAATTGCCAGTAATGTAGGGAAGGGAAGGGAAACCCTTCCAAGAGTGCAGAATTACAAATCATTTCAACTTTGTATTTAACTGAGTGAAAACAAGTTACAAGTGCAGGGATCCCCAATATCAGTAAGTCCCAAGGAAAAGAATGAGACGATTCCCAACTGCTGTCTGCAAGGGCTTAAAGGAGATTTCAGATGAACACATAGAAGAACACAGTCTCAGTGAAGATTTCAGAAATTCCTAGATGCTTAACAGATATATTGTCTTTCAGAGACCTTTGGGAACTAGAGACTTACATTTTTATATAAGAGGTTGATTGATGGTTTCTTTTGTTGTTATCTTCTGGTTTTAACATGCACAGTTGGAAAGACTCCTAAGTCAAGCATGGCAATTGAAGTCTTAAGTCTTAAACACCAGCTATTTCATCTCCTATGAAACAATATCACATTTGTGCCCATTAAAATGTACGTACCACCTTTTAAAAAAGGTATTTAGATATCTAAAAGGTTGTGGTGTTCGTTTGTGAGAGGACACTAACATTGGTACATCTGTCTTCCCACTGGATTTGAAGGATCTTCCACAGGCAGTGTTGATGGTACTCTTCCAGTGACCTGAAATGTTTTCTGTATGTTGTCCACATCTCAGCTCCATACAGTAAGGTCGAGATCATGACCGCTTGGTAAACCACGAGCTTGGTTTTGGATCTGATATCACAATCTCAGTGTTGTGAACTCTCATGATTTTTAGAGTTGTGTTTAAAGTCTATGCTTTGGGAATGTGAACAACTTAGCTCTTTCTTTTATATATATTTATATTTATATATGTATAAAAGAAAGAGCTAAGTTTTCCACATTCGTGAAGCATAGACTTTAAGAACAATACAAAAAATTATGAGAGCTGGCAATACTGCAATCTTCAAACACCCATTTTCTCAGGTGTCTGAAGGCTGATCTTCCACATTTGAGGTGACATTGGATTTCTCCAGCAACATCAGTCTTCTGATAGAGATGGCTTCTGAGGTATGGAAATACTCAGCATTCTCCAGAGTCTCGCCATGACTCTGAAATTCCAGAGCTGGAGACCACACGTTAAGAGCCTGTTGATGGAAGACTTCAGTATTCAACATGTTAAGCATCGGTCCCATTTTCTTGTATGTCACAATAAACATGTTGGTCATTGTCTGAAGATCTACTTCTAAGTAAACACACACTACAGCGTAATCAGTGTACTGGAGTTCATGATTGAGATTAGGGCAATCTTGGTTTTGGCTCAGTCTCAGCAGAAATTAAGTAGTTTACCAGCCATTTGGCAATTTAGCTCCACTCCAACGGGAAGCTTATTGGTGGTTAGATATAACCTCACAGTAAGGAAATGTTGCACTTAATTTTAACTATGGGTGAAAGAAGATTTATTGACGAATGAGAACAGTACAGTCACAAGTCAAAATAGCAAAGACTTATTTAAATCAATAAAGGACATAGCCTCAGATTCAGGGAGAAAACAGGTCCACTAGCCAGGCTTCTGTGTTCCACTGGGAATGGGATTTGATTTGCTGAGCTCTGGAGAAGTCCAAAAAAACTGAAGTTGAAATTTCTCTCCAGCTTATGCCCAAAATTTATGGATGGCTGGTTTTAATATACTAATGAATGATCACTGACTGGTTTTATTTAAAGTTATTTGTTTCACTGAAACATTAGGAACTATATTAAACTAGATTTCCTGGGGGCCAAAAAAGTGTCAATTAGATGCGAGGAAAAAAGGAAGGGGAGAAAAAGGGAGGCTTCCTTATTTTCTTTTCCTTCCCAGTGTGGAATGTTGTTTCATACCGGTTTGTTATTTCTCCATCCTAGTTTATGGGTGACAAGGCTGCTTTGTTTTTACAATTTATCTAAACATTCTAACAAAAATACATCTATTATAGTAACATAACATTCAATATATTTGGTTATATTAATCATTACTTCTAATTATTTTAAGATGAAGCTATGATATAGAGTATTTGGATTATTTGATGTATGGTTCTTCCTTAAAGTGTTTCCTTTTTGGCCTTGTGCTCTGATTGTGTCTAATTAAACATATGAGTGCCCTGCTTTGCTTTGCTTTGCTGATCAAACTAGCTGCCACATCTGCGAAGATTAATGGTACAGTCACTCAGACACAGGCTTCTGGGCCCTTTTGGCCTTAGCCACATTTCTGCAGCTTAGGCCTAGACCTCTTGAAAATGAGTGAGCCTGGCAACAGCATGTAGCATTGCCTTATAGAATATCAAGAAGAGTGTTGGAGCAATGACACAGCCTTGCTTAACTTCTGTTTTAAACTCAAAGGGGTCTGTGATAGATCCATTATTAAGAAATACCACTCACATACCATTATGGTGCAGGCAAAGAACGGCAATGAATTTTGGTGGGCATCTTTATTTCAAGAATGAACTCAAAAACCAACTCAACAAGTTCCCTGTCAGAATTAATGAGTGCCTTATGACTTGTCTTAGACTGGCAGGGAGCAATATGCCACTGTCATTAGCGCATCTGCACCAACTCTTGATGCTGCCAACAAAACCAAGAAGGAATTCTATGCCAGCCTTGACCAGGTCCTTTCTTGTGTTCTGGAAAGAGACAGATTTATTCTTCTTGGCAATTTCAACACTATATTTGGAAGGGACAGAACCAGCAGCAAGGAAGCAGTAGGATAGGTCAATGCCAGCAGCAGCATCCTCTTGACCAAATGCATGGAACATGGACTCACCATCTTCAACACCCTGTTCCACCAGAAAAATAGGCACAAGACATCATGCCAACACCCTCAATCCAAGCATTGGCACTTGATTAACTATGCCATTTTTTGTTCCCGGAATTACAAAGATGTTTTCATCACCTGAGTTATGCTAGGACATGACAACTGCTGAACCAATCACAGAGTGATCCACTAGGTTACGTTGTTCAAACTGGTTCCCAAATGACAGCCGTAGAAGAAGCAATGCTGACAGAAGATCAATGTCAAAGGACTCAAAGACCCAATCAAGCAAGACTTTTTCCACCAATGCTTCAATAAGAAACCAGCAATTTCTAATCAACAACAATGGGAGAATGTCAGCAGCTCTTGAGGTACCTTTGAGTCCACCATCATTTGTGCTGATGTGATGGGCTAGCTAGTGGCGGTTTGGCCCAGAGGTTTTGAAAAGTTCAAAAATGATTGGTGGGGGAAGGGATTTCCTTTTCCCCACCAGTCAGGCCTTGGAAAAGGAGAAGGGGCCAGGTAGGGAAACCAGGCCTGAAAGTACATTCACTTCCTATATCACCTAATTGGTCCTGCCAGCCACCTGGAGGGGGATAAAAGGGGCAGTGCACCTGGACCCAAGAGAAGAGATTGCTGAGGGACGAAGAAGAGGATCCCTGAGGAACTGGTGAGTGCTGACTAGCGGGGGTGGAGCAGTTGCCCTCAGAAGAGCCCTGAAGCCAGCAATGGGTCTGAGCTGCAGATGGTAACTCGGCTCAGTGCTGGCAGTGTGCATGGCAGCATGCAGTGGGGATACAGGCCCTGAGCTGCAGGCAGCAGCTCAGGCATCCTACCCCTGGCAGGGAAGCCGGGAGCTTGGCATGCAGACAACGTGTGGCAGGAATCCAAGTCCCAAGCTGCTAGCAGTTTGGGCATCCAACCCCCCAGCAGGGAAACCAGGACTTGGCACAGGCCACTTCCCCTCCCTGGCACATGGCTGGCACCGGTGTACAGGTCAGTATACAGAGGGTCCTGGGCCCATGCTAGGTGGACTGGGCCCCACAACATCCCTGGGAAGAAGGCAGGGGCTCTCTGAAGTGAGGGAGAGCTGCCCCAAACTGTTGGGGGGAGCTTGGGCTTTCCTTTCCCCAGCATGAGACTGGGCAGGAGGTTTGGCATGCAGACAGCACACAAAGGATCGTGGAGGGACTAGAGCCTGGAGGCTGCAGATAGCAGCCTAGGCTTTGATAGCTCAGTGCTAGAGTTCTAGTCTGCCCCATGGAAGATCAAGCTTTGACTCTTGACCAAGACAACCGAGGGGTGGGTTGATTGAAAAGGGAATCTCCACCTGGGAAGAGGGTTCTTCATCTCTTTTCTCCCACCCCTCCAGGGTACCTATGCCTTATAGTCTGTGAAACCCTGCACCTCAAGTTGTTGT
>NW_017728943.1:126061452-126091046 GCF_001723895.1 Crocodylus porosus | reverse complement strand
CTTACACCTGTCAGGAGCCACCTGGATTCTTTACCAGGAAACATCAAGACTGGTTTGATTAGAATGACTGGGAGATCCAAGAGTTGATCGACCCCAAGTGCAAAGCCTTTTGTGCTTGGCAGAATGGCATCAACTCCAAGCAAAAGAAATTGACTCATCAGTTTATTTGGACTGAATCCAAGGCAGAGGTCTAAAGGAGGACCCATGATATGAAGAACAGATGGTGGGAAGACAAGGCAAAGGAAATTCAACATCTTGCTGATATCCACAATATATGTGGTGTTTTTCTGTGACACCAAAGCCATCTATGGTCTGAGCATTCAGGGATCAACCCCCTTTTCCATGCATATCTACTATGTAAAATTAGAAGTAATATACAGTTAATCGTTGCTGGAGTTATAAAAGAAAGTTTGGTTACTCCGTAAGTATCCACTCAGAGCCAGTTATAGGGGCAAGGCAGTCATGGCAACTGCTGTGGGTTCCAGACCACTACACTATGTATCCTACATGCAGCTGGGAGAAAGAAGCCTCTACCTGGGACCTCTAGGTGCCTGTACACGAGCCCAGAGACTGTTCCAATGCACTGTAATTACGTGATAATTAACACAGTAATTACTATGCTCCAGCCAGCCTCTGCACCTCCTGTATCAGCATCCCCTCACAAATGGTAGTGGGAGTGCTTTATCTAAAGCTCACTCGACGAGCTGCTCTAATTAGACCTGCTCAAATCAGAGCTGCTCTTGAATCTGCTCTAATTAAAGTGCCCACTCCGGGAGCACATATAAAAATGTCCTCTGTGTCTATTATAGGGTTTGGAACACTTTGGCACTAACTACATTCACATTGTGCATATTGGACTGGATAGACCTTACTGAGTGCAATTCATTGTACCAATGGGAGTTTGACATGGGAGAAGCTTGCAGTGCACATCTGAACAGGCAAAAATATTAAGGACATCTAAGGCTTGGCAATAATCTAGAAAATTATTTTACAAAGTGCCACCTACTCCACATTGAATCCTTTTGACAGTGGAGTAACCTGCCTAAGGGACTGCCCATATGGCAGTCATTGTGAGTCCCAGTGCAGAAGCACATCTCAGAATGCCCACTGACGTGCTCCAAGCCCTTAAGTTCATAAATGAAGCTGCTCTGGACTTGTCAGCTTCTCCCAGAAATGTTTCAATATAGGACTCAAAAGCAGGCACAAAGAGAAGAATCTGGAGCAGTCCACTGGTGTAGTTCTGGGGTTGAAGCCTACCTGTGGACATGGGCAGACAGGGCATAATCAAGCCAGAATTCAACACCACTGTGGTGTTGACAAGCCCTACAACTGAAAGAACCACTCTTCTGGGCTTTATCAGATTATGTATGACTGCATCAGATCCATCTGGGAGGTTTTAGAAAAGTTTAAATGAACTAAGGACCTCAAAGTTATCCTTAGCAGTGTTCATGTGAGGCATTAAGGCAAAGGAGTTACTGTGCTGTAAATTCACAACCTTACTTACTGCAAAGTCTCTTCCCTGTACACCTTAGTCTTTGTTGAGAGCTGGGTACCAGCAAAACCTCCTGCATTTAGCATCACTACTGACACACTCACACTTGGCAGCTAGTCATTTGGCTTATGTAGTCCATGCCCTTACATTTTGGTTTTCATCATTAAATTAGGCTTTGGGGTTTTATTTATTTATTTTCATTTTAATTTGGAGGGGAAGACTTAAATAAGCAAAGGAAAGCATGTCCAGAGCAAATATACAAAACGTGCTTTAATGTAACACACCTACCAACCATTTCCTCACCTTACACCTGATGGAGTCACAGGCTATGTCTATACAGCCTCCACAGTGAGACCAGGAGTGCTGCTGAGAAATAAACTCTTCCTACTCATGGCCACTTTGCATGTGCGTTACTCCACAAAACGATCAATGTAGATGACTCAGGACCAGGCCAGAGCTGATCAGAGGAGCCATTAGAGTTCTTTTGTCATTTGTACTGCCTAATTTGTGGGTGCGTGGAGTGGTCAGAACTTATTCGCTGCTGGTGGCCCTGGGCTTACTCCAGAGGCCATATAGACATACCAACTGATGCCCATACAAAAAGGGGGGCATCCTTCATTGCATTCCAATCTTTTTGCATCACTCTGGAGTATAATGGAGACAGAAAACATAAATCTTGACAGCTAGAGCTTCTTGAGCATGGGGGGAATCCAGCTGGCGCACAATGGCTATGGCCAGTTCCTGCATTACTGCATAGCAGTTTCTGATCTAAAAGGTATGCAGATGTTATTCTGGGTTTCCAGCAATGCTTGGCTGACACATGGTCCCTAGGGGCTACTTTCAACCAGGCATACAGCCCACAGATTGAAAAGGAATTAAATTCACTCTCTTGAAAGCTGTTAAGTTGAGGGCCAGTCTAATGAACTGCCTGCTTGATAGTTACATTGCTTGCCTAGTTAAAAATGCATTGTTAAGAAACACAAATATAACATTATGCAGGATATTGGATCATAGGTTTGTGACTTTGGCTCATCAACAATGTTAAATGATGGAAACTGACAGCTAACATCAATATATTTTTTAGCAGTAAACAAAAAATGCCTGATGGCATAAACTCAGACAGTACACCGATATGGGAAAAGTAAACATATTTTTTATCCTGAAGGGCCTCACAAAGGCATCACTTCTTCTGTTCAGTAATATTGTTCAATATCTGCCCTATTAGGTTTTCCAAGAAACCTTTGGAAGAAATTTACTATAAAGTGCAAAAAAAAATCAAATTAAGATATTTCTAGTGCTTGTAAGTAATTACATTATTTTAATACAGGTGCTTTCCATGACAAAAGCTGTTATTTGTCAAACCATGCATATAGGGTTCAGTATAGCAGTATGTATAGATAGCAAAAAGATCAAAAGTACGTGCAGAATGATGTGGTCATATATAGGCCTAATCAGTATACATTTATTAAGTCATATTATTCAGAGGAAGAAGTGAGCTAAGCAAGGTAACCTGAATGAGTATAACCTCTGCACCACCATAATGGGGCCTACCCCATTACAAGAGAGGAAAGGGATCTAAGAGTGACTGACCTTCTTCCCCCTTTTCCCCATATTTATTTCCCTTTTCTTTCCTTTTTCTGCCTTTTTTTCCCCTAAAGCCAAACTAACAGGCAGATAAGCCTGAAAAAAATGTCTGCCTAGTAGGGTGGCCATCATAGAGGACATTCCAGTTTTCTGCTACTCTGTCCTTTGTCCTCTATTGTTACGAAACCCAACACCTTTATGTCCTCTATTTTTCTCTTCAAGAGAAAAGTAGAGGACATAAAGGCATCCAGTTTCATATCAGTAGAGGACAGAGGACAACCGGACTGTCCTGTGTGATGGCCACCCTACTGCCTAGCCCAGGTACAAATAGTGCCTGATGGGTGTGGGTCAGGTAACCCAGGAAGGGCTTTATAAGCTCAAGCCCCAAGCCAGAGGCGTAGTCTAGCCATAGGAGATACAGGGGACAGATCTCCTCATGGAAAAGCCCAAAGGCAGGACTTGGGACTGCAAAGGAAGGACTCAAAGTTGGAGGAAAACTTGGAGTCTGTACAAGAAGCAAAATAAGTATCCTGAGCCTTCTGTTTTTCAAGCACCGCTTCTGGGTAAGGTTGACCCCAAATGAAGCCATTTCTTTGAGCTGAAGTGGACACACATGGTTTTGGTTCCTTTTCTCTTTTGTTACCTAGTGGACTGAATTGCACCTGTAGAAAAGGCAGAGGCCACTGATGGGGATGCCTGGGGACACCCCAAACTCTAGGAGCAGTTTGTTTAGATGATGGAAGCCAGAGACCAGGGCATAAGCTCAGAACCCATGAAGGGAAAAGTTTTTTTCATATGTTTACTGAATTTCTTTAAGTATTGTCTTTTTGATTTTGTAGCAGAACTTTTATTGTCCCATAAACTCAAGGGGAAATTTGCTTGAGTTAGGCAAACAGGATCTGGCCCTCAAATATCCATGTAAATAACATATGCATTTATCTGATCTGCCTATATCGTGTGCCCCCTTATAAGATGCTTTTACAGTTGCTGGAAGATCCTAATGATTTCTGCATATATATTATGAAAGCAAATGATACCTCTTCCTCCACAAGTAACTACTCTGGCCCTGAGATAATTTTGCCAGATATTAGGTTTGCATTTGTCATAATGGGCACCGGCGATGATTCTTAAGTTATTCTCACTATGTCAGAACAGGCTGAAAAGTAAAACACTTCAGTGCTGTTAAAACTTTCCCATGAAACTGAGACATATATTAATAGAGTTTAGGGAAATTAATAGCTTGGGGGAATAGTAATTATGGAGCTTTAAAATTCCCATCACCAGCTATATTCTATTCTGGTTGGTAATGCCCAAAGTTATCTTTTCTCCCAGTCTAGAGTCAGGAATACACCTCAAACATCCTCAGGACCTGACCTACAGACTCAACCCTCTTTACAAATATTGCTTAAGCATTGCCCTGCCAAGGTGAAGTGGGTAGCAGTTGTTATGCTCATTGTCTAGATGGAAAAATAGTGATACAGGAGGCTTACTCTTCTCATTTACCCTAGGGTAATTCCTCTTAAGCATACACCAGGATCCAGAGGACCAACAGTTGCCTAATTTAACTCTATTTTAATCTATACAGTTAAATGAGAGAGAATCAGGCCCAGCCAATTTAAGTAACTTGTTCAGTGAGTTAGTGGCAGATCTGACATTCTGTCCATACATCATTAATGTTACTTCACATCCTCACAAGTTCTTCTTCCTCCCGGATACCTATTAGGTCTTTTGTGCTGAGGTACTGTATGCACTTAGGTCAGCAGGTCAACAAAAGAGCTAGTGAAAAAAGTTTCAGTGACATTTCTCTGCCAAAATGCCAATTTATCAGACCTAAAATATGGCACAGAACAGGGGTGAAGGGGATTTTTATGAAGGTTTTCCAGCAGTCAGTTGCTGAGAGAAATAGAGAGAGGGAGAATATCTAATAATCTAGCACTTAGGGCATTCACCTGTTTTACAGTAGTGATTTATCTCCCACAATCCAGGTGATTGCCCTAAACACCAAGCTATAGGTTTGTTCTGGGGTTGGTCTTCCCCCCAACATGTCTTTTTTCCAGAAACCTTTAAAAAGATGACATGCACATGGAATGGAATCAAATTCTGAAACCTCAAACATTTCTATTAAAATGGAATCTTTATTTTTCCAGCCAACATAATCAACAATTTCTATTGCAGCTTGCCCTGAGCACAATTATCCAATATGAAAAGGGGGAAATCTCAAAATTAGTGAAAACATTATGTTACTTGCACACTAATCCCAAGAGTACTCCAAAATACATTCTTCTGTCATTACTTGGAATGTCGCCTAATGAATTGACAGTAAGCCAATGAATCTGCAGTATAGCAAAAGTGCAGCACTACCTTTTATGGATGGTAAAGTATTCTCCATTGTTTCAAAACCTTTAATAACAATTTATATATTTTTAAAAACCCTGTGCTTTTGCCATCCAGGAAGCTTTCTGTCTATCACTGACTCATTTCAGCTTTGGCAATCCATGAAATAATGGAAAAGTTTCTTGGAAAATGCACAGCAGGGGGGATCTCCAAATGGAGTTCTGCCACTCTCACATTTTCTCTAATTTGGGAAGATTTCCACTCCTCTTGGAAAATATAGATGGCTGACATGATCCAGTTTCATTCCTTGGATACAGAGAGTACTATTAACCCAAAGAACAAAAGTTTGTGGACTCCATGTTATTGCTGTATGCCAAAAGTTCTTTTATTTCAGCTACCTGTAATCTCTTTCTTCCCAGTGCTGTGCCTTCGATTCTTACAGGCTGCTAATTACAAATGCCATCTTTTAAATCTATGATGCCACATATTTTTTATGCCACCTATGATAGAATGCTTCCAAAATACAGGCATCATGTCTGATATACATCCTTCTTATTCCAGTAAGTTAAGAGTAGTTACTAAGATTTCCACTCTTTTAAAAGAAGAGCTTTCAGTTTCAATTTAGCTGTGGTTATTATATTCCATAATAGGCATATATTCCATTTCATAATATGTATATTATACCTACACATTATATAATGCATACTATACATTGTATAAAACATAATATACTGGATGTGAAAGCCTGGCCCCATTAAAATTGACAGCAAATTGAAAGGCCCATTGGCTTCAGTGAGGCAGGATGTTCCTATTATATGGATATACATAGCCAAATTTGGCTCTAACCTGGGCAGTTCCACTCATATCATTAGAGATGGGGGGAGTGACACTATCTTCTGCACAGAAAATCTCTTTGTTTCTTTCCATAATTCCTCGTGATCGGAATAAAGAGCAGAAGTTAGCCCACTAGTTTCTGCTATAATGCCACTAACTTCGGAGGACTGACTTCTAACTTGCACTGGCATAAACAATAGCAAAAATAAGTACAGTATCATAGTAAAATAGCAAACATCAGATTGTACAGTGCCAGCCCTCCCCTACCTGACATAAATCAGAAATAACTCCGCTGAAGTTGGAGGCTATGTGTACTTGGTAAATTTACTATGCTTAGCAGTACTGTGTTCACACATATTGAACTGATCCAGTCTGGTTGATTACCTAAGCCAGAGACAGGAGAGCAACCTCCAACAATGGTAAATGACCGCGTCACTTAGCCTATGTTAATTAGCTTATTCATGGCACCACAGAGACCAAAGTACTCTCCCCTAGTAATTAAGGGGCGGTGCAGCATGCTGAAGGACACTTTTACCGTGCATGTGTGTGCCCGTTACAGCCAACCAAAGTAACACAGATATAAAATTAATGTACAAGGAGAACTGGGCCTTGTATATTTTACTAGGTCCTACAAAAAAGTAAAAAGAGTTTTGAATAAAAACAGGTAAAAGGGACATGAATGATGTTAAAAGGCAGAGAGAGAGAGAAGAGAGAGAGAGAGAGGGAGACTCAATTCTGTTTATGTAAAATATTATGCACTCATTTACACAGATACATGTCTTGACTTGATGCTATTTGAACTTCTATCATGCTTTTATATAAAGTTCCCTCTCCTTTCTGCAGGATACTCTCATGGGAAGTCCATTGAAAATGTGCCAGTTTGGGTTTTTGTTTTGTTTTTTAACATTTGCAACCCACTAAAAAAATTAGGCTTATGAAATACATAAAAACATGTGGAAATGTATTTTCCCTCATGTGGGAATTTAGCTACTCTCAGAATCAGATGTCGGAGTGTCAGGAGACTAGAGCAACAGATGAGGAATTTATTAAAGAAATTATGGAGGGAAGATTAGATGGCTCAGGGAGTTGGACAAAGGCTACATAACTTTTCATCTGTACCACAGGCTGGGATTGTGAGTGAAAATAATTATAATCTGAAGATGGTTTGGTGTGGTGGTCCATGTGGAATCACTTGGTGGTTTTTCTGCTGTTCCTAATGCACAGCTCTTTCTAACCCCAGAACTTCCACATATTTATCGCTCTTTTCAGCAGAGGCTGAAGAATAAAGGTCCAGTAAATACAACCAAGTATTTACTCATGTGCTTAAAAATAAGCATTTGCTCAAGTTATTTGTTGAGCATGGTCAATAATTAGAGCAGCAGGGTCAGTTATTTGTTAGGCTAAGGTCAAGAGATCATAGAAAAGTAGGGGTGGGAGGGACCTCTCAAGGTCATCAGGTCCACCCCCCTGGCTAAACCATCCCATTCAAGTGTCTGTATAACCTGTTCTTGAAAATTTTCAAGCCTTTCCTCATTAGTTTTGCCACCCAGGTCCCTAATCATTCTTGTCACTGTGCTGGACTCTTTCCAAACTGTTTGAATCCTTCTTGAAGTGTAGGACCCAAAACTAGACACAGTACTCCAGGTGAGGTCTCACCAGTGTCAAGTAGAGTAGAAGAATCACTTCCCTTGATTTGCAAGTGACACTCCTGTTAATACAACCCAGGTTGCTGTTGGTTTGTTTGGGGTTTGGTTGTTTTGTTTTGGTTTGGGGGGGGGGAGTGTTGGTTTTTGCAACAAGAGCACACTGTTGGCTTATATTCAGCTTATGGTCTGCTGTAACCCCCAGGTCCTTCTTGCAATACTATAGTTTAGCCAGTCATTCCCCAGTCCATGTTTGTGCATACTATTCTTCCATCCCAAGGACTTTGCATTTGTCCATGTTCATTTCATTTCATTGACTGTGGGCTATTTCTCTAGTCTATCCAAGTCATTCTGGATCTTGGCTCTACTCTCCAGTGTGTCTGCAACTTTACCCAGTTTGATATTATCTGCAAATGTCCTTACTGTACACTCTATCCCAGTGAAAATATTAAACATTACCATATCCAGGACAAACTCTTGGGAAACCCCACTTGCTACTTACTCCCAAGTAGACCCCAAGATATTGATTACTACAGAACTACTAAGACACTTGGTAAAGACATAAAATATGGAAAGGGAAGTTGTCCTGATGTTCTTGATTATCTCCTCCTTATGTTGTTAATAGTTTAATGGAAAGAGTTGAATTTCCATTTAATTAAATGGAAACTCTATTTAGAAATGTAGGTAGTCAAGGAATCTGATATGAGTTGTATATATTAGATAGAGAGTAGCCTGCAGAGGGAGCACTGAGAGCACAGGAGAGTTTCCAATTCAGTTGTCTAGCTCCACAGCAGCTAAAAACAGTGGTTACAGTGATAATTTAGCTTTATCCTTGTTGCTCAGGCTTTTAGCAGGCTAGCTATATGCAAACTACATTTCAATCAGCACCAGGAGTTTTGAGGTTTGAGCACGCTCAGTGAGGGCAGAATATCAAAAAGTTCACCTTCTAAAATCGAGGATGTCATCTGTAAATTAGAACTTTGCAGAGGTTCAAACCATGGGCAAATAAGGCTGGATTTTCATAGAAATGGCAAGAGCTAAACTTCTGACATGCACCACCCTTTCACCAGCTTTCAAGTCCCATTTCCAAAGCATAAGGTGACACTATAATTTATCAAAAATGGTCACCCCAAATGTTTAACATAAGTAAAAATGTATATTTACCTTATATATATTTGCACAGCTTCATTCTCAGGGTGGGCAAAAAGTTTTGGTTTCAGTTTTCCAGAAGAATTGAGCCCAAGTCAGAATTTAGCGCAGAATTCAGTGCAAACAGTTAAAGGTTGGCCAAGTTATTAGCAAATAGAAATTGGGCCTTGTAATAAGATTGCCTCATACTACCTAATAATGGGTGGTGCTAGCTGCTGCCTACCGCGGCGTCAGCACTGAGGGGGGGCTCCAGACCCTGGTGTTGCAGCACCCAGCCCCCCGCAGCTATGCCCACTCTGCAGTGGGGACCCCTCCACACTCCCTGACATTAAGGCAGCAAGGGCCCTGCAGTGGCCAGGCAGGAGCATGGCCAGATGCTGGCCAGCAAGGCCCCTTACAGGTGGGCAGACATGAAGGTTATTCCTCCTCCCTCCAGTGCCCCACAGAGGCAACAGCAGGGTCCTATTCCCCTGCAGAAAGCAACTGCAGCCATGAGGTGGGCAGACCTGGCTGCCAGTGGGGGTAGAAGGGAAACTAACCCTCTTCTCTGCCCCCTTCTGCCTCATGGACCATGGTGTCCTACTGCCGCTGCAGGGGGGGGGAGCCCCTGGCAGACCCAGCTTGGATCCCTGCCAGTGAGATAGAGAAGGGGAATTAAACCCCTCCCTGCCCACCCCACCCCAACAGCTTCCCTGCAGCCGAGGGCATGCTCTAGCACCCCCAACACCCATCCTGAGCAGCTGCAGGCATGTGCCTGCATGTCTGTTCTGTTACAAACTGGGTCAACCATGGCAGGTTAGACTAACCTGCCAAGGTTGAATCAATTCAGGCTCCAGCTTTTTGAATGTCTGTCCCTAGCCTAAGGGCACCTATACACGTGCCCAATGCCTGCTCCAACACGTTCCAATTAGACCACATTGGAACAATCGGGCAGACAGACTTGATTAATCAGGTTTTCTCTAATTAGAACACTCCAGCAGCTTCAGCATCATGTGTATTCAGTGTCCCCGCATTTCAAAATGGCAGTGGGGGAACTTTAACTAAAGCTCATTGAACAAGCTTTAGTTAAAGCACCTCCACCACCATTTTGAAGTGTGGGGCACTGAATACATAAGACACTGCAGGCATTTTAATTAGAGCAGCTCTTGAGATGTCCAGCAGTTCTGAACCTGGGGTACATGTACCCCCAGGGGGTACGTGAAGCCTCATCAGGGGGTGCATGAGATATATTTCATACTTTGTCTAACACAGGTCAAAGGGCCTAAAAAAAATAAATTTCCCATTGAAAGGGGGTACATGAAGTCTCACTCTGAGACCAAGGGGTACGTCGACTGAAAAAGGTTCAGAACTGCTGCCCTAAGTGAAGAAGCAGAATTAGTACTGCCACTGCACAATGAGGAAGGTAAATATATCTATTTAAAAAAGATCAGAGTCAGCTAAATAAGAGGTTAGGCAAACTCAAGTTGACATGAAAAAAAAATGCATGACTGTGAGTAATGGAGGTCTATATGTTCTTTTGGTTCCATGAGAAAAGAGGCAATAATACTGGATTATGGTGAAATTTGAAGTGACTGCAATGGCCCTCCTGAGACATTCATTTTTAATTTATATGTTGTTGGGAGAATGATATCTGGGGCATGTAACTCAACAGCAAAGTAATGATGGAATCTGAAATGAGCATGTAGAGATTTATAGATCAGAATTCAGGCAATTAATTTAAGATGGGTCCAGAAACAAGCCCATGTTTTTGCTATACTTGGAAACATATGTGATAGTCTTTTTGTAAAGGGTAAGCTGAAGTTAACTCAAAGTCAGATTCCAAAGCTCTTTGGGGTGGACACCATAACAGAAGTGGTTACAGCTTGCTCATCTTCAGTGCCAGCTGCAGCTCCCAGACTACTTAGAATTCCTGCTGTTGCATCACCAATGTTGAGACCTTAATGGACCAGACACAGCAGAGCTCCTCCACATCTCCCATTCTACCTCCTTACCCTCTCCTGCTCCTGACATACCCAAAATACCAAAAGTGGTGAGAACCAGAAAGAACCTGGGGGCCTACTTGTGAATTTACACTCGCGAGTATAGCACTGGCTCAGTAATGAAAATCCACCTAGAACTGAATTATTTTACACACCAAGTTAACTCCCTCCTCTGGGTTGTCTAGTTCATAACTGAGTGCAGTGTGCTCAAGACATATCAGGAATGCTGATTACAGAACTGGCAGCCTTCATTCAACATGAGTTATCTGGTCATTCTGTATTAGCATAATACTAACATGTCATGGAGAATGATGACTAGTACTGGTCAATTTTCTTTAGCCCATACTTTTTATTTTAGCAGAAAAAGTAATACACATTTGGCCACACTTAAACATTTGCCAAATTAATCTCTGTTTTACCAAATTGTTTGTGTCAGGGGGAAAAATATTTTTGAATAATTATTTTTAATTAAAAAATGGAACATCTAATTGACATTTCTGATACAAAATTTTTACATATTTGTAATTCAAAGTGACTTTTCACTTAATCTGTGTGCCAAGTTTACTAGAGCCCACTGTTATAAACAAAACGAAATACCATTGAAGTATGAAAGTAACGACCTTCCAGCCCTGCAGAATTTGGGCCCTCTGAGTGGGAGAATATAACCAGAGTCTCCTGGTTTTGCTTGTTTTCATTGGAAATGCTCCTGATTTACTCCAGTGTAAACGAAAAGAGTGTCAGACTCAAACACTAAGTCCTCATGTTGGCAGGCAGTATGGAATATACAAGTGTTCTCTGGGTTAGGTAAGCAAGCCAGGAATTGGCAAGTCTACCATCTCCACTAGAGACAGCTTTAATTTATGACCGCATACTCCGTCTACCTCCCAAGGTTAATATATCCCTTGCTACTCCCTGGGAGCATAGTCGGTGTTCTTGTTTTTTCAGTGGATGGTACATATACAAGGTCAAAATAATTCCTGTTATAACTTCACTAACTTAAACTTTGAATCTGACCAAACATGCTCCCACATAGAGCTATTTGAACAGCTTTTCACTGCAAGATGGCCATGTCTTAAGGTACCTAAGGATTTACATAGAAAGATAACACTTTTGCAGTGGTTGATATTTCTTCTTCAAGGACTAGTCAAATGAAGTTTTCTCTGGGGCTTCTAAAGAGCAGTGGCTTTATTACCACTAGAATGCAAGCAAACCATATCCCACAGATTGAAATTCCAGCAGACAAGCTATACCAGGTATCTTTGGTTTGCAAACTCAATGCCCTTCCCTATCTCTGTATGCTAATTTCTAGTTTAGACAATAAGACATACAAAAAGCTAGAACTCTTGGTTCCAAAATAATACCTTTTATTAGACCAACTGGAAAAAAATCACCAAAAAATTGTCTTTCCATAGTTTAGACAATGTGATTCCTGATCTCCAGCACTGACTATTTTCATCAGGTCCTGGAGCTGAAGTACTCACTTGCCATTAACATGAAAGCACTCAGAAGAAGCACTGGGGAAAGGCAGGTTTTTCTTTTCCATAAAGTATGTCTGTAAAGGACAGCAAAAACTTGACACACTGGAAATTCAAGGCAATTAGTCACAAATGTTCATATTAGAAAGGAAAAAGGCTTTTCAGACCATCTGATCCACCTTTCAGTCTGCCATCATCTTTGTGTTAATCTTACATTATTTCAGTGACAGAGCTTTCCACAGCTGGATTTGCAGCTTTCAGCGGGCAGACAAAGAGAAAAACCACTTTAATTTAGAAACATGTGTTAATGAAGCACATTAATCACAAAATTACCAACAAATAACATGAGTTGCTGTGTTATTACCATTATTTCCAGTGGAATTTCTTTGTAGTTTCCATCCTGTCTCCACAGAAGAACATGGGTTTTCATAGTAACAAAGTAAATACGGGATAATTTGTTGCATGTACGTGAGAAAATTGAAAATGCATGTGTAGTTGCATTTTTAGATTAAACCCTCTTAAGGGTTATAAATTTCTCCTAACTACAGAATAAAATACATGGATCTCCAGAATTCCCATTGATTGCATTGTATAGCAGGGTAGCTGTAGGGTTCCTGTGTTTCTACAATGGTTTCTTGCCCCAGCATACCTCTGTCAAATCCCCCCCAGTGGGCACATCTACATATGCCCCTGACATTTAATAAGTACTAAATAACTGCACACCCAGTGGTACTGTGCAGTCTTGGTGGCCCACAGGTCATTTCCAAGCCTACTGTGCAGTAGCAGTGGTGTTATGGTTAGTGCTCGCTGATGCTATGTCACCATAGCAATGACCAATGTCGCCATAGCTCATCACTACAGTGATGTAGTGTCTCATGTAGACATGCCCAGTATGACTGAGGAAACCAAACTGTCAAGGACTATTCTTCCAGTATTGAAAGGGGCATAAGCACTTAAGTTAAGTGGGCTGCCCAGGCCAGCTTGGAGGCATCAATGGCCCCTAAGCCTGGCAGCCACCTGCCACAGCTGCTTCCATGCCCCCTGCCCTTTGCAGCACCCAGCAGCTGCACCACAAGCTGTGGGCTGGCCGGGGCTGGGCAAGCTGTTCTGCCTCCAGCTGCCACTGCTGCTGCCACTCCTGCCCCTGCCATGCTACTCTGGATGGGTGGGCAGGAAGCTTCAGCCCCACGGCTTCTGCCTAGTGCAGAGAGATCTGGCTCCAGCTCCTGGACGCCTTCCATCTGCTCTGCCCACAGGAGCTGTTCATCTCGCCATGTGGATGAAAGACAGCCAGAGCTGAAGCCAGAGCTCTGTACATTCAGCTGAAGCCACTGGGTTGAAGCTTCCATCCACGCCGAGCAGTGCTGCATGGTGCAGCAGGAGCCACAGCTGGAGTTGAGGAGAGCAGGACAGCCCTGCCGGGCCAAGCCAGATTCCCATAGCCTCCAGTGGCTTCTCTCGCTTCCGCTCCTGCCCCTGCTGCACCGCTCCAGGCGGCAAGGGAGCAGGGAGAATTTCAGCCAGGCAGCTTCTGCCCGGTGAATGCAGCTCCAGCTGCAGCTCTCAGCCACCTTCCACCCACTCCACCCACCCGCAGGGGCTGCTCATCATGCCAGGCAGCAGAGAGGATGGAAAGTGGCTGGAGCTGGAGGCAGAACTCCATGCCCTGGGCAGAAGTTGCCAGGCTGAAACTCCCCCCACCCCCACTACCCAGAGCAGCACAGCAGGGGCAGGAGTGGAAGGGAAAGATGCTGCTGGAGATGAGGGGAAGCTAGCTTGGCCTGGCAGGGCTGTTCTGCTCCCCTCACTTCCAGCTGTGGCTCCTGCTCCTGCTACATCCTTTGGGGAAGGTGGAAGTTTCAGCCTGGTGGCTTCTGCCCAGCGCATGGAGCTCTGGCTCCAGCTACCCTCCATCCTCTCTGCCCGCCTGGCATGATGAGCAGCCCCTGAGGGTGGAGTGGATGGAAGGTGTCCAGAAGCTAGAGCCAGATCTGCATGTGCTGGGCAGAAGTCATGGGGCTGAAGCTTCCTGCCCACCCACCCAAAGCAGCGCAGCAGGGCTAAGGGCAGAGGCAGCAGCAGTGGCAGCAGCAGCAGATGGAGGCAAGGGAGGCAAAACAGCCTGCCCACGCTTAGCCAGCCCCCAGCTTTTGCTACAGGTGCAGCCACCAGCTACTGCACAGGACAGGAGGCATGGTATTGGCTGCGGTAGGTGGCTGCTGGGCTCAGGGCCCGCTGGCACATGCGAGCCAGCCCAGGCAGCCTGCTGCCCAGCCAGCCCTTACTCGTACTGCCAGGCCTGGGTGCAGGTCCATGACAGCCCCGCCCAGCCTGGGAATGGGGAGCCAGGAGTAATCTGGCTGCACAGCCCCCATGGCCCCAGCCCAAGCCTCAGCCCACTGGGAAGGGCCCAGCCCCCATGGCCCAGCCTGGGCTGGCCCCTCCGTGTCCACCCTCAGCAGCACCCACAGACCAGCTCGACTGAGTCCCACAGCCCCAGCCCTGCAGCCTTGCACCTGCATCCCCAGCTCTGGGCAGATAGCAAGGCCATGCCAGCCAGCTCTGGCCAGGCCCCCGCTGCCCAAGCAGAAACATGGAGCAAAGCTGGGCAGACCCCGGCTGGGGTCCCATGCACACCTGGGACAGGGGAGTTTAATCCACCCCTCTGCCCCTCTTCACCTGAGGCACCAGTGTCTGGCCTCTGGGACAAGCCTTGCAAGGGCTGCTTCCCCCTCCCCCTCCCACTCCAGCACACCCTGGCTGGGGTCCCTACAGGCCAGAGTCGGGATTTAAATCCCTCCACAATCATACTGAGCCATGCTGCCCAGGTCAGCTTCCCTCCAGACTTGTGGCTGCTAAGGAAGGGAAAGGAGGGCTGCTCTAGCACCCCCCAGCTTCTATCCTGAGCCACTGCAGGCTTATGCCTGAATTTCCCGAATCAAAAGTGAATGTCTATTCATTGCAAATTGGTTTGATCTTTGCAGGTTGGACTAACCTGCAAAGATTGCATCAATGTAGGTTCTGTTTTTTTGAATGTCTGTCCCTAACCCTAGTGGCAAGTCAGAGCTATGCAGACAAGAAATTGTATTAACTCTCAACCTGCGACTGCTCACGACACCTTCCAACTTAATCTGTTTAATATTTCATAGATTGACTATGGTCTACGTGTAACGTCACCCTAACACCTGAAAAGTAGGAGGGGGTCCAAGAGAACTGGCTACAATTGTTCTAACAATGCAGCTCTTGTAAGGCAAGTCAGTAGGCATGAGGAACAGGAGAACAGGACTAGGAGGCACACACCCAGGCTTCCACTTATATCTGAGAGGAATGTAGCTCTCAGAGGAACTGCTCTTTTGAAGAAGCTAAGTTTCATAGACATTAGGGCTGGAAGGGACCCTGGAGGATCATCGAGTCCAGCCCCCAAAAGGAGCTGCAGTGGCCAGGAATCAAACCTAGGCTAACTGCTTGGAAAGCAGCTATGCTCACCACTATACCACCAACACATTATACCACTAACTTGTCTAGCATGCTACAAAAGAAAGGCAGTAAAACATCAACAGTGAATTGTCATGTTCCCACATATGAGCAATACAGCCCCTTTCAGGTTTTTTTCCCCTGATTAAATTATACCCCACACACTTCATGCAAAAAATGGAATCACTCTGAGAGATCCAACTGAAAATTCAAAAGTGAAAAACTCTTTTTGAGACAGTTAAGCAAGTAATAGTAATGCACCGTAAATTCAGTCTTGGACACTTGGTGATTTTATGATGCTCTTCTTTGAAAGTTGACAGGCTATGTGCCAAGCAATTTTTTCTGACTTTCACACACAAAAAAAATTCTCCTCAAAAACCTCTCACTTTTAAGCTAAGTGCCAAAAAATGTTCAAGTGCCAGCCCACGAGTCATCTTTATAAAAGCCTGGCCTTTGGAAGGTGGTTTTCATTTGAGGAACTTGGGATTGCTTCCTGGATACTAAACATTGTGGGATCAATAATTAGGTTAGAAAAAAGTTGAAAAAGAAGAAGTTTAAATATTTAAACACCAGTCATCTTTAGAGACTCTATTAACTATAGATATGTGGGATTTCCAAGCTCTAGGAAAGAAAACAACAGGAAGCCAAGAGTTTGGCTACTCACTCAAAATGGCCAGTGTCCACTTTTTTAATGCTGAAACATATTTTAAATCATTTTAATCTTTTTTTAATCAGGCAACCAGACACATACATCATATTACATTGGAAAAAGTAGAAATATTATCTCTTTTACGTGGGTGCAAATGGAAAGCATATGATGTGATTCCGTCTCCTCCTCCACTGCAGCATGCCTTACCCTTTTCTTAACATACAGCAAAGATGTGTCGACCTTATTAATATTACAGCCTACATTTCTGTACTTTGGTAAGAGACAAACCAGTCTTTTCTTTGCAGTTTTGCTCCTGGGGGTTTTCTAGTCCATATACTTTATAAACTTTGTATGTGCCATAAAATATACACATAGGGATATGGTAGCATGTATGAAACAGTGTGTGGGTTCTATTTGGTTTTAAAATTAGGGATAAGGTGACTACATAAACCCTGAAATTAAAGGTAGAGACTTGTGCACCTACTTAACAGTCCCTGCAGGGCAGTAGTTGGCTAATATACATAGATGATTATTGGAAGGCATATAAAGAGTTTAGATAGGTTAGGAAGCTAAGGGCAAAACGTTACTCAGTTGTGGGATAGGTCAGAAACTCAGTAATAATTATAATTTATTGCTTTAGTTTTGTTATTGGGGTAGATATCTATTATGGCATTGAAGTCATCAGCACGTTTTACCACTGAGAGAGTACATTAGCTACTGCTTATATGCAATTACTGGGGCTCCTGCAGCCCTGCACTGAACATTGTTAGCAGCTTCTGCATTAAGATGTTTGGCAAATTGCAGAAGCCATCCAGCACAGGGGCTGTTAAACACTTCCAGAGACCATAAATGAAACATGTGCATATGTCTGATTACTCTGAAACTGGTAACTTCCTGAAATGTTCTTACAGTATTGTAAGAGGCAGTTACTGAATGAGGTCAAAACAGGACATCCTCTTCTGCTGTGTCTTTGAGTAATAGGACAGGAATTGCTATACCCACAAGACCAGTGGTCCTTCTAATCCGCTTCCCTATCTGAAACAATAGCCAGCACCAAGCACTTCAGAAGGTTAAAAGCCCTCAAGTAGGCAGCAATGAATTACCTAGGGTGAGTTATTATTCCTAACCAGTTCACTGAAGCATGTGTTTGGCCAGCAGTTGAAAGATTCACCACATTTTTGGCCTCTTTATCTGGTGTCAAAATAATTGCAATCACAGCTTATATTTTCCCCTGGACTTTTCACTTTAGACAGGCCAAGTGCAAAGGGATTCTTTCCCTTTAGACAGGCCTGTCATAAAAACACATTGTGCCCATTTAACCACACACCAGCTTCACTACTTTGAAATGAGGGCTTTTAAACTATATATTAATACAAACTGACATAAAACAAACATGTCATTTGACTGTACTAACTTTGTGCCCAGCATGCTGACATCTGCTAGTTACTGAGCCTTTTGCTCTCTTTTCAAAAAAGAGAAATAGCCAAGCCTAAAAGCTATCAAAAATATTTTGGATTTTTTAAAATATTTTTAGTTCTTATATTTTGGCTAAATAAAGCAAGCAGTTCTATTTAGAAACCACAGTCTATTACAAACTGAAATACCAGCAGCAAACAGCATACTTTGTTGTAATGCTTAAGCCACTTCTGATTTGAATGGATTGAATGCTGCACTTCGCATTTCTAGTTCGCTTCCCATCTAATCTACCCCAGCCCACAGGGCCTAATTCTGAGGTGCTCCTGGGCATCATTAACTACCATTCACTGCCAGATCAAAGTATTGCAAAGGAGAAGAACTGCTTTGCTTCCTACACTAGGTGGCATGGAAGGATAAGTATTCTTCATCTCCTGTGTAGCAAGAGATGCCTCTTGCTCCACCTCTCAGCTTCCCTCTTTTTGGTTTTCTACTACTATAGGGTTTATTACTATTATTATTATTCTTTAATCAGTTGTCAGAATATTTGTCATGAAAAAAAGACTGAAGTGCTTCCTAGAAGGATTCTCCTGCTGCTTTAGCTCTCCATCTGACTGCTGAGTTCCAGAACAGCCTTGAAGACTTTTACTCTTTGACTTCAACATCAACACTGGACTTCCTGCAAATCTTTCTGCAAAGTCAAAGCCTTTCTTGCCCCAAAATATATCCCTATTGGTTCAAATTTAAATATGGCATGGAATGGCACTCATATTTTGAAATGTTACCAGTCAGTGAGGAGACACCTGGAACCCTGCATTTTGAAATATTTTGGCTCTTTGGAGCTATTGTATTTTAGCTTCCATCCAAGGCTCACACTTCTTTTCTGATTTAGTGTTCATTCGTTCCTTATCTTGCTCATCTATAACAGTTCCAAGTAGACTTCTTTAATTATTTACACTGTAAAATAATGAAAGGGCATGAGCTCATCGCACAATAAGAACAAAGGGTCCATCTGGTCCAGAAGCGTTCAGGGCAGGAACAGCTTTTGGCACAACAAATCCCTACCCATTACCTTTGTTAGTGCTCTCTAATAAAAACTATCAAGTAAACCCCATTTCCCTTTCTAGCTCCACTCCCATCTGTCTCCGCATTATTCCCTTCTCCTCACTGCTCTCCCACCTACCTGTGTCATCCATCTTGCAGAGAATGAAGTCTGTCCTTTCAAACCCTCTTGCCTTCTACATGTTATCTGCCCCCCCAGCGCAAGGCAGACACCTGTCTCTCTGGCAACAGATCCCACTGGGTTCAGATGCTGTGTTGGTGAGCATGGTAAAAGCCCAAACACAGACAGACAAGGAGATGTTCAGATTAAATGACTGTGGACCGGATATAGAAATGGGCCATTTTTCTCATCATGAGAATTGGACTGAGTCAAGCAGGTTTTGGCAACTGGAGTTTAGGGAGAAAAAAATGTCTCAGACCATTTATTGCATTTTCTAAACTGATCCTGCCATCCCAGCTCCTTTATTTAATATTCCCTTCTGTCTTATTTCCTGTTCCCCAGATTCTGTCCTCCTCTTTTTTTAATAAGGTGTTTTATCCTTTCTCCTTTCCATAACACTCATCTGGTTCCTTCTCTACCCCTTGCCAGTGCAGGGCCAAGTTCTGACTGGCATTGACAGGGGTATAGGCGAGAACCTGGAAGGATAAAAAAATGGGTGCAAGAGGTGTGGGGAAAGAAAGTCAAGGGAGAACCTGAATAATTTCTAGAGATAGGCCCATACCAGAACACTCTGGATCCGGTTCCAAGGTTGAGGTGCATTCATACCTATAGTTTTAACCATCCATTATGCAGAAGCACCACCCATAAGGTCATAGTTCCATAATAACTAATGCACTTTAAAAGAGGAAAAAGCAGAGGGACAGTACAAGGGAGGGCACAATACAAACAAAATAGACATGCATGCCATTAAAATGAACATGCAAGGCACATTCTGCCCTCAGCTATGCCACTTTGAATGAAACAAAGGGCTGAATATGACCCAGCTGGCATACACAAAATACCTAGCCATGTGAGATACTATAAAGTTTTAACTGCTGCTCATTTGGTTGAACCAATCATAGCTTACCCACTCAGGAGTCTTGAGTAATGTGGTCATTCCATACTTGTGGCCATAAAAAATGTATTGCCTGCCTTCACATGTTCTCCCTATATAGCTCCTTTTTATTTCATTGGCAAAATATCACCAACTGTAGTTACAGCTATCTTTAACTGAATGCTCAAGATGCAGAATGCAACCTCCATAATACATTATCTTAATGGTAATACTCAGAACATAAAAAATACCCTGATTTTTCTGATCAGCTGCACAGATGCAGATAAATATAATGTGTCAAAAATGGGGACCACCTACACATCAGCTCACACTTGCTAGTATAATGTATATGAAATTGCCAGAGAATACTAAATCACCCAGAAAGAGGTACTTCCCTAGTTATTTCCTGGATTGTTCCACTTTTATTGACTTTTAAAAAATATGAGATTGACTGTTTTGTTTAAGAAGGTCAATCAAAGGAATAAAATCCCATTCTTCAGCAAACTGCTCCAGACACATCATGATTTGTAATACATTGCCAAAAGACAAAGCCAAGAGCAAATAACATTGCAAAACAAAATTAACATATTTCAAAACTGTAAATTAAAAACTTTCTAGCAGAGGCACAAAAAAATTTAACTCTTCCAAAGCACCATTTTTGGAGTGACAGGATTAAATGGGGGGGAGGTTTGTTTTGAAGTTGGGGGAGGCAGGTTTCTTTGAATATGGTAAAATAACAACAGAATCACCAATGTCAAGAGCAAAATACCAGACAGACCACGCTCCTAAGTCATAGTTTACATTGCAAAGTTTGTCCATCAGAGAAATGTCAGCTAAACGTGAAACTCTCAACCCCTGCTGACTTATTTAAAGCCACTCTTCAGGATGTAGTTATGGCCTAAGAGAGCTTTTGCCAGCCTAGTTTACGGCATCCAGGCTTGGTTGGCTATGCCTGTAGAAAAAACCTTTAAGTAGATATACACTCTGTCTACACTAGGGGGCTCTGCTGACATAATTAAGGCATATGAGCTATGATATGAGAAAATATCCAGCAGATGAGCCTTAAAACTAAGCAGACCCAGCAGGAAGGTGGAACTCATACCAGAGCAACAAAGCACAGCAATTAAGATAGCAAAGCCATGCAAATGGGATCAGTGAAGCCTGGGGAAACTCTATACCCTTGAACTCAGTAAAGAACCTTGGAAACGCCCAGAATTTAGAAAAAAAATATTCCCCAAATATTTTTAAACTGGTATTAATAGTGCTAAGGAAGCACAACACATTAAGACTTGGCTAACAGACATATAGACATTTACTACAAAATACATTCCATTTTGTTACCTTTCCTGTTCAACACACCTGCTGAGTGGTACTAAGAAAAAGAGTGTAAGATTATAAATACAACCTCACTAGCCCGTTGATAACACTCAGTTCTTCATCTTTTCTGAGCATTGCTTTTTCTGTTGCTTTCCCAGTGTCTTTTGGAAGTCAGGGCCTCATACAAAACCAACTGACTGACTCAGTCTAGTTAAACCAAGGTGATTCTTGTCAGCTGTGAGAAGCATTCTGTGAATTGGCAAGATCTGGACTTGTGATGTAAACAGAGGGTACATATATCTATAATATCAGAAAAGGTCACAATCTTAGGGACTTATATTTAAATGCACATAGTAACATAGACACCTAATGCATCTACACCCAGCATTTAGGTACCATTGACACCTTAACAACCTCCATTCTGCTAATAGTGAGGCACTTAAAGTTCCTAGGGATGGAGAGGTATTTTACACTGCAAGGTAGTCTGAGAGACTGAATTTCAGGTGTGAATGTTTAAGTTAGCCTAGTTTAAGTATAAATTTTCCCACCACAGGAGATGCAGGTTCAAACACCTGAATAAGTGGGCCTAGAAACTCCATCTCTCCCTTCCTGGACAACTGCCCTAACCATTAGGTTATCAGTCAAAAAAATGGCCTTCTTCCTCCAGTATCTAGCACCTACTAGACAGTGCTTTTGCACAATAACAATTTCAGTACTTTCCTGCCCTAATGTGATTACCTGGACAACTCTATTTCCTCACTCAGTGGCCACGTCAGAGCAGAGATCTGCCGAACATCACCAGCACGTTAGTGCAGGTAATGCTGAATCACAAACTGTGCAAAGGCCAAAACCACAATTACATGGCTATGTATGCGCTGTTTAGACATGTAATGTGAAAAGGGATGTAGCCCAGTGACTTCTCCAATGACTGTTTGAGCCACATATAAAAAGGTCAACCAGTGGAGCTAAAAGCATATTCCCCTTGTCATGGATTCCCCCAGGGGAGCACTGGCTTGAAAACCTGTCTTGTGTGATCTATCCGAGCTCCCCGTGAGGCCAGTAAATAGGGCTGTGCACAGCTTCAGTCCCTGATTCGATACAGCGGAGATTCGTCCCAATTTGGTGGCCGACTTTCCAAATCCAAATCGAATCAGGAGAAACTTTAATCTGTCCGAATCAAATTGGAAGCCCTCAAATAGTTTGGAGAGATTCAGAAAGATTTGGTGATTTGGACATAGATGCAGCTTTAAATGTTTTTTTCTACATACTTCAAGGAACCACATGGCTCATGAATGCTGAGATGGTGGGCCAAATGGAGCGTCCCACAGGATGTGCTGGGACCTCCTCAACACTCTCAGCAGCAGACCTGGAAGTGAACCAGAAGCACTTCCGGTCCACTTCCAGGTCCACCAGGGAGTGTGTTGAGGAGTCCTCTGCAGCTCCCGGCTCGGCAACTGGTGCCTCCTGGGTCGGGCACCCAGGGTCCCCCTGCAACCGATCAGCAAGCTGGAGGGGGGCGGGCCATGCACTCTCCAGCAGACCTGGAAGTGGACCGAAAGTACTCACAGTCACCTTCCAGGTTCACCACCAGGTGCACACAGGACACCCCCTCCACCCCACCCCCCCAGCACTCCTGTGGGATGCTCCATCTGCTCCAGCATCACAGCATTCAGGAGTCGCACCTGGTACCTCAAGGTGTGTAGAAAAAACATTTAAAGTTGTGTCTATGGCTGAATTGCTGATTCTCCGAATCAGCATCGAATCTTCAGGACAGAGATCTGAATCAACTAATTGAATCATTGTCCCCGAATCAGGCCAAATCTGAATCAAATATGGCTCATTTCTCACACCCCTACCAGTCAAGGCATGATTTCTAGAGTAGGAGTTAGCCCCACCTCTTTCCAACTCTGAAACCACTTTTGTTTGGTACTTCCCTGGTTAACTGTGCCCTTCCCTCAGTGAGCTTACCTTCCAGTTCAGCTCCAGAGAGAGGTAATTTACCTCTTCAAAGGGAGAAGTGCATAGCAAAGTCCCAAAAAGCAAAGCAAACAGCTCCTCTTCACAGATTTAATCGATTTCTAGGGTTGGAAGGGACCTATTAGATCACCAAGTCGCCCCCCTGTCCTGGGCAGGAAACAGCCATTCCTCTTCAGTAAAGCCATTTACTGGGGCAAAAGCCACCCAGCAAGTTCTTGAGTTAAGCAGCTCCTATATTCTGAGTCCATCCTGCAAACGGGAAAATACCTAATCCTTCAGCAGTGTTGTAAATATATCCTGTCATTTCATTGTTTCCCTACAAGAGCCCAAAACAATATGTTTCATGTTGAACAAAATTAATGTGCATGTTGGGATAGAGGGGTGATCATTTCAATATAATTAAATAAATTCAGCTTGATCCAAACTAATTTTTTTGTTTAATTTTTGGCAGCTTTATGGCTGGCAGATTTTTCAGTGTTAGAGTCATGGGGGTCTCAGTGGGGCAGGGCAGGGCAGCTGCCCCAGATTCTGTGCATGGGAGCTGCGGTGGCAGTGGCACCTGCTACCAGGCAGGTGGGGCAGGGCAGGGTAGGGCAGCTCATTCAGGAAGCCCTCAGCTGGGGCCAGCAGCTGTGGAAGGGATCAGGGGAGGGCTCCAGCCGAGTCTCACCTGCACGTGGCCAGTTGCATGTCAGGCCCTGGAGTAACCCCCAGAGCAGCTGCAGGCACCGGATCCCCTGTGCCAGCACTCACCAGCCAGCCATCACAGGCTTCTGCTCCCTCCTCATCAGCTCCATAGGGCTGTAGCCAGTGATCTCTGCCCCAGGCAAGTGCCATGCCCCCAGCTCCCCAGCCAGAGCCCATCTGCAGCACAGCAGAAGTGCAAGTGACTTGGGGAGGGTACCAAGGGGGAAAAGGAGGGTGGGGGACAAAACACAATTAAATCAATTAACCTAAGAAAGGTATTGTATACTTTCACAAAATGCCCCATGCCTTATTCAGGAGGCAGGCAGGTATGCCTTGTTTTACAGTCAAGTAATGTTGTTACTTCCAGCAAAAGCTCATTTATTGATGATGAAATATTGCTTTATGATGCCTGTTCTCAAATTTATCTCCTACGGATAGGGCAGTGTGCCTCATATAACACAGGAGGCCTCTATAGCTGTTATCTTCAAAGATGGTTAAGCACTGAAGGAATGCTGAGCTTAGAGAAAAATGACAGGATTTTTTAAGATCATTCGTTTACAAGAAGGATCCAAATTGATACAGCAGTAAAACAACCCAAGACACGGGAAGTTTGTGTCTTCATCCCAACTTCACATATAGTGCCTGTTCCTATAATTGGTGGGACAAGAACCTAAACGCTGCAGGAAAACCTGGATCCAAGTTTGGATTTCAGTTTTTTAGTTACAGCTGGTCTCTGCTTAACACCTTCACGGAGCATTGTCACCCCAACTTTACAATTTCCCTTTCCACAGGGTCTGTATCCTGAAACTGAGTAGGAGATTAGACTTGGTTAGAATTAGACAGACACTGGTGACAACATTCACTGCTTTCTTGTATAACACTAACTGCAAGTTCTTTTCTTTTTATTATCACTACAACAGCTCTTGGCCTATTAATATGCCATTCTGTGCAGAAAACAGTCTAGCACTTTCAATAGGAAAAAGGTGGTAATAAGGAACATTGCAAAATGCAGGCCCCTCCCAACCTAACTCACAACTACCAGAGACTATAGTGGGAACTGTAAACTCTGAGGAGGAGGAAGTCATCACAAAATTTTTAGGAAAGAGTACCATCACGCTACCAAATCAGTCTGATCTTAACAGAATTGGGATCTTTTCATTTACTCTTGTTCAATGGAGAAGGGAATATTTATGTGCCAGTGAATTTTCATTTGAAATTAGCCCTCTGCATTGACACCCCTGTGTTGAACTTTATTGTGGGGCAGCTTTTACAGATGGTAACTCAAGGTGCTTGGCAGATCCCATAGCAGAGATTGTAGTATGCTTTCTCACCTCAAGTTTTGTTATCCAGAACAACCTACAGAGCCTGTTGGGATAGAATCCAGAGCAGAGGCTGGGCACATCAACACATATAACTAATGCAATTGATTATACTATATGACACCAGAGTAAACTAATTCCAACATCACTGTCTATACGTGCATTTTGGTGCAGTTATTTACTGCATTGCTGGATACCACTTGTATCTGATGGGACTATCCAGAAGCACAGCAAATTAATCTACGGCACCCTATTTGCACTTACATGTAGATGGTGATTCTTTACTGTAGAGCAAATTAGTCTCCTGCATGATAAAGCGTCTTGTGTAGATGTGCTCAGGTTGTCTCCAAATTAGAACATCAGGATTTTATGTTTGAATAAAAGGTTGGTAGTAAGGAGTTTGAAGTTCACCTTGGGTCAGCCATTACATAAACACATTTGCATGGTGTGTTTTCTTCCTCAAATGCTGCAAATACTTGGTTTATCTGCATTTTATATTCTTACAACATGTACTTATAGCAAGAACATTTGTGTTTTCTATTTAAAGTAACACTGGAATTTTTGTATGCACATCATGTAATAAATGTCTTTGAAGACAGATAAGGAGGCAGCCTGATTTCTCTTTCTCCCTCCCTTCCTCCCGGTTGTCTGTGAGAGGTTTCACATTACATTAGTGTTACTGCCTGCATGTAGGCCTGCAGTCAAAAAGACCTCAGGATGCCATTGCCACTCTTTGCAGTCACTGCCTGGGAGCAAACATTGTCTTGTGATAGTCTCCAAGAATCAGGATGGGAATCTCTTTAGAAAATGACAAACCAGGAGCCTGAAGGGAAGTCTACAGACAAGTCACCCAGCTGATGGTGGCAGTGACACTGAGCTGCAGCTCTTTTTATCATGAGCCACCATTTCCAGCTGCCCTAGGTTGGGCATCTTAAGGCAGTTCTGATCTGGCTTTCGTTGTCCATTACCCTTAGAAAGTCTTTTACACAAAGCAAAGAAAACCATCTATTTTTTTCCACAGGGGACTTCCTGTATCTATGTAGTAGTTCTGCTATCCAGCCATGTTAAAGGAGTTGTTCTAACCTACCTGACAAAGAAAAGTCTCACCTCCCACAGGCAATAACTCAATATACTAATCAGTACAATAAGGGCATCTGAGGGTTCTTCTGTCAACCACTTCTGCCTGGGATACACATTTTTTTTCCTCCTACATTCCTGCAGTCACAAAAGTTGCAGTCACTCTAATGATGGAAGGCGTCATGTCACCTTCATTTTTTGCACATGCCTGGTATCTGGAAGATACATATCACCCTAGCATCGAACAACAATTAAAAGGCAGTAGCAAGCATGCTCTAAAATTACTATTCTCCTGACTCCCCATGCTCCAATTTCACCCTGTCACTCCTCTTTTCTCTAGTACTATGTTCTTTGTTTTGTGTCAACCATTCTTCACCCAGCTTTTCCTCTTTGGACTTGCCATAAGGAAAGATGTTGTTAGTGAGAGAAAGACCTCATTAAAGATGTAGATATTGCATTTGGTCCTGAACATGCTTATCACTGTTTGCCCATGGCAGTCGAAGAAATGAGGTGGGGTTTTCTTTAGAACTCAGAAATGTGTAACCAGAAGACTGTTCATTCATGTAACAACAGGTCACTAATTAAAGTCACACTGGGCAGTATGTCCTTGGCAAATCAACACATTACAGAGGTCTGAGTAACCAGGCAGCAAATTAAATCTAATACATTTGCATTCATTTCAACTAAGGATTTTAAGTACCTTCAGTGCATAAACAGGGGTATGTAGACCAGAACTTCCCAAGCAGTCTAAATCATCCCACACCTAATGACTTTGTGAGTCGTGTGCTTGTCTTCTTTCACCTCTTATGTGAATCCCATCCCTAGTTTAGATGAATAAAACGGAGCTACCTAAAAACATGTTTATTAAAGGTCATATTCATTAAACTAATTCAAAAGCCTCCCTTAATGTCTGCAGATCTTCATTTTTTAGCATGTGTCATGTAACTTCTGCAAGTCAAATCCCAGCCATGACAAGTATCCAGGTTTATCTTTACAGGATGTTTTAAGTTTGTTTCTACTGGCACCAAATACCTATTTTCCTGTATAAATTATTCAGCCTAAATTTTGCCTCACTAATCCAATTTGTTTTAATATACAGTCAAAACATATGGAGATACAGAGAAACTTGAAAGGGTTATTTGTTATAATGAAATAAACCACCTCAGTGGATCTATCACCTATAACTGCTACAAAAATAAGCATGAGAAGCCAGTCTTATACTAGGGCTTGCCTTCATATCCAGACTGATCTTTTGAACACTTAAACAATTGTTCTTTCAGGTACAATGCCTAAGGGCCATTGGGCAACTCCAAATTACACTCCTCATTTCTTTGATGCTTATAAGCATAAGTCAGGTAAGGTGCTTCCCGTATATATTCTCTTCATCCCATTAGCTGGACCAAACCTTTCTGGCTTACAGGTGAAGGCGCAGCATCCCATACCATTCAACTAACAGAGGTATTGAATCAGCAAAACACGTGTAAACTGTGCTGGCATGCTATGCCAGGTGATGTGCTGGATTTCAGATCCTCAGGGTGCAGTAGCCCTAGGAACACCCTTCAGGCAGATCTGCTGACTGAGGTGTCTTGTGGAGAGGTGTGTTACTTACCCTCACCACCCAAGAATTTACTCCAAACCCAATGAAATCATTTGTTTCTTTATTATGTACAACTATACACAGAAAAGAAATGAATAAGCAAAAGAAGAAAAAAAATATATAATAACAATAGTTGATAATAATACCAACAATTTGAATAAAATTTACAACTGCAACATTTAGGTGAATAATTCCACCACACTGGGTGGTCCCACTTGCATCAAACAACCTCAGTGATTACATTCACCTGGTTATAACTCTTTAAAACAGTTTCCCCCCATAACCCAAGTTGATTTCCCTCTGGTCACAATCCCCTTCCCATAATAATAAATGGCAACACAGCTTTAACTATGATCCACCACTAGATGGCAGAGGCAAGGCTTCTGCTGCTCTGGGGAAAGTGGACTCCTTGGCCTTTCTTGGTAATTCAACAAAACAAATCTCTGATCAGCCACTGCAGGTAATAGGCTTCTTTTTTTAGTTTCCTTCTAAAAAATACACCTCCTGCAACACTAGGGGTTAAGTGTCCTCTCACATACCCATACAGGTTTGGGATTTTCACAGAGCACTCCCTCTCTGAGATGTCTCTCTCCCCCAGCACCTCCACATGCAGATAGTGGATTCCCTCTGCAGGTCTCTGTTCCTGCAGATCCAAGCCTTTCCAGCTCAAACAGAGGACTTCCCTCTGCAGGTCTCTGATCAGGCAGCTTCTCCCAGCTCCCAGCCAGCTTACCAACCCTTCCCTGAGTACCATTGTCCCTGATTGCACAGCTCCAACCTGGGTGGGGAATCAGGTCCTTCTGGGGTGACTCAGGCTGTCCTCCATCCTGATGTCTGCTTCCCAGCAAGCCTCAGCTCTGTTCCCTCTGCCTGATGGGCATGGGGGGGCAGGAAATCTCTGCCCCCCACCCCCCTCCAGGCTGGTGTTGTTCTCATCTGTTCTTCTTCTCCCTCCCTCAGCTTTTTATGGCTCAATAGCAGCCAATCAGAGTCCTCAGTTTCCAATGGGGGCTCTGGTCACAGTTCAAATGTTCCAATAAAAAGTATATCCTTTGCACAGCATACCCTTCTGCCTGGAAAGCTATTGCACCCTCTGCAAACTTTTTGCCACCTTTCTTGCAAAGTTCATTAGGCACAGCTCACCCACTCAGCTTGCAGCCAAGCATGCCTTTGCAGCTGTTATACATGTAACAACCTACTTAAATGGAAATACATTCTTGTATACTTTATTGAATCAGAACCTTTAAAAGTTTGCACCACCAAATTCAGAAATTCCAGTTTGTTGTCTTGATGCTTTTCCTTCTTGTCCCTCCAGTGCACAGCTAGGTTTTCAAAATCCTTTAAAATATATTTCTACAAAGGAAAGCAAAAAGAAGAGGTTAAAAATTCAAGAAGCAATCAAGCAAAACTGAGTACATTTCTTCCTCTTTATAGCAGAATATGTCAAGTACCGTGTTTCCCCGAAAATAAGACATACCCATAAAATAAGCCGTAGCAG
>NW_017728943.1:126046254-126061127 GCF_001723895.1 Crocodylus porosus | reverse complement strand
ATACAGGGAAGAACTGGGTTAGCTATACAAATATGAATATTCTTTTTAAACATAATATAAAAGTGTTTTTCGTTTATGATCAATCCTGGCTAATTCTTTCCTGTGGTTAATTCCTATGGTTTGTTAGTCTTTCCTGTGGTTAATTAGAGCAAACTTTCAGAAACTGAATCACTGAAAAAAATTATACATCATTTTATTTTGATCTATTTTAATTTCTCAGGGTAGGTATTTGATTATTTTGCCACTGGCTATAATACACTATCAATGGACTTACAAAAAGGCTAACATTTTACCTTGAAGAGAATAAAATTGTGTCCAAGAGACAGTTAATGAACAATTATGATAAAAGCAATGCAAACTGTTTAGACATTGTTGTTCCTGTTCTTAGCATTATTACTATTAGCTGTGCACACCATAACAGAACCTTGTGCTCTTTTCATATAATAAGATAAACCACTTGTTTTAATCCAAGTTGAATGAAGTAAGAAGAAAGCCCAATTAATATAAAAATAACAAAATCACAATGAAACACAAATAAAATCACATGTAATTTGATCAGATGTTCAATACGTATTAGATAAAATTTCACCTCCTACTTAAAGGATATAAAATGTATCTCTCCTTGTAACACTACAAATGTTGATAAGGTGCCAACATTTTGAATTGAAAATACTCTATTAATGAATAAAAGAAAATTCCAAGATATAACTAAGGCAGGTTAATCGCTTTGCTATAGCAACCTGAAAGTAGACTGAATTCCCCATTATAATATATTGGTTCTGCCTCAACAAGTCAAATATATTTAAATTAGCCTTAGTGGGCATGATAACTTTACTGATAAATGGTACATACTGAAATAAAATGTGCCTTTCGAAAATAAGAAAAAACTAAGTACCGTATTGTAAGTAGAGGCTATCTACAGGGGGCATATAGCAGATTTAGTCTGTTCTAGCTGAAGTCATTGAAAGGGGTTGTAAGAACATAAGAAGTGCCATACTGGGTCAGACCAATGATCCATCTAGCCTAGTAGGCTGTCTTCAGATGTGGCAGAAATGGATGCTAAGTAGGGAGAGCACTGAAGTGGATATCTCTAGAATAATCTATCCTCTATTCAATATCCTCCCTGACATCCACAATTCTTGGTTTAGAGATGCCAAAGGAAACATCTCCAACCATTCTTTTCAATACCTATTAATGGAACTATCATCCGTAAATTTACCCAGCCCTTTTCGAATATGGCTGTGCTATCTGCCTCTATCATTTCCTATGACTAAGGGTTGTACAACTTAACTACACGTTCCTTAAAGTCTTTTCTCTTGCTAGTTTTAAACCTGTCACCTACTAATATCAGTAGCTGCCACCTGGTTATAGTATTCTGGGACTTTGTGTGTATTCGGGGAGCTGGAGGTTCTGGCCACAGCTGCCTAAGGCCGGGGCCATCTTTAAAGGCCAGGCCCATGTTCTGCTCCCTGGCCACATGATTTTCTGGCCCAGGGCAACCTGCAGTGTGCTTGCACAGCGTTCTGCGTCTCTCTTGCCAGAGCCTGTGCCCACCATGTGATGGACACCATTGCTGGGCACCCTGGTCACCCTGCTTCACCTCACGGTGACTGCCCCTGGCCCAGGTCAGTCTCAGCCCTGGCAGCCTGTCTACATGGTGCAGCTACCAGGCCAAGCTCACTGTGGCATTTCAGGCCTCCTGCCACTGTGCTGCTGCTCCCCAGACCCTGTGCTTCCCAGCAGGGTTGACTATGACATGCACCTGCATGCCACTACTAATGGCATCCATATGATCCTGGGGCTCCAGCCCTGCTGCCTATGGGCCCACCCAGCCAGCCAGCCAGGACTGGTGGCTGCATATCTTACAGACCACCCAGGATGAAGACCAGTGGCTAAAGTCATTCTGGATGACCCAAGCCACCTTCCAGGACCTCCATGAGCAGCTCCACTCACACCTGGAGCAGAAAGCCACTGCCATGCAGCCACCCCTCCCCAGACACATCCAGCTGGCCATTGCCTTGGTCAATCTGGCCATGCCCACTAGCCTGCACTACATTGGCCACCTCTTCAGTGTGGGCAGGGCAACTTCCAGGGAAGCTGTTCAGGAGGTGTGCAGCACCCTCCAGGACATGCTTGGGCACACTGTGTTCTGAGTGCATGACCCGCTGGAAGTGGTTGTAGGGTTCTGCACCCTGGGCTTCCCCCAGTGTATAGGGGCCCTGGATGGAACCCACATCCCTGTCACATGCCTACCTCATGGCAACAGCCCCTTATACAGCCAGCAGGGCTTTTACTCCATCATGTTTCAACATGCCATTGACCACCACAGCGCCTTCACCAACATAAGCACTAGATGGGTGACCAGCACCCACAATGCCTGCATCTTCCACAACTCTGCCCTGCCAGCCCTGGTGGAGAGCAGGCTCTTTGCACCAGGGATGCTGGACCTCCAGCTGGGTGCAGTGGTGGTCCCACCCCTCCTCATCGGGGACCCTGACTACCCACTTCTCTCCTGGCTCATGTGGCCTTACACCAGCCAACTGGACCCCTGCCAGGCACACTTCAACTGGTGCCTGGACTGGACCTGTGCACTGGTGGAGTGTGCCTTGGCCACCTATAGGGATGTTGGCACACCCTCCCCATACATCTTGAGGTCATGGAGGCCAGCATTTCTTGGATCATCATCACAGCCTGTGTGCTGCATAACATCTGCAAGGCCTGCAGAGAGCTATTCCATGGGGCCTGGGTAGAGGAGGCACAGTGAGCAGAGGACACCTGGCACTGGGAGCACCAGCTGCAGTGGCAATGACAGGAATAGACCCCTCCCATGAGACCCCAGACAAGCCACTCACTCAGCAGTGCAGGTCAGGGCACCAGGTGTGAGAGGTGCTGGAAGACCACCTGCTCCTCCACTCCCCGCTGTAGGCCAACTGGATGGCTGCCCGTGAACCCCAACCCCACCGCACACCCCTGGCACCATGCTCGCTCTGGACAGTTCTCAGAAAAGCACTTTATTTCCCTCCACAAGCACAAACTCCTGTCCCTCCTCCATACACAACAACAGAGCCCTTTCCCCCTCCCTGCCCACAACGGACACCAGGATACTGCAGGGAGCTGCAAGTCCTCACTGCCAGTGGGGATGGACTCAAGCCACTGGGCATGCCTGCCACACCCACATGGTAAGCACCACACTGTGGGGAAGGCCCACCCTGTCCCTGCCCCTGCCCCTGCCTCTGCCCCCTCTCTCTGCCCAGTCTGGCCGTGCTCCACTAGCCTCTGGAGTTCCCCCACCCCATCCCGCCCTGCCCACCCAACACATAGGGAGGTGGGAAAAAGTGCAACACTTTGTTAAGCAGCATGGGTGTCGCACTTGCCAAGGAATGCATTGATGCTAGTGGTAATGTCCATGGCTGCAGGGGAGCAGGGACATGTAATGCAGCCACAGGCAGACATTGCAGGGCAGTGTGGACTGTGCCAGGTGCTGAGGTACACTTGGGGCACCATGGTGAGCAGCAGCAGCAGGGTGTAGAGGATTGAGTACCCCTCAGTCCACACAAGCAGCTCTTTGCTGTGTGCCCAGGGTGCAGGGGTGCAACGCCTTGGAGAAACTGGAGCTGCTGAGGTCCAGTGGTGCCATGGCCAGGCTGGCCTCCTGGGTGGGGCTGCACATGCAGAGCTGGTGGGGCAATTGCTGGCCTGGGCTGCAGAGCTGCTTGGTGAGGCTGGGGACAGGGACCATGGTGGGATGGGTGCCTGGCACCCCAAGGGGCCCTCCCTCACTGACACCTCTTTGAAGCTGCCAGGCTATAGCAGGCTTTGAGGCTTGGGCAGGCTGCCTGTGCTGAAGTCCTGGGTCCCGGGGTGCAAGAGTCTGGTCCAACTGCCACATAAAGGGTATGAACTTGTGGGCAGCCCCTGACCAGTGATTGTGGTTAGTGACAGTGACACACTGTGCCTACAAGGCCCTTGGCCTTGGCCTTTATGTGGCACCGGCACTCTGACTGGTTGTGCCAATGCTCCTGCATGTGGCCTGACAGGCCGTCACAGACATGTGTGTTGGAGCACCCACTCCAGGCAAACTGGTGGAGGACCTCAGCCTCATCTCACATATGAGCTATGAGGTGCTGCAGGTGCCTGCAATGCCCAGCACAGGGGCATGGTATGAAACAAGCAGGCACATGACAACGGTATTCCAGGAACAGCGCTGAAGTATGGACAGGCTGCTGCAGCTGACTGGGAGCCTCTGATGTGTGACCTGGTGTCCTGAGGCAGGCCACATGTCCCAGGGTGCTGCCAGGTGAATTTACTCCCAGTCAGCATCTACTCATGCATTACTGCTCAGTAACTACTCCACAGTTAATCTGCTACCAGAATAATTTGGCATAATTTGAAAACTTGGAGATTTCACTGCGCACCCCCTTTTCCAGGTCATTGCTGAATGACCTGAACAGATGTCTGTGGGACCCCCACCTTTTGACCACCCTCCACCAGAAAAAGTGACCATTTAACCCTGGATTTTGTTTCCTATCTTTTAAACAGTTCTGAATCTAAAAAATAACTTTCCTTTCAATTCCTTGGCAACACAGTTTTTTTAAAGCCCTTGGTGAAGGACTTTGTCAAATGCTTTTTTAAAGTCCAAATATATCAGGTCAACTGGATCCCCATAGTCCACATGCTTGTTAACACCCTCGAAGGACTCCAGCAGACTGGTGAGGCAGGATTTCCCTTTACAAAAACCATGTTGGCTCTGTCCCAGCAGAACATATTTGTCCATGTGACAGCTTATTTTATTCTTTATTATAGTTTCTACCAACTTGTCAAGGGTGGAAGAGAAACCCACTGATCTGTACTTCTCAAGATCACCTCTGGAGACCGTTTTGAAAATGAGTGTTTTGTTGGCAACCTCTGGCAATCCTTTGCCACAGAGGTCATTTGTAATGAAAGGTTACATACTATTTCCAGTAGTTCCACAATTTCACCTTTGAGTTTCTTTAAAACTCTCAGGCGACTGCCATCCAGTCCTGATGACTTCAATTTGTCCTAAAACTTCTTGTGTTATCACTTTAATATAGTCCAGATTTTAGACCCATCTACTAGAAAGGATTGATCTGGTATGGGAATTTCACCAGTGTTTTCTGTGGTAAACACCAATGTAAAAATGTGTTTAGCTTCTCTGCTATAGCCTTATTATCCTGGAGCTTACCTTTTACACCTTGGCCTTCTAATCATTCTATAGATTATCCAGCTGGCTTCCTGCTTCTGATATATTTTTAAAAGTTTTAATAAGTTAATGCACTTTGTATCTTTTGTTAGATGATCCTCAAATCTTTTTTTGACCTGCCTTATTTTGCTTGAACACTTGACTTGCCAGTTTGTGAGTTTTTCCCGTTTTCCTCATTTGGGGCATTCCTCGTATTTCTTGAAAGATGCTTTTTTGTCTTGAATGTCTTCCTTAACTCTTTTATTAAACTGTTCAGGGATTTTACAGTTCCACTTGGTACCCTTTTTGACTTGTGGTACAGTAAAATCTGTTAACCAGTACTTCACCAACCAGAACACTCTATTAACTGGAGTTTTCGTCTGGCTGGCCAGACGCAGGAGTGGGATGGGACAGGGGAAAGCTTGCACGTGGCTGCCGCCCCCAACCACCCTGTGATGTCATTGCTCTGCATCTGTGTGTGCATGCATCTGTGTTCTGTATGTGTGCTTATGTGTGTCTGTGTGGTTGTGTGTGTCTTCATGTCTTTGTGTATGCATATGTGTAGTGCATGTGTATGCATGTGCATTGTGTGTTTGAATGTGTACCTGTGGTGTGTGTGTGTGTGCATGTGCCTGCATGTTGTGCATTGTTTGTGGGTGTGTTTTTATGTGTGTCTGTGTGTGTGTGTTGTATGTGTTGTGTCTGTGTGTAACTGTGTGTGTATGTGTCTGCATGTTGTCTGTGTCTGTGTGTGCATTAGGGCTGTGCGAAGCTTCAGTCACTGATTTGATTTTGTGGAGATGTGGCCTGATTCAGCAGCCAAATCTCCAAATCCAAATCGAATGAGGAGACTCTTTAATCTCTCTGAATCAAATCAAAACTTTCTGAATCAATTTGGAGAGATTTGGAGAAATTCGATGATTCAGACATAAACACAGCTTTAAATGTTTTTTCTACATACCTCAAGGTACTAGGCCGCTTGTGAATGCTGAGATGGTGGGGTGGATGCAGTGTCCCACAGGAGTGTGGAGGGGTCCCCAGTGCACTCAGCAGCAGACCTGGAAGTGGACCAGAAGTACTTCCGGTCCACTTCTGGGTTTGCTGGGGAGCAGGTGGGGGCCCCCCAGGCTCAGCAACTGGTGCCTCCTGGGTCTGGGGGAGCACCTGGGGTCCCCCCACAGCCAATCCCTGAGCTAGGGGGGGCACAGCCCCCCCCCCGCATGGTCCCCGGCAGACCCAAAAGTGTGTGTTGTGTGAATGTGGGGATGGGGGGGAGGAGGAAGGAGTCAGGGAGGGGCTAGAGCCAGGGAGACCCAGGCCTCTGAAGGCAGGATAGAGGCTGCACCCATCATTCCCTTCTCTTCTTGGGGCAATGTAAAACAACACAAAAACAAAAAAAAACCAACAGAGACCACCTTCAGCCAGGAGCAGTCTCAAACCTGGCTCATTCTTACTACAGACAAGAACCCTGCCTGCTGAGCTAATGGATCCAACTTACAGGGCAAGAGCTTATAATTGGTCTTCTCCCCCACTCTCCCCTCCCCTCAGTTGTTGCCCATGCACACGCACCCACACCCATGCAGGCATACAGACACACATGCACACAAACACACAGGCTCTGGGCTCTGTCTGGCACTGGGGAAACACCCATATCCAGGCCCAAGGAGGGGCTGCAGGGGACCTGTGGGGGTAGGAGGGGCGTGGGGGGAGCTTGGGGTGGAGAGGGGGCAGCCCTTGTGTCCTGGACCCAAGGGGCAGGTTGGGAGGCTGCAGCAGCCTGGGATCTAAAAATACCATTGCCACCTGTCAGCAACTGGGTTGGGGGCTCAGTCTTACCCTGTGTAAACCCCTCTTTTCCCCCTTGCCTGAAGAGCTAGTCCTCACCACCTGGCTCACCCACCCATGGAAAGAAAACAGCATAAGCAATATTGTATACAAAGATAACAGCATCCTTTTATTTTTATAACATTTCTTACAAATCCACCTTTTGCCCACCACTCACAATCAGGGCCCTGCCACAAAACTGCATTCACTTGCTACACCTGGTGGTGAGCATGAGCAACGGCAAATCCTATATACCTGTCGTATATACATGTTAATTAATACAGTTTAAATTGCCTAATTCAGACTGTCCTAGTCTGCATTAACTTTAATCCTCACTTAATGAGGATTAGTTCATTTGGACTACAGCCAATTTTGATTCAGACTACAGATGTCCGTGTATACAGTTATGACTGTAGTCCAGATTAAATTTAGAAAATTTAAACACTGAAATACTTTGGATTCAGAATTTTGTCAGCTCTCAGAAGAGTTCATTCTCTAGCACCCCTGCTACTTTTACACTTTCTTTGTTTCTTACTGCACACGAGTCAGACCATTTTGTAAAGTAGTTGATGGCTATCAGGAAATATTGATTGCCAGCCTCTGTGTCAGGTAAAGGCCTGAGCATGTCAACCGTAATGTGTCCTATTGATGACCTAATGAGATACTTCTCTGTACGAGCTATTCCTGTCTCTTTGGAGTCCTTTTCTGCAACATAAGCATCACATTTTCTACATCCTGCCTGCATTTTACCCAGCACAAATTCCCTCAGCTTGGCTAAGATTTTTATGACCTCAAAATGTCCAGGAGTTTTAGAATCATGGACAGCCTCAGAACCTCCTTTTTCAATAAAACTGGCACAATAAGATGATGTTTGTATATATTGCCTATTGGTTTTCACCCTCGTTCCAATATAATATTTCATTTTTAAATTCCAGGTGAAGAAATTGACTATTTGATTTTTGGTTACACACTATTCCAGTTTCAAGATCTTTCTCTGAAAAACTTTTAATGACTCTAGAGTGCATTCCTATAACCCCACATCTGCTGTTCCAGTGGATGAATTAGGATTATTTGCATATCCTCAAATAATGGAAGGAGGAAATGGACATCTTTTCTTGTGTGTGCATATTCCCTTGGGTAGCAAATTCCTTGGTCTTCTGTTAAGGGTAGGATTTATAATTATCCTCCGGACAAAAACCAACTGGACAGCACATCAATGCCATAATCACTTTAAATTGCTACAGTGAATTTCTACTATGAAAGTATTCATTCTTCATCCTCTGGATCCCCTTCTCCTTGCACACCCATTTAAAATATTCAGTGTAAAACCAGATTGATCATACTACAATATCTAGGGCAGCACATATTAAGTAATGAATAAAAATCCTTCAGTGTAACCTCACTTAGTTCTCTGTTTCCATGAAATTTGCTGATCCCGTCTTTGTTCTTAACCAGAAATTTGGTTTGGGCCGAGGCCTGTTTTAAAGTTCAATTACACTTTGCTGACAGATTTTCTCAAAGACCTATAAAATCTCTTCACTCTCTATTATCAATAAATCATGAGGGGGTGTTTAACTGGCTGTCCTCCCCCTATACAGGTTTCCCTCGATTTATGCAGTAGATGCGTTCCCGGGGAACGGCACATAAACCGAATTCACATAAAGCAAACCCAGTTTACAATGAAACAGATAGGGATGCACTTCCACGGTGGTGATGGAGGGAGGGAGTGAGGCTGGGGCTAGGGAAAGGGCAGGGAAAGGGGCATGGCACAGCCCAGTGGCTACAAGCAGGCAGCGTCTGCTGCTCCTGGGGCTGCAGCAGGGGCAGCACTGGGCTCTTTGCGGCGCTCAGGGTGGGCAGTAGCCCCACTCACCCCACTTTTCCCCACTCACCCAACTCCTCTGCTTCTCTCCACTCACTGCATCCCCTGCTACAGTGAATTTTGTAGTGGCAGCACCCCCGCTCCCATTGCTGCAGCCCACCCAAGTGCTGGGAAGAGCCTGGTGCCATTGCTGGCTCCAGCCTACTCTAGTCTCACTGCAGGCAGCTGCCCGCCCCTGCTGCAGCCCTGGGAGTGATGGACATCACCTGGTTGCAGCTACACTGCGCTAAGGGGTTCAGGGTATAGTCCCCCAGGGGAAGCAAAGCCCTGTCGTCTTTGGGGTATGGCGCAATCTGCCCACATTGGCTGCTGCAATCTGCTGGCATTGGCCGCTCCCAAAGCAGCTGCAGCAGGAGCTGTGGTGAGTGGGACCCCGGCCCCATAACCCTTTCCTTTCCCTTTGTGCCTACCCTCCACTCACAGCCCTTCCCCCTCCCCTCACAAACTCACAGACTTACCTGCTTGGGGGAGGGGGAAGCGTGCCTATGCTGATTATGTAACAGCAAATTTACCTCGCATATAATGAATTTCAGGTATTAAAAGCATCATTGCATGAGAGCGAATTTGCATAAATTGAACCCACATAAATCGAGTGAAACCTGTAATATTTTTGTGTTGTACCAGGACAATACAACCTCTACCTTCACTGAATTGGGAGAACAGCTCCTGGCTCCTAAGCCTTAGACCATTCTACTGCTGCCCATTTAAATAAACTGAACTGTGCTGGAACACTAGGAGCTAACCTTCCCCTCTCTGTCCCCAGGATTTACTAAATATAGTGGTTCACACTTTGCAACTATGCTTCCCTTTTTTTGCTATTAATGAGAAATATTCAGCAAATAAACATTAAACCAATTCTGATTCATATCCCCTAGAGTTTTAGCAGCTAACGTTCCTTCAAGACCTTGGATCTCAACCAAGTCTCAGCCAACCCCATCCTTCCTTGACTAGCAAGCGACCACTGCACCAAGCTGTACTTGTGGCTGCCCCTTCCTGAGGCAGAGTCATGTACTACAACACAGCTGCCTACAAATCATTTCTTCCCTTTAGTACTTATCCTCAAAGGACCTTTCCTGAAGCTTATTTCACAGGTATCGGACCTGATAAAATCCAAATAGATTAGAAGCTCGTTCACTGTCTTGGCTATCCAGAGATTCTTGTTCAAATTGCAGTGGTTCCCTTTTCAAACTCAGTTGTCCTTATTTTCAGGCAGGTGCATCTTTCCTAATCCCAGTTCCCATTTGAGAAAAACAAGGTACATCAATTGTGTATTCCTTTCTTTTTAGTATATGTGGCCCAACGAACATCAGATCTGAGCCACTGTCTCTCATCCTTGTACATTTCACAGGTCTCATTCAGTAGCCCAATTCCCATTACTGATTAACTGAGAAAAATTATTGGGCTTATCCTTGTATCTCCAAGCTTTGTCCCTTCACGTTAAGTCTCTCTATTTGCCAAAATGAGTATGGGGCTTCTACTGGTAAACAATCTTTTTGTGGCCGTTATTTTCATGGTACCAGCATGTAACAGAACTGTTTCCTTTATTTTTTTTCATTTGTACAATTTTTCTTGTTTTACCCATAGCCATTTCCCACTGGCTTGGAGAAGGTGCTGAAGGAAGGAACCTCTATGCTGCTGCCAGTAACCCTAGCTGATGCAGGCATAGTGGGGATCCCCAAGGCTACTCCTTCCCCTCTGCTGCCCCATGCTACAGGGAGAAGCTGTGCAGAGAGTTGTGCTCAGATTGGGGCAGTAGTGGGGGCATACAGATGCCTTTTCCCAGTACCTGCTCCTAACCATAGGGACACTTGGGAAGGGGTGGGGGCAGAGATCAAGGGCTGAAAGGAGAATCTGCCTGCTACTACTGCTGTCCCAGACAAGCCTGGATCCCCACATAGCTGCTCCCTGAAGCCCCCTGCTGTAGCAGAAAGGAGTGGCTGTCCCCCTCCAACCACTAGGTCAGCTGGAGACAACAACAGGGTTCGTGGGGAGCAGCTCCCTCCTTTCTCCTGACTTCACATGCCTGCTCCCTGCTCAGATCCCTGTTTTTTCCCCACCAACCTGGGTACTCCAGCCATGCCTTGTCCTGTCCCTCCTGTGGTCTGAGGGGCAGTGTGCCATACCTGCTTTAGTAAATCCTGGATCCACTCATGTGTGAGGCCTCTTTCTTCTCTCTCCTTCTAACTTCTTGCTGTAACTTGTACCCGGCTTAGATAGATGGCTTTCTCCTTAAAGGGCTAGTTCTGCCATGTTGTCAAAGCTGGACAGCTCAAGTGGATTGCTAAAAATTGCTCTTCTTGTATCTTCTCAGTTGCAAATTTTAACTATGATGTTGAATGAAGTCAAATAAATCTTAGTGAATCTGGCTTTACCAAACCGTCTGACCCACCAAATCCTCCTCCATCCAGCTGGTTTCCACTATAGTCAAATGTTATTTCCTTGATTTCCTCTGACGCTAATATTTTAGCTCTTCAAGTAAGATTTGCAAATTATTTCTAATAAATAGTTCCATAGTTCCCTGGTCTCTTGTAAAAATTCATCTGGTCTATGTCAACCAGGGTGCTAGTCATCTCATCGATCTACCTGTGTAGTTTGGAGTGGGATTTTGAGCTGGGCTTCAAAATATGTTGGACACTGGCATTATTTCTGCACAATGCCCCTGGTGCTCCCAAAAAGAGACATTTTGTCCTCCGTCTTCCACTCACATGCACCAAATGTAGAAATACAGAGGTAAAGCCAGACACCCCAGAAGTAACTCTCCAGCACACTGCAAATAGAGGTCTCAAGAGCAGCCATAAAGGATGTTTGCAGAGAAACCTAACCTCTGAATTTGGGAATTAGGTTTGTGCAAGTGACAATGGGTGTGAAAGACAGACTCAAATGCACCATTTCCTGGAAGTGCTGGAGATATAATGTACAGGTACTCTTCACAGCTGATGCCCCACCAAATTTTATCTTTGACTTCATGTTTCACTCAGTCCTTCCTGGAAAGGTTTCAGGTCTTGTTTTAATTCCTTTGGTGAAGTCTCCAGCTCCTGCCACCTCTGAGTTCTATGAGAAGTCCCATTATTTGTCCTATATTGTTTCAACAGTTTCCCCTTCCTCTCCTCTGCACTTAGGTAATATTTGGGGCCTTACAGGTTTGTTCCTGTCAAGAAGAATAATTTGTAAGCAAATCAGCTATTTCTTTGATGCATATATGTTTATTTATACACGATGTGCAAGTACTGATCACAATAAGAACAGAAGACAGATCCCATGCTCATATTTCTTAGCCTATTTCCACAAAGAGGATTCTACCCAGAGAAATACTTTCTAGGTAGAGCTATGCTTTTTGTGTCTCTCTCCTGGTTTTTGTGGTCCTGTCTGTTTCTGATACATATGGGCACACATACATATACACATACAGACCCCGCATTTGTAGTCAGGCCCCAGGAGAAAGAAATAAGGTACTAGAAGGGAACTCCCAGGCTTCCCCTGCATTAGCAGACAATCATTTGTCCAAAGAGTCATACAATCATCCACTTCAACCCTGCTTGCACACTACCATCACAAAACAGCCTATGGAACTGCCTGTCACATACCTAGAGTATGCCCTAAGTAAAGAGAGACATGAGTATCATGGATTTATTTATTTAGCACATGCAGTTTCAGGATATTGTTTCAGCCATCTTAAGGCAATGACATCACCAGTGTACAGTTTGTAGCCATTTGATCTTGTGCCAGTACTGTTCTTTAATTTACATAGCACACATAGCTTAGTAGCTAATCAGCTTTACACATGGTCTAGTCCAGGGGTGTTCAACCTCCAGCTTGTGGGCAAACCCAACTGAAAGAGCCATGGCATCCAGCCCATGGGGCTCCCACTGGATCAGAAAATTTGGTAGAAGGACAGTGGTAACAATTAATACTGCCACCACTATTCTGCCATCAAATTTCCAAGTGCCACAAGGCTGGGTCAAGCTCAGCCATGTAGTTGGATCAGGACTCAGCCAGGCCATTGCCACATGATCAGGATCCAGGCACTGCCATGCAGGCAGACTGGGCCATGGCTGCACCTGATCCATGCACCAGATCAGTCTCCCATTACATGACTGAATTGGGCCCACTAGCCAAATCCAACCAATGGAGGGAGTTGGCATTGCCCATCCAGATCATGGGCAAAACAGTTGAGCACCACTGATATGATCCCTTGGGTTGTTTTCCCTATTGTTTCAGCTAACTTACTCCATAATGGACTTTAATTGGTTGTCACATTTATCCTAAATAAAGAGTGGCTAATTTAGATTAGAGCGGCTAGCTTAACCCATCAGCCTCAACAAGATTTGACTGTCTGCTCACTCAACAAGATTAAAAACATGCTGTGACAACATCTCACTGAGCAGGTTGTTGGCATGGGATCAAGACAGTGAATTTCTGGGTGTCTTAAGGCAGCAGTTGTCAAACTATGGCCCACAAAGAGGTCTGGTCCAGAAGTACCAGTCCAAGATGATCTTGGAGCTGCCCCATGCCACCTATCCCCCATGCAGTGCTCCCCTCAATGGAGTCTGTTGCTTCCCTGAGTCTCTGCTACCCTCATTACAGAGAGGATGGGGATCAGTGCCTGCAAGAGTGAGTGTAGGTAGCTAGCTGCTTCAGGAGGTACAGAGTTACAGCCTGTGGCAGGGGCTGGGTCACAAAGCATGTTGACCCTTGTCTTAAAGCTTCTGAACTCTGACCAGAGCCTATACCATAAGCTGACACCCTTTTCTGAGAGCAGGATCCCACAGTGAAGTTGTCTGTTGTCCAGGTCTGTTCTTGAATCTTTAGTCTCCCACTACAGCTAAAACACACCCTTCTCCAGAAACTCACCAAAGGTGTGAGCCTTCTGATTTATAGTTCACCTCTTTGAGAGGTACATATTATCAAAAAGCAAGTACCAACACATAAGTAGACGGATGTTGCAGTTTCTGAATATATCAATGTTTGTATTTGAATGTAATGCTTTTACCTTAGCTCACCCTTAGCTGATTCAGAAGGCAGGGTTTCCTTCAGTCACATGAGGTTCCTGGTGCTGGTAGTCCCCTGCAGCTTGCAAATGCTTAAAGGCAAATGGCTCCCGTCCTTATATAACATGATCATCCACTTATCAGCCCCCATCAGATGATCATACACTGCTGCTAAATGACTTTGTTGCAAAGGAAAACTATTCCCTGAAGAACTAACTCTTCAAGAAAAGATCTAACTTATTGTTTACAGCAATTCCATTTTAATGGTATTGGGGGTGTTTGTCGTAGCCAGGTTGGTCTAAGGAATAGGCAGACAAGTTTCTTTAGGTAAATGAGATATCTTTTATTAGATCAATTAAATAGTTGGAAAAATTGTTATTTGCAAGCTTTCAGGCATATGCATCCTTCATTAGGCCTAGGGAGAGTCTGGTGATGTTTTGTGTAGAAGCCAACATGCAAAACGCAGTTCTGTGAAAATGCAAATATGTGGCAGTGAGGATCAGAGGCCATGGGAGAAATAGGGGTGAGACAGGTGGGGCGGGGGGAATGTTGAGTATTTTCCGTATAGGTTCCAGGGGCAGATGGTATGCCATTACTAATGTCATGAAATTTGTGGGGATTTTCTTTTTGCACTACAGAAATTCTTCACATGGTATCCAGGTGGCTCTTTCAAAAGTGTAATCTATTTCTCTGGAGGAGTGTCCTTGTTGGGTGAAAGCCCTTTTGAGATTAGCAAAGTGATGATCACGGTTGTTCTCCATGCAAATTCAGTGGTATCAGAGGACTTGGCTGCATATTACAGCTTTCTTGGAGTGTTTAGGGTGATTGCTGTTCTCTGTAGATATGTATGTTGGTCTGTGGGTTTCTTATATATGGTGGTTTGTATTTTACCATTCTGGATTTTTTTTCATTTATTTCATAGACATTAGAGGTTGGAAGGGACCTCAAGAAATCATTGAGTCCAGCCCCCCCCCCCGCC
>NW_017728943.1:126011752-126044214 GCF_001723895.1 Crocodylus porosus | reverse complement strand
ACTTCACAGTAAGGGTGGTCAGAGCCTGGAAAAGGCTTTCCAGAGAGGTGGTGCTCTCACCTTCCCTGGAGATCTTCAAGAGGAGACTGGATAGACACCTGTCTGGGGTCTTATGACCCCTTCCACCCCCAGTGCTCCTTCCTGCCCATGGCAGGGGGTCGGACTAGATGATCTGTCTAGGTCCCTTCCCACTCATTGATTCTATGATTCATTCAAGGGTGAGAACATATATCTCACCTAACTAAAAGGCATTAGATATTAAAGTACCCTACACATATTATAATAAAGAAGTGCTTGGGGGCAAACAAATATTGTGGTTACCCATGAATCTCTAGGGCAAAATTAATTAAAACATAAGAATAAAGGAATATAACCATTCCTTCCAACTAATTAGAGTAAATTTAAAATTTTAAATGTCTCAAGGCATTCAAACTCGGAAGAAGCTTTTGAAAATGTGGACCTCAAGTTTTATTGGGTTTTATTGCCTTTCAGCATTAGCCAGCTCCTTCTCTCTGGCACGCTATCATCCCCCTGACTGACAGCTTATTATCCTATTGTAGAAATTATCTTGGTCCCACATAATACTGCTATCATATTGTTTATCCCAGATCAACATCAGAAAGGAAGAAAATTAAAATGAAGTGACAGAAAAATGTCACCTGTTATAAAAAAAAAAGATTTCAACCATTTCTAGCTTCCTACTCTCTTGTTTCTGTTGGTTTAAGAAAAGCCTAGATCTGGATCTTGAACAGCTGAGAGCTATGCTTTTTATCCTAAATTTACGTGTAGTCTATAATCATGTAGTCTGGAGCCCATTTCCCCAGGGCTTTGGTGAAGCGCCTACCAGATTTGTGTACTGAGGTGAACAAACTCCTCAAAGCTTGTACCTTATCTTTTTCTTTATTGTCAGCCCATTAGGATCACAGTGAAGGATGAACCACGAAAATCTGTATCACAGAGACAATTGAAAAGGGGCCAGGAGGCAGTTGTCTACTGGAGATGGCTAGGACATTGCTCCCGGGCCCTGGGAGCTGCCTGCTGCCAGGGTGGGCTCTGCTACTGGAGCCCAGAAGGGGACAATGTCCCCCTGCCCTGGCAGCAGGGAGCTCCCAGCCCCTGCGCTGTGATCACATGGCCCAGGCTGGGAGATCCTTATCTCCCAGTGCTAGCTCCATGGTCACAGGGCCCGCACTGGGAGATTCTTTTCTCCCAGCCCAAGCCCCACAGTCACAGGACCTGGGCTGGGAGGTAAGACCCTGCAATCATGAAGCAGGGTCTGGGAACTCCCTGCTGCCAGGGCAGGGGGATGTTGTCCCCGTCCAGACTCCAGTATCTGAGCCCACCCTGGCAGCAAGCAGCTCCCAGAGCAGGAAGCAATCTTTTGCCCCCTGCTACCTAGCTGACCAGAAGCACATTTGCTCCCAGTCAGGCATCTGCACATGATACTGCACAGTAACTAATCTCAAGTAAATTTGCTTGCATTTGCAGGTAGCAGAGTTCATCACGATTAGCACCAATTACCATGCAGTCAGCATCTGCACATGTTAGCTCTACACGTCTGTAAAGCATCTTGTGTAGACACACCCAGTGTGAATCTTTCATTTGGCTTTTTTAATGTCTTGTATCCAATGGGCCCCCCAAAAAGTCAAAGCAAACCTCACTGCAAGCCACTGAGTTTCACCTGGCTACTCATCACACAATGAAAAATTGAGAGCCTATTTCTCTACTGAGGTAAACAGCAAGAGTGTGTGGACACTTTCACTGAAGTGAATGGAGCAAAGCAATTTACAGCAGCAAAGTCTTGGGACATGAATAGCACTTCATGGGTCTTAGCCCAAATTATCAATCAAGTTTATTCACTCAGTAATTTTCTAAACTTAGTGAGCTATATGGCAAACCTTGGCTGATTTTCCAGATAATGAAAGTACCTGAAGCCAGGAGAGTTTTGTGTGGCAACAATGGTAATGGCTTCCTATTAATGATGAGAAGGAGGGAGCAGGAAGAGGAGAGGGAAGTAGTACCTGGAGGTCTCAGCAAGGATCAAGGTTCTATTTTTTTTGAAGTTATATAAAAGAAGGTTAGACATTGCTTTATCTGTGTTTGGAGCAGCAGAGCATGGTATAGAGCTCAGTTGCCATTGCCCAATGTGCAAGGCAGAGCTGATTTGTTCAAAAGAGTGAACCTCGTCCCCCACAGGAGCTGAAAGCTCTATGAATCACCTCTGTGATACTCCCAACTCTTTCTCAGCAAACACCATGCATTAGTCATGAACATAAACTCCCCAACCTTTGATTGTGGTAGAGTTAAGGTTACATAGTGTGAACCTTACTCATATTAATGTGGACTTGCTCTCTTGAGCATTCCCATTGCTATCACCAGTATGAGCAAGGGTTGCACAATCTAGCCTTTTACAGGTGGGTTTTTGTTGCCTTTTAAAACAAGTGAAAATGTTTAAAAGATACACTTAAACTGCCCAACTAACCTAATGACTCAGTTGGACTTTAGGCAACTACCTACCCACACTCCTTTTGACCAGCTGCCAAAACCCCCCTCAACTTTCCCCTGCAGCCCTTCCACTTAGCTCTGATTAACTCACTTACACAGGAGTTATATGAACATGAAAAGCAACCTGCTCTTTATGAATATTACTTCAGCCACAAGTGAGGATAGCTCAGATTCCTTATGAAGTTGTTCTAAGCCAGTGTCCTTACATCAATAAAATCCCAATTCCCCATCAAAACTGCCGAAGTCAGGGAAAATGGAAACAACTCAAAATTACAAGTCAATACTTGAGGTAAGTGATCTGTGTACATGGTCTAGTGAACAGTGAGAGAGGTTTTTTCTCCATAGCTTCAAGCTCCAAAAAGAAAACTAGGAGAGAGAAACTGGATTAAATTATCACTAGTAAGAAAAGAAAGAAAAGAATGAAAAATGTGATCCCAAAGAATATTCAATCCAATCTAGTGTTCTTTTTAGGTTCTGCGAAGAATCCCACTCATTTCTAACCCTACCATCATAAAATTATAAGAAAAAGTACTATGAATCATCATGTCCAAACACACTAGAAACATTGTCACTACCAGCCCTTCTTGAATAAGGTCTGACTTGCCAAGATACATCTAAGTAACTTCTGACCATTATGGTTCCCACACCAAATTCTGTTAGTTAGTAAGATGCTCATGCACTCAGTGAATCCCTAATCAAATTGCAGCCATGGCAATGTCAAATTTAAAAAATTTAATTGAGGCCTAAAGAGCTCCAGTAATATACCAAAGGTAACACAATGAATAGCCAAATTTGGGATGGACATCTATTCCCTGCTCCAGTCCTAAATACTAGACAACTGCTTACTATATAATTAAATGTTTATATGCTATTCAAAATATTTCCAATAATCCTCTATTGGCCTCAGTGTTCTTTTTTATTTTAAATTTAAATGAGAGTTGGCACTTACTTGGGAGTCAAAAAAGAGATTCACTTAGGGGATGAGGAAACAATGTCTGCCTATTTCCTGATCAAAAAGCAATGAGCCACAGCATAACCAGGTCAATATGTATGGCAACTGTGCCAGAGCTTCCCAGAGAGAGTCTGGCTTTTGTTGTTTTGCACAGCCAGGCAGAACAATAAGTACATGTCTTGCAAGCACCTTAAGCACTGAGCAGTCACCAAGCCCTGAAGACCGTCTTTGTTAAGGTTGATATGGCTCATCCTTGTGATAGTCCTTGACTGTCCAAACACACCTGCACAAAAGAAGAACTGATGCCCGGGTCATGGGAGAGTCTGGCTTTAGCCTGATGCATAGAGCATGTAACCGCATTCCATTATGTAATGTCATTGTTTGTTCACTGTCTGGTTTCTCAATGCTATGTAAATGTAATTGTTTGATAGGAGTAATGTACTGCTTATGTATATGCTTACACTACCTACGCTGCATGGAGTGTCACACCTGCTCCAACGTGACTAGTCAGGTTGCCCACCAAGAGATGACTGCACAAAGAAGTTATAGTCTTAATATTACTGCTGCTAACAACAAGCCTATTTCCCAACACATGGAATGGGAGAATATGTGACTATGTCTTGTATCATAGAATCATAGAAAATGAAGGTTGGAAGGGACCTCAGGAGGTCATCTAGTCCAACCTCCTGCTCAAAGCAGGACCATCCCCAGCTAGATCATCCCAGCCAGGGCTTTGTTGAGCTGGGCTTTAAAAAGCTCCAAGGATGGAGCTTCCATCACCTCTCTAGGTAACCCATTCAAGTGCTTGACTTCCCTCTCTTTGTCAGGTCTCTTCCTAGCAATCCTTCTCCTTGGAACAACATCCCATTGTCAGAGAAGCTGCAGCCCTGCTGGCAACATCACCTGCACAGCCACACACTGTTCTTGTAGGAAGAAAGTGTGTTGGAGGAGGGGAGGAATATAGAGCAAGGCAGGATAAAGGCAAAGGAATTAGGGAGATGTTTTAAGAAGTGGTCAAATCTTGAAAAGAAGCAACAAGGACTGTATATGTCAGATTAAACAAGGATGGAAAAGAGCAGCCAGCACTGTTTTTTTCCCCCCAATCTCTGCATCTCAGGCTGTCAGCCACCACTGAGGTTGTGTAGGACCTGGCAATTTATGGACCTGATCTTTCAAAATCTTCATCTCTCTGTGCCCCTACCCAATACCCACATTTTTCTTTATGGCTACACTCCTTATGATCCTGGCTGTCTTGGTTATCTTTTTGTATTTTAAGTAGGAGTGATGGAGTCCTTTCATGGTTTCAGCATAAAAAGAAAAATGAGTGAGGTTCATGTAAAAGATATTTCTGACCCGTTAAAAGAATCAGCCAGTCTGGACACTGCTGGAATGCTCAGACCCAGGCCCAGATGTTCTTGTTCTCCAGGCTCCACTGGCAGAAGTGTAGCTCTGGCATTCTTAGGTTTGTTACTAGCTACATAGTTACCTAGAGCTACATGCAAGAAAGAAGTCCTATTCCCTGCAGGCAAGGAGCTGAATAGAATCGCATTTGTTCACAGAATAGAAATGCCCACAATCTGCCCTCACCCTCACTGGTTCACACTGTTCCTTACTTGTCTGTGCATAGCCTTGCTACCGGATATTAAAGTTCTTGCCAGAGGTTTGTCCCTAATGGCTCCTCTCCTATATCACTTACCAAGCTCCTGGCACTTGTATATATATGCCTCAGGAGCTTTTGCATTTTCCTGGCAAATGTGAGGCTTTGGTTATGAGCTATCTATCATGTACATTTTGGGGTGTGGGGAGAGTTCATTATGGCTTCAGCTTTGCACAGGACCTTGAAAAGCCAAGGACCAACCTTGTAGCCAAGGAGGTCTGCTATCCATTCAAAGAGCAGAATATCTTAAATCTGGCAGTCAAAGGCCATGCAGGCCCAAGCTCAGGAACCTGCTGAAAAAGAGCAAGCAATGCCAAGGATCCTGTTTTATTAGGTCACAAGAGCAAAATAGCTTGTGTAAGGGCCTAATTAGCTCAACAAACAGCACAGTGAGGTGGACCCATGCCATCTGGGTGCTCTGAAACAGACATTTTGTACTGGAAAAAATCTGTTTGCTAATATGCACATGTAAATTTTTCACAATGAGGTGGAAACAGCATCAGAAATAACAGTATCAGCATCTGCCTCAGGACAGTTGCTACCTTCTTATAACTTTTTTTTTTTTGCATCTGGTTCCATTTATGACTCATACTTCCCAAACAAGCCATATGTTGCTGCAGAAGGCCTTTAACTTTGCTTGATTCATATTGAGCTATATTCCTGGCGGCCAGCCAAGTAAATGTAATAAAACCACTTTTTCCATCAAAAATAAAAATGAAATCCCATTTGCAGTGAGATTTAATTAGCAGCCAGTAAGTCATTTTGGTGTTGAAAGCATGCACACTCATGTTTTGTTATAGCCTGATTTGCACCTTCAAACCCCATTCTAACATTTATTAGTTATAATGTGGAAAGGTTTTTGTATTCGTTTCATTGCAAATTCTGTAGTGTTAAAATGATGATAAAGTTTGGAAAACATTAGCTCTCCAAGTTATTTTCTTTAGATGCCACATTTTGCATCACCTCTTTAGAACATTGTGACATTGATGATTTTAACACTCCTGATATGGAGCTGACAACCGTAATTTCTGCTGAAATAGGCAGTCTATCAAGAAACTTGTGTATAAAATCAGTAGCTGGCATTACATTAAAACACACAGAATACAAATGATTAAACCATCGTCACTGCGGATGTTTCTGAAACGGAAAGGCCAAAAAAATAAAGAAATCCATCTGACCCATTTAAAACAGTCAAAGGATTTTGTTCTTAAATATCTTTTTTTACTCTAATGAAAATGCTTGGATAACATGCACCTTGACAACAAAACTGTTAGAGTTTGAATGACATATTCCCCTAGGTAGGATTATCATCAGGATGTATGGTTCTGTTGCTATTACTTGGAACATCTTAATTTAAAAAAATAAAAGGCACAGACATATATCAGAGGGATTAGATTGTCCCCTTTCCTGGAAAATCTCACTGGACAAGCCAGGAAATTCTGCAAGCTTCAGTTTACAGAATTTCCAAGTATTTGTCAGGAGCTTGTGGGGGCTGAAGGACAGGCAGGTGGAGAGGAAAGAGGGAAGGGAGGATGGAGAGAGAGAGGGGAGAGAGAAGGCTTTGGCCTTTTGCATCTATCTCTATAGGATCACTAAGCAGGAGACATCTGCTGGCCCTTCAGAACTGTTCCCATGTACTCTCCAGTCTAGGTCCCCACATAGCTGTCTAATAGCAGCCAAAGAGAAAACCCAGCCAGAGTTAATGCTCTTAAAGCTTAAAGCAGCATTAACTCTCACTTGGAGTTCTGCATGGAAATCCATGGGGTTAGCACAGGGCAATGCCCTAGACGGTGCCTGACCCTTTTTTCTAATGCCTGGCAGCAACCCAGCTCCCCAGAACACCGGCAGCAAGAGTTTCATGGGATCCCAGAGAGGCAATAATGACATGGAAAGGTTACTCCCTTCAGCCTCCAATTCTCTTCCTGCTCCCTTGCCATAAGTTATGCAGCAGGCAGGCAGAGGTCTGCTCATAATACCCTGCACAAGAGAGATCTGCTGTTTGAGCCCCTTCTCCTCTCAATAGGACCATAGGAAATACAAATGGAAAAAACGAGTAGACCATTTAGATCGTATTCTGCCAGAGGATTGTTCTCTTCAGTATCCAGTGTGTTCCCCATTGATTTGTACAGTATTAAAAGACCACTCTCTTCTCTGTAACGCATCCAAGCAAAGCTGCAGAGAGAGATTGAAGGTGAGACTTAAGCAATTTCTCTACAGCAATCGCACATTTAATTGTAAAATATCATGAAGATGTATGAAACTGAGAGGAAAAACCTTGTCACAGAACGGCTGTAGCCGCCACTTTATCATTCTCGTTTTTCCTGGCAGTAAAATTAAACAGACTTTTGCAACCATAAATGTACTTCTTTCTTTCCTTCTGGATAAATATGGCTATTGTGGAAGGAAGATGGATTATAAAAAATAACAAATGGAGTTAAAGTGCCAGATGTCATTAAGTTAGTCATTAAGAAGCATGGTTTTTAAAGGCTAGATTTTTAAATGTGCTTTGCATCCAGCAGCTTCCATTGAGAACATATGCCCAGTACTTTGAAATACTGGCTGCTGTATTTGGAGGCCTGGATGGGAGCCATTGAGTTTTCTTGAGATATTCATTACCTATTGCTAACCAGGGCTGCGTGAAGCTTTGGTCCCTGATTTGATTCAGTGGAGATTTGGCCTGATTCAGTGGCTGAATCTCTGAATCCGAATTGAATCAAAAGACCCTTTAATCTCTCTGAAATGAATTGGAACCCTCCAAAAAGATTCGGAGAGATTCGGAAAGGTTCGGACATAGACACAGCTTTAAATGTTTTTTCTACATGCCTCAAGGTACCAGGTGGCTTGTGAATGGTGCAATGCTGGGGTGCATGGAGTGTCCCACAGGGGGATCCCCAGAATGCTCGGCAGCAGATCTGGAAATGGACCAGAAGAACTTCTGGTTTGCTTCTGCGTCTGCTGGGGAGCGCACGGGGAGGGGCCCACTCCCCCCCAGCTCAGCAACTGGTGCCTCCTGGGTCTGAGGGGGGAACCCAGGGTCCCCCCACAGCTGATTGCTGAGCTGAGTGGGTATGCAATCCCCCCCACATGTGCTCCCCAGCGAACCTGGAAGTGGACCGGGAGTACTTCTCTCCTGCCACGACTTTGAATATTATCTCAGTGAGGGGGTAAACCACCCAGGGTTCCTCTGCAGTGGGTAGTCTGCTAGGCAGCCATCCGTGGGGATCCACCTCCCCTATGCCCCAGCCTCACACCAACCTTTGGCGGGTCACGAGATCTTGTTGGCTGCTCACCCCATGTTGTTGTGCTCTTGACCCTGACATTCTACTTGTGCCTTATTGCGTCCCGAGCACTTTCTTTTGGGATGACTTAATTTGTTCATTATTTGGTTTAAGTTGGGCCTCCTCCTGCCCTAGTCTGTCTTAGACCTGAGCTCAGCTAACAACCAAAAAGAAAAAAACAAAAAGGATGGAAAAATGAGCTGTCCTACCAGCACCCCGATCCAGCACCCTAATCCCCTGCCCAGGACCTACTTCCTGGCTAAGGGACTCAATCCCCAAGTGTCGTCTCATCCCAACATACAGCCCCTCCAAAAGGGGGAAAAATAAAAGGAAAAAAAAGGTCACAAAACAGAATTGTCCATTGGAGGGTCAGTCTAGTTTCTTACTTCAGCCCCACCACTAGGACAAGGAGATAACTTCTCGTTACCCTCACTATGAATTCTTTGAAAACCCAAACTTCCTACTTAGCGTTCTGCTCCCGGTACCTGGGATGTCCACAGGAGGCTACCTATCGTCTGGCCAGTGGTGGCCACGGCTTCTCTTCTTGGGCTGTCACTTCCCTCATGCCATTGAATATGACTTGCAGAATCTCTCTTCCCAACATCCTCAGAGGCATCCTGATTTCAGCACCCCCTGATCCCTCCAGGTTTGATTGGTTGCTGCTTATGTTGTCACTTGCTGCTGCATCTGCTGCTGCCCAGCTGGGCTTCCTCTGTGGGCAATTACACCCTCTTCACTGATGTAGAGAGCTTCCTTTTGCTCTCTCATTTCCCGGGCACACCAGCGTTTGCCGGTGGAGAGAGCCCCTGTTGGCTTGCCCTTCTCCCAAATGCACTGGCTGTTGCAGGTACAGAGAGCCCCTGCTGGCTCTCCCTCCTTCTGTGCATGCCAGTCCTCACCAGCACTGAGAGACCTTGCCGACTCTCTCTCTCTCCTTCTCCAGCCTTCACCGGCACTTCTTTTAAGTTCCACTGGCTGGTGATTGCCGATGACATTGCCAACCGGCTGCAGCTAAATAAAGGCACGGCTTACAACTCACATGAGTTCCTTCCCTTGTTCCAGCTGTGCCATGGGTCCTGCTGCAGTTAAGTATGTTATTATATTATTTTCCTTCTCTTTTGTGTATATTCCGCACCCTCGGGGCTCCTTTTGGAGGGCTCTTTCGGCTGATTGCCCCCCGTAACACAGTGATCACAAGCCATGCTGGTACCTCGAGTTATATAGAAAAAACATTTAAAGCTGTGTCTGTGTCTGAATTGCTGATTCTCCAAATCAGCATTGAATCTTCAGATTTGGATTCGGCCAGATCAAATCAGGGACAGTGATCTGAATCAATGAATCAAATCACTGTTCCTGATTTGGGCCAAATCTGAATCAAATTGAGCCCTCTTCACACACCCCTATTGCTAACTTTTAAGAGAATATCAACATAGGCACTTGGGATAAGCATGCACACCCTCCTCCAAGCACTCCTATGGCTTGCCTGACAAAGTCTGGAAAATGGTAGCATTTTGAAAGTGCCCACTTCCATGTTGTTTGAAAGCATGCTGGGCTCTCATGCAAACACCCACTAAATTTATGGACCAGTGTCACACACACAAATTTAGGGCCTTTGCATGCTACTGTTGAATGCAATGATAAAACCCCACTAGTATCACTAGAAAGAGATGCAGGCCATTACTTCTGAAGGAGGGGATAATATGGAACGAGCATGATACTGCAAGGAGCTAAGAACTCTAAGAGTGCTATTACAGACTGCCTATACAGGTGCTCAGGGGTGGGTGTTTTAATTAAAGCGGTTCCCGGACAGCCACTCTAATTAAAACAGCTCAGTGTCACATGTATTTAGCCTTCGTGCCTTTCAAAATGGCCATAGGACACTTTATCTAAAGCTCATTTGACAAAATTTAGATAAAGCACCCCTGCAGCCATTTTGAAACATACACAGGCTTAATACACCTAACAGTGGGGCTATGCTGAAGTATTCTAATTAGAAAGCAGAGCAGATTAAATTAAACAAATTTGAGCGTGAACAAGCACATCTATAGGCATCCACTGGTTACCTTTAAAATACTTTAAATCTGTAAAAGGTTGTGCCATCCTAAAGTTAGACCAGTTTCAGAGCAGTTTCAAGTTAAAGCTTAATGCCATCTCAGACCTGCACAACTCTGATTTGCCATTGAAAGGCCTGGTGAGCAAGGGTACAGACAGAAGCCAGGGGTCTGTTCCTTCCCTGGAGTGGGAAAAGAGTGGAGAGGGTGGCATTTAGCTCAGAGGTGGAGAAACCAGTATGGGGTCAGTGACTTCCCTCCCTTCTCAATAGAAGGAGCCAAGCCAGAATCAAGAGCAGGAGGGGAGAAATCTTAAAAAAATTATTCAAGTGAAGGGGGAGGGGGAAGAGAAGTAAAGAGAAAGGAGTGAAGAAAGGAATTTCAAAAAATAAAGGTCAAAATATTCTGTTTGTCTAAAAGAATTAGGATTGGGTACAGGTGAGACTTGGGTTAGGAGTGGCAGGGGTTATGCTGGCTGGGGTGGGGCAGCTGTCCTTGATTGGGGGTCTGGGGAGGGGAGGAATAGCCAGGGCACAATGCTGAGACCCAGAATACTTGCTGCACGCAAAAAGCTCTGCCAGGGCAGAGCTGAGAGCCATGAGGTTTACAGGGTGAAGGAAACAGAGGCGCATTGAAGTCACTGGCCAGCAGCTGTAGGGAATCAGGGGCTGGCTGGCATGGGGGAAGGAGGGAGAGCACTCAGCATCAGCCCTTGGTCTGCTTAAATCCTTTAAGATTACATAAAGCATTTTTCTTTTAAATGAAATGCAAGAACTGAGACAACTGAAGACTCTCTTATGTGTTAATGAATTGTGGGTGATGGTAGAGGGCTGGGCCCATGGGAGCCCCCTTGCTGAGCCCACCCAGCTGGCCCTGCTCCAGCCTGCTCCACTGAGGCCCCCAGTGCTGCCCTCTCTAGGAAAGGCTGGGGGAGGGGTTTGGAGTAGAGGGGTTGTGCAGCCTGGGATGGGGTCTGCTAAGGAATTTGACGCCACACATTCCCATCCTGACCATGGAGAGGTGAAGCGTTGTTGGCCACCTGCAACAGACCCTGCGGAGCCCCCATCGCATTCCCATCCCAGTTTCGGAGGGCCCAGCCCCCTCCCAAGTCATCCACAGTCCTGTCCAGGCCAAGGACAGAGGGGGATGCTGAGTGGACCTCAGGTGGCTGGCTCCACACCAGCTGCCTGCAAAGACCACTGCTAAACCAGACCTCAAGCCCTCTGCCCCACCCAAGCCCCCACAGCTCTTGTTCAGAGTTGCCTTAAGCCAGGCACAACTTCAATTAAGATAACTTTACCTGAAGTTAATTGAAATTTTCCAACATCCCCCCGGCCCTTTTTCCTTGGCCAAGTGGGTAGTGGGGTTGGGCAGCTTTCCCTCAAGCCCTGCCAAGTCCAGTCCCAGGTGAGGGGGCTATGGCAGGCTGGGGCCTTGGCCCAAGCTTCACCATCAGCACAGATAACCTATGGCAGCGGGAAGTGGCGTTGCTGGGTGACCAGACCATGGATCCACTGGTTGGAAGGACCATAGATCTAGGGCAGGGGTGGGCAAAATGCGGCCCGGGGGCCAGATGCAGCCCGCTAAGCCATTGTATCCAGCCTGCAGGGCCCCTAAAAAATTTAGAAAATTAATATTAATCTGCACTGGGCTGCCTGTCATGGGGCCCTCAATGGCTTGCCAAAACTCAGTAAATGACCCTCTGCCCAAAATTATTGCCCGCCCCTGATCTAGGGCAAGCATGCCCCCCAGCTCCAGGCTCTCATTGTACTTTAGCTGCAGTGGCTTCAGGGTGAACACAGAGCTGCCAGCTGGGAGACCCTGGAGCCAGGAGAAGCATGCTTTCCCTAGCTCCAGGGTCTCACTGCACTTTAGCGGCTGCTGTCAGTGTGGAGGTGCAAGGAGAGGGAGCCCACTAGAGGTCTGAAGGGTGGAGAGGGGTAGAGTGCCTGGGAGCTGTGCATCCTGGGATTGTGAAGCACTGAAAATTGATTGCTTTATCTCCAGTGAGCAAGAGTAGCCTGGAACACTGGGCAAAACTGATCAAAAATAAACTCCACCTGGAGTGGTACTCCATATTGCTTCCAGAGGGTTTCTGTATGTGTGCATGCGCATGTGTCTATGTACATGATTATACTTCTTAGTTTGCCTCAGAATAGTCACGCCAGTCAGAGGATGTCACTTGTCATTGACCAATACAAAAGGAGGGTCTATGCAGTGATAATGTTTTTGTTTTTAATTAAGTCTACTGCTGATTAAGATTCAGGCACCTCAAGATGAAGAACCAAATAAAACAGAAACACGGAGAGAGTCAACAGAGCGGCAATTGTTAGAACTTATTTCTGTTTATTTTTTCTAACACTGTTTTCTGCAGCCTGTTGTCCAGCCTATATAAAGGGCTGAGTTCATTACCCCTGTTTCTGTGTAGAGATTGGCCGTGTATTTTGTCAGCTCCTCAGCCTGTCCTGGAGACCTGGCTGAGATCCTTTCTGTTTGTAGACAGTCAGTTTTACACTGGAAAGGAAGTGCAGTGCAGAACAAGGCAAGTTAAGGGCTCCACTAATCAAGTCTGCTGCAAGTCTACTATAGTGTGCTCCAGCAGCCTCCAAGTCATATGTATTCAGCATCCCCACATTTCAAAATGATGGGTGGGGGGGGCCTCATCCAACGAGCTTTAATTAAAATGCCCCCACCACCATTTTGAAATGTAGGACGCTGACTACATGTGCCACTGCCAGTGCTTTAGTTACAGCAGCTCTCAGTGCCGCTCTAATTGAAGTGCTTCCCCCATCCACCCCAGAGCACATGTATAGATGCCCAATATGTCTTAAAAGTCTCCATAAAATAGACACTAAAAGTATTGTTCACAGCTGTTACTAGTGCAGATCATAAGCCAAATCAAGTCTTATAAAAGTCTTTAAGCGGTGTATGGGCATTACACTTGCCTTTTCACAGACATGAATTCAATCTAGTAATATCACAGCACTGCCCACGTGGAATTAGTACATTTATTTAGCTTGTTTTATTTCAATCATACATCTACCACATATTGATAGACCTTGCAAACTTTTCTAAAAGAAAAAAATCTGGTATGGTCATGCAAGATCAACAGAGACACTTCACAAATTAAGGAAACACTCAAAGGGTCTCCCTTACTACACACAATGCCCCCTTCCCCCCATAACTTTAGAAAGTACTGTTTAAACATAACAGGGCAACTTATTATAGCCAACTTGCCCCTGACAGGGGTGCAGGTTCCTCAGCAAGGACTGCATATGGGTCTCTGTCAAATTGGAATCCGCAACTCAGTCCTAGGAAAACTACAACTGTTCTGCCAAAGGAATGAGCAAGATTCACTCCTTTGTCTTGTCATTTGACAGGAAAGATCTCGACTGCAGGAGTTTGTTGTGCAAGAATGAACACCTGTACTCTACTCCTCACCGTCCAGGAGTTGACAGCCGTAGTTTGCAGCTCCTGGTTCACCAGGAATGGAGCAGTGGGGAAATACTCCCCATGCCTTCCCAAGACTGGGGTCATCCCAGTCTGGAGAAGGTATATGAGCAGCAACAGCAGCTAGACCCCTCCTGGGCCCAGGAGCATTGATGAGCATGCCAACACCCTCATCTCACCCCACAATGGTCTAGGCCAACCCAGGGAATTAGGGGCAGGGGGAGCATTCATCTGTTGTGGCAAGGCTTGTGTAGCCTTACTACTGCATCACAACTGCTGGCCTCACACCACCCTGCTCTGGAGGAGTGCAAGGAGCATGCACTTTTCTCCTGCAGTGGGAAAAAGGATTCACACCAATGGAGACTGGCCCCTTGTCCTGCCAATCACTGCAGACTCCAAGCAGGGGAGAGGGCAATTAGAGGGCTCCCTTAAGAGTAGACATGACCCAGGGAGCAGCCCTCTAGTGCTCTCTGGCTGGAGAGCTTGCCTGTGTACCTCCCCAGCCAGGGGTCTGGGACATATGTATGCTCCAGCTCCCAGTCTATTTTTCTACCACCAGAAATGAATGCCTGGGCATGGCCTACATCAGAGGCATTGGAGTGCCCTGGGCATCAGCAGCACATGGGGCAGTGTTGGTGGTGGTGGCAGTAGCCAGGCCAGCAATGTGCCTCTCCAGTGCCAGTCCCTGTTTCCCAGATTATTCATTTCATTTTATATGAAGCAGCCATTGGAGCAAGGACTTAAATCTAGGTATCCTTTCTCCCAGGTGACTGCCTTGCTTACAGGCCTAGATTCATATTCTTTTCTTCTGACTTGAGAAAACCTGCATTCTTTTCTATGCTGTTGAACAGTGTCAATAGAAAGGGTGGAGATGTACCTCTTTCCAAAACAGCCCGGGGGCTCGAGTGATGAAACACAGAGGTGTGGGGATGAATCACCTAAGATAGAGGAAGAAATTACATCCCAGTACATCCCAGGCATGTGCTGTAACTATTAGACAAAAGATAGAAATCACCACTGGCTGCATTTAAAAATATGGTGGCCACAACTGTATTTTGTGAAGAGCTGAATCCTGTTGATATATGATAGGTATGCTGTGAGAACAGCTACTAGAATTAACCCTTTAGGGAACATACACTGAAGAACACTTAGACTTTAGATTCCAGTTGGGCCAAAATAGAAAACTGCACAGGGTGGAATAGTTTTAGGCATTCCCAGTGATCAAGAATGGGTTTACTACAGCTGAGAAAGGGAAGGAGTGTGAAATAGGCAGTAGGGCTGTAACCATAATTCCCATCAGCGAAGCTAATGAAAGCAATGGAAGTTAGAGTCAAACCTAGGAAGCTAGAGGGTCAAATAGAGAATCACTGAGTGAGTTAAGGCTCCCAAAATTTGATAGCAACTGAACCTGCGCTTGATTGAGCACAATTTTAGATTTAGGGGGATCAGTTCCACCTAAGTCCTGCTTTAGGCATAGCTGTTGTATCTAGTCTTTAGGCTTATTAATATTGCAGCCATTTTATCAGTAAGTCCTAGTTCAGTAAATGTCCATGTGCATGCTATAGCAATTGGTAGCTAGCTATCTTACTCAGGGTTTAATACTACAGATGTCATAAAATGATTGTTCAGGATATTTTTCCTTCACTGATATATAAAGGTGAATAGTAGTAACCCCATTCTGTAGATGGAAGGAACTTTCCAGGGTGTCCATATCTCCCTAGTATCTTAAGAACAGCCATACAGATTTTATTAGAAAACCATAATCTTTCCATTCAGTATACTAAGTAACTCTATTCCTGCTTTAGAATTCTATAAGATGTTTCACGACTTCAATATAAAAACATATACAGTAGATTAGGTAGTTTTTTATAATTTTGACAGTACTCTATTAATCTCTATTAAGGCTCTCTTTTAACCCTCTTAGACTATTTCATAAGCACAAACATAGCCCAGGATTACTTTACCTGGCTTCTCATAGAAGTTTAAAGAGTGACCAAGAACTGGTTACTACTGCTGAGAATAGAAAGGAGGATGAAATAGGCAGTAGGGCTACAACTGTATATTCCTACCAGTGAAGCCCATGAAAGCAATTGAAGTTAGGAGCCAAACCCATTGGGCACTCTGAAGAGCCCAGTGGATATGTTTCTGAACTTTTAGTCACAAAAATACTTTTGAGCACTCCCCTTAAGTACATTTTGAAAATTAAATGCAGTTGCTTTGGAGTATTCTATGCCAACTGCCCGCTTCATGTAAGTTTCTCCTTTTGATTTTTTTTAAAGCATAGATACAATAACAAATATCTAACATTTGTATAATGATATACACTTTTCAAAGCACTATATAAGTACTAAATCATTAGAAAAAGGCAATCGAAATGAAAACAAAGCATCTTTAACCTCTTCGAGGTCGTTCTACTGAAACCAGAAAAAAGACCCAAAAACCAATTACCATTGCTCACCAATTATTTAAAAAAAAACCATGTCCCCCAAGATCAGAAGTTGACGGTAAACTGCAGGTTCAAATTAATTAAAACAAGCAAACCAGCAAGCTAAAAATCCTGCAACAGAAGAGATTTTAATAAAGGAAATATTAGCAGAGATTTTACTTCTGGAGCACCCTAGGCTCTGTTTTAATAAAAAAAAAAGTGTGATTATTTGTCCATTGTGCAGGGCATTTTGTTCTTAAGTGAATTAATACCTCAGTAGGATAATAGAGGTTTTGTTAGATAAGATTTTGTTTTTTTAATTTGTTACTGAGTCCTCCTTTTACATGGGTACATGATCCTGCATGCATCTTGGCTCTTACTAAATATTCTCCTTCTCCTCTCTCCAGGCTTATATGAGCCAGTTCCTGGCATTCACACAACTTGGCAAGGCTACCATAATAATCAGGAATAAAGGTAAACACACTGCAATGGACATAACAAGGCAGATCTTCAGCAGCTGTAAATTTTCTTAGCACCATTGATGGAACTATGACAATTTATACCAGCTGAGGATTTGCTCCAACATCTCATTACCGGGGAAATAAACTGTAGTCTGATGATATCTGGTAGGAGACCAAAATATGATCTGCTTTTTCAGCTTCTGCATACACGACAGTCTTCTATTTACTCAGTCAACACTTGGGAATCAAAAGCACAGATAATGTAATATCACACTAACAGGCTTCACAAATAAACTTGGAAAAATCAAAAAACACATGAAAACTACACACCTCATGCATGTAACTGTATATTTATTTCTTTTTAAAGAACACTCCTTAAATGTATTGTAATTCAATATACAAACTTGGTTTCACAGAATTATAGTCCACTAAATAGCACAAAAAATAACCCAGATTTTGGGGGTTGTGTGTGTGTGTGTGTGTGTGTGTGTGTGTGTATTGATGGTGGTCATGGTAACCCACCATTCCTTCAAATATCCAAACATGGGTTCCTCCTCACTTCCCCCCACACTGACTAAACACCAATCCAGATGGTATCCTAGGGATGCTTTTTTCTTAAAGAATACTTCTTTCTTGTTCATGAACCTTGTCCCCTGCAGATGGCCACTGTAGCGGTGCTCTCTATATGGCCAGGAGAGCTGATGACCACAGTTGTGGTACACTTACTCCCATCAGATGGGTGGATGGATAGCCTCCCTTAAAGTTGATACAAGTACCATAGTAAGGACAGACCAGCTGGAGGTGTTTAGAACAGGTGTCCATCTTCTTTTCTCCTCACACCCCATTCTCAACATCCTAGATCCCATGTTTCACTCTTCATGCGATTACATCTAGCTCCACACCATTAGCTTGTGGAAAGAAGCCAAAGGTCTGTCAGAGTTTATGTTTTCCTCATGCAGCGCACAGCACTGCTTTCCAAACCATTGGGCCAGCCGATAACCAAGTTCTAGACAGTCATATGTGCTTTGTTACCTTTTTTTTTACCCCTTAAAGACCCTCCATATGGATTGACCTTTGTCCTGATCTTGCTTCCACTGAAGTCAATGTCACAGCTCTCACCAACTTCCATGGCAGCAGATCATACCCCTCACATCCAAACGAGTTACAAAGAATTGTACCAGTGATGCACTTGTACTTATTTACATGGGGTGGAATGTTTTCCCATTTGTTTAAAGGAGTATATAGATCAACATGTTCACATAAGACCAAATATTTTTAATATATTTATAACTGTTTTATAAAGCTTTGAAAAAACTCACAATAGCACATTGTTTTACTTTAATGCTTTACGGTACTATCAGTTTAAAATCACAATCAGCACTTAAGTTAGAGTCAATCCAGCAAACAAGAGACAAAAAAAATTACAAGAGTTAAGAACTGACTGATACATCCTTTATCTTTTCTTTAACTAATGCATAAGTGCAGAATAAGATAAGATACTCTAGTTTAAATATCTTGTTTACAATATACATTTTTGTTCTAATTACGCAACAGTAAATCCCATGCTTCACATAGAAAAGCAATCCACAACATTAAGAAAAAAATTTACAATTTATGAAACAAAGTAAATAAATATTAGTATTACAGAATCAGAGCTGTACATAAAAGCTGTTCAGTTTTAATCATATAAAAATATGTTTTAGTGCAACCTCACATATATATTGATGCTGTTTTGCTTTACATCATTTAGATCCAAGTGTCCAAAAAAGGAAAGAAATTACATTTATTACAAAGCAGATACACAAATTCTAAAATATGTACAAATTACTGCTAAAAAAATGCTTATAAGAATATAAGCAAAGTAAAGAAAAGGCACAAACATCTGTACAATTTAAAAGTACCAGACCCAATAAGAATTTCAAATTTCATTTTGGTCAGGCTCATGATGACTTGTTATTTTAACTAATTCTTTTGATATAACAAAAGTATATATAATAGCAAACTACTGTAACTTAGACCAGGCATGCTGTAAAGTTGAATACTTCTTCTATCTCTAGGAAAGAAAAAAGGGTAAATGTATGGGTAAAAGTCTCCACTCATCTTGTATCAATGCAGTTTGCTCTTCTCAGATGATGGATCTTTCCTTTCCTGTGTGCTTGATGGGGATTCTTTCCTACTGTGAAAGCCTAACTGTCTGACATCCACAAAGCTCTTGTTGTAAAAGGTGGAATGAGCTAACGCAGTCTGTGATGTACCAAAAATGTCCTTTTCACCACCGTGCAAGTCAGGATGGGTGGCTGAGGCACAGGGCTGGCCTGGCTCAGATCCACTAAAGTGTTTAATGCTAAAATGTGCACTTTCTAAGGGTTTCTGATGAGGCTCAGAAACCCTCTGCGGCTGCTCTACCCCATGCAGAACAGCTTCTTCTGTGGCGATTCGCAGAGAAGCTATGGCTTTTGTACAAGTCTGTATATTTTCCTCCTGTTCCCTCTCTGTAGCTACTAAACCATCTTCTGAAGTGCTTTGTTTCAACAATAGTAGCGAAGAAGAGGATACACTGGATAAAGCATTGTGAGGAGAGGTACGTTTCTCGTGGTGTTTAGAAATGCTATAGGATTCTTTTGTAAGTGTTTCTGAAGTTAACCTTTGCTTTTCCTCAGAGCCTTCTCTCTGCAGGGGTAAGGTGGACGGAGGATGTAAACCTGACAGGGCCACAGGTACCGAATGGACCATCTGGATGCCTCCAATAGGCATCATAGGGATAGGTGCTCGGATTTGTTGCTGGGAGTGTAGTGGAAGGTGACTGAAGATGTAGTCATTAGGACCTTCAGGGAACAGGCTAGACCCGTGATGTTCTGGAACGCCTTTTTCTCCATACATATTGAAGTAAGGACCCTGAGACAACCCCCTTTTCTGTAATCAGAAAAACAGCAAAAATGGTCAGTTCTATTTCTAGCAAAATCCCATGCAACTAACCAGCCTGTCCAATTTCTCTTATACACCGTGTGTGCCAAACAATCTACAGTTCAGGGGGCTCTGAAAGTATTTTGTAAACTCCATTCATTGCTTATAAACATAATATAGGATATATAGAGAAGGTTCACAAAGTCTAGTCCAAAAAAGCAGCTTGCTGTTAGGTAGCATATAGAATTGCTTTACAGCACCTTAGGTCAGAAAGGAAAGAGTACCATATTCCACTGAAAATAAAGAAGAAATCGTAAGGAATTTCACCAGGAGAAATTTGGCTAAGACATCAGGGTTAACACATCGACATGTACAAATTCTGCAAATAACTACAGTGCTGGCATTGGCAGTCTGCACTGGAGATTGGCCCTCTCCTTCTGGGAAATATACTTTTTAGTGGTCCCTTTTTTGTCACCAAGAAGTTCATAGATTGTAAGGGGCTGGAAGGGACCTCGCAAGATCATTGGGTCCAGCCCCCCTGCACTAGACAGGAAAGACAATGGGGGTCAGGTGACCCCAACAGGGTAACCATCCAGTCTCTTGAAGATTTCTGTGGCCATTACTCTGGGTTTTCACCAAAGATGCCCTGGTGAACAGTTGTTTACCAAGCCCTTGATATGTTCACCTGATGTAGCGGTAAGTTGCTACCAAGTCCCTTCTTAGCCTTCTCTTTTTTAGGCTGAAGAGACCCAAGTCCCTCAGCCTTTCCTCGTATGGCTTGTCTTGCAAGTCTCTGATCATACAGGTGGCTCTTCTCTGGACTCCCTCAAGCTTTCCCACATCCTTGTTGAAGTGCGGCACCCAGAACTGGACCCAGTACTCCAGCTGTAGTCTCACCAATGCCAAGTAAAGCGGAAGAATCACTTCCTTGGTTTTGCTTGAGATGCATGCCAGAGTATTGTTTGCCCTGCTGGCTACAGAATCGCACTGACAGCTCTTGTTCATACTACGGTCCCATTCAGTTGTTGTGCTAGTCATCAGTATAGGAAAAATATTATCAGATATAATGCACGTATTCCGGAGAAATGTGCAGGACTGAAGCCCTGGAAAATGAATTCCCCTATTACATGGGTAACATCAGAGCAAGCTTTTCCATAATGTTCTTCACCCCTGACTACCTTTTTGACAGAAGGGTAGTTCTGTTTCCATGCACATCTAACTCCTTGGCTTCCAGGCAGAGAACACAATTATGTAAACAGGCTTTAATACAACAGAACACCAATCCTGATTGAGGCCTTTGGGCAATAGTGCCATATTAATTAATGAATTATTATAAAGGATTTATTAAATAATAATACTAGTGTCCCAATTCACTGGCAATGAAAGTTATGTCTCTAAAAGTGATTATGAAAAATACTGGATTTCATAAAACCCATCACACACTAATTGCAAGGTATGACTTTTTGATTTCTTCCCACCAAGTCCTGTCTTGAAAGAGTGATTAAAAGTTGAAAAGCTTTTATTTGTTCCATATTACAAACATCCTGAGATACAAAATTCCCTCCTTTAAGTCTGTTGATTTGTCTCATTTGTCTTTCATTGGATAATTATACATTGCTAATTAGGGATTAAAGCAATAGGGCTGGAAGAAAGGCAGGGCTACCTTTTCATGTATGGATCTACCTTTTAAGGACTCTCATGGAACTCAAATGCCTAAAATACTCTTCCCTGAATACATAGGGGGAAATGTATTCACTTCTTACTGGATGTGCTGCTAAACACAGCCCTGGTGCATGCAGTTTAGGGACTATGCCACAAGATGCTAATGCTCTGAGCATCACTGACATCACTGGCATTTCACTGCCAGGAGATCCTACCTCCCAAGGCATTAATCAGCCTGCTGACTGGGGAACTGGTTTAGAAGGCAATTAACTATTCCACATTTGCTGCCCCAATTGCAGAATCTCATGATTCACAGCACCTTTATAATGCTCGAGATCTATCAATGCTGGGACATGAGGCATGACCTGAGATCACCAAACCCAGGCTTGAGATATGCTCATAGAAAAATGTAAGACATAAACCCCACAAAAACTGTCATAAGAAAACATGGTAGCAGGTCACTGTACTGCCGAAGGAGAAACAAAGTTTGAGGAAGAAGCAACTGCCAAACCACTGATCTGATAGTGCTGAAAGTCATGACCATTTCAGGGCTCTCTAATGCAAGCACCTTGGAAAGACAGCTTGCCAAAGCTTTAGAGATTTGTGGTCCCTCGGCAGTGTTGCTTACATATAGGGTGACCATGTGTCCCAGTTTAGCCGGGACAGTCCCAGATTTCAGAGACTGATACTGGCTGGCTGCTGCCCTGCCCCTGCCAACTTGTGAGTGTGCAGGGGGCCTAGAGGGTCTGGGAAGTGGGCAGTGTCCCAGATTTCCCAGATGATGCCCCAAATTTCCAGGCTTTCCATATAATCAGCCTTCTTATATATTTTTTCAGCCACAGTGCTTCTCAGCTCTAGAGTCCTCAGCTGCTTCCCAAGCCAAGATCTCTATTACTACTACATCTGATGTAAACTTGACCTCAATAGAAATAGAACCAGGACAACAAAAAATCCTGCAAAGGCATATAGCTCTTGGTAGAATGAGCTTGGATACTCAGAACCTCTAATTAAATGTATCTGAACCTGTGATGACCATGGAATCAAGCAGAGGACCCAAGACAAAAAATTTACTTCTGGATTGAGATTCTGAGCCTCCTAAAGCTCACATATGTTCACATACAGTATTCTGCATCAAAACTTTATAGAAGTAGGAGCCAGTCAAGCTCAGGTCCACAGTCGGAGTCCCTCTAATTCCAAAGTAGGATAGAAGTTAGTCTGGGCTTTTTGGTTCAAGCCTGCCATCATTTGGGCATACGGGGGTTAAGGCATCTTGCTACAGATTCATAGATGTGAGCCCTATTCTGAACTTGAACCAAAAAGTGCCCATAGCAGACTCTGGGAAGTCATAAGCCACCAGACATGATGCTAATTACATCACTTCTCTATGTTCCTTAACTATACTGGCCTAGCATGCCACCCAGGCTAGAGTGATTCCTATTTTACAACTAAATTAAAAGGAAAGATGAAATAAAGGGACATCCTTATGATTAAACACAGCCATATCTTCAGATATGAAACTGTCAGACATCAGATCCAATGCCTTATAACGTACACGACCTTTTCAGTGCGAACCCTGAACCACAGCTGCCCATCCTGTCTTTTTAAAAGGTTCCCCGAGCCATTCAATTCCCAGTCTTGTTTTGTCCTTAGGGGCGGCTGCCAACTACACCAGCTGCTTTCCATGGCCCAATTCAATCCCTTTGCTGAGTCCCCTGCCACAAAGGGGAACAGAAGGCAATATATTTACCAAGCCCTGATAAAGTTTCTCTGCAAAATGACTTTCCCTTTTTAGGAAGGGGCATCTTTTTTTTTTTTAAAGACTATAATATTTTGGCTCATTTAGGGAGATGCCCTTTCAAAGATAAAATGCTTCTCTTCTTCTAATAACAGAACAAATGGGGAAGTTGTACAGGGAGGGTAGCTCAAGGAGATAGATGCTGCTTTGTCTTTTCCTCTCCTGGCTGCCCAATAGGCCAGTCTCAAGAGGAGGCTTGGAAAGCACTTGGCATAATGGGAAGGTGGTTAAGGAATTTTACTTGGCAGTCGAAGCTCCAGATTCAAACGCTCCCTAGATGAAGGAGGCGTACAGCCTAGGTTGCCTGCTTCATAAGCAAGTGCCCTGTCTGTTGTCTAAAGTACCTTTTTAGACTTAATTTCTCATTTCTACCCAGGAGGACTTTTACAATCTTTTTTCTGATGAAGGGTGTTTGTGCGTGAAAGCTTGTTTTTTTTTTGCAAAAGTCTTGTTGATCTAATAAAAGATATCACCCCTGTCTGTGAGCCCTGATTGCTTTTTAGACTTAAGGCACTGCTCAACAGACTCATGGCAACTCTCCATAACTTTCATGAATTTAACGGCATCCCATTTCAAAAACTAACTTGTTTATTATGATGCTTACTTCCTTGCAAAAGAGCCAGGCACAGGGGGCAGGGGAACAGCCAGTAAGGGACTCAGTCTGAGCCTGTGCTTATCTGCTTATCTCCCCACACCTGGCTTATTTCCTCACACCCCATGGCACCCTTCAAAGGATCTCAATGCACACCTGGGTGCCCCCACACCCTGGCTGAAAATCATCAGTGTAAAATGTAGGAGGGCTCTCTCCTCCTCTGACAAGCATGCACGAGATGTGGTTTTCCTGTAATTAATGTTTTGGAACATACCCGGCTTACACACAAGCCTGGGCTATTTCTCCCCAAGCACCCACGCAGCCAGAGTATGGCTCTCTGAGTATGCTCTGAGTATAGTTATGTAGACTTCAAACTGCAGGACTGCAGTTCCATAGCTGCACACATGCCAGTTAGGCATGGGAAGGTAAAAGAGGGGGCTTGATAATCTTTCAAACTGCAATATTCCATATGAAATACTGAAAATCTCCACTGACATCCTGTACCACTTTTAGCTTCTCTCATTCCTTGGAGTCTCAAAACAGCAAAGACTCCCTATGCCTGAAGAAGGGCGATTGCACCCAAAAGCTTGCTAAGAACTTTTTTCCAGCTACTCAGTTGGTCTAATAAAACATATCACATCTACTCAAAGAACCTTGCCTGCCTATGTCCTTAGACCAACACAGCCATGACCAACAACCCTGACAATCTCCACCACACTTTCTGACCTGCCTTGCAGTCAGACTTTCACACCATAACCCCAACACAAAGCCAATAGTCTATCCTTAATATATCTGCCTCATTCCCAAGTCTGGAGAAAAAAAGATGTGGGCTTTGTCATGTGCCTAGTTAATACAGCAAAGCTGGGCTGTACTGGATTAAGGGGAAGATCACATTTCAAAGCCAAGTGCCCTTCACAGAATATCCTGCCAGTGGCCGTAGAACACCTCTGGAGATCCCAGGTTGTGGTAGACGGCATGAGAAAAAAACCACTCCTTTTGATTGCCATGTCCCAAAGTATCTTAGGTAAAAGACAACAACATGTTGAATTCCATCAGGAAAGTTACTGGCAGGCAGAACACAAGACAGAGCACTGCTGCATAAACACATGGACACAATCGATAGAGCCTTCAGACCCAGGATAAATTCAAGATGGGGTTTTCAAAGAGTGTAAGAGGTGCCAAAATTTCAGGTCCACTGAAAATCCCAGCCTAGTTACAGCCAACATAAAGGAGAGGAAGTGCTGCAAAACAGAACCACAAACAAGTTGTACAGGAACTGCACATCAACTGGATGTGAGAACTGGGATGGCACCACCCTGTATTCTGCTTTCAACCTCCTGGCTGAAAGCCAATGGGAACAACTTTTAAAAAGATGCTTTTATCCCCCTCTAAAGCGTAAGGAAGGGTCTTGAGTACAGCTCCTGTAAAGGAAAGGAGGACACGAGCAGCCTTTCCCTCTTCCCCCACCTTCTCAGCCTGTATTAGGTCTGGTACAAAGTGGCTGGGAAGATAAATTACTTCTCTTTGGTAATGGCACCAACCTCCTCCAAGGGGAAAATATGGAAATGGGCCCCTTGTCCCAGCTATGACTGCAGATACTGAACCTGTGTAAAGGGCAGCAGGGTTGACAATTGCTCCAAAATCCCCTAAGAGAATCCTACTGCAGTAAAGTCTAATGGCCCTCCCTATTCCAATACAGAGTTGCGCTTTTATGTTTCAAAGGTTCAATTAAACAACATTGTTTACCAGCCTCACCAACAGTGTCAGACCTGCCCTGGAGACAGTGTCTGTGAAATAACTGCTATTGTAGGGAAGTCAACATTTTTCTTTTTTTATTGCCTTTAGCTGCTATTCTTTTGTTCTTTTTCTTTTCCTCTGGAAAAAACTAGAATTGATAGTTATATGGTGCTTTTAAATCCTAAAATATGTGTGTACAGCACAACCAAAGTGCAAGCATACCTGAAGTGGAGGGTGGGAGCCAATCAACACAGCATGACCATGGGGAAACCAGGGAGCTGACCACTGGCTTAACTGCAAGACCACCTTGTTTTCCTAGTTACCATTACACACTTCCAGCCACAGGAACCAAAGCAAACCCCTGCTCCTGTAATACCTACCCCAGGAGATCTAATGGCAGTGACGAGCAAATAGGGTTAGTCCCTTCTATTGATAGCTGTCTATCATTTTTGTAATGGCCAACAAGTCAAAAAAGGTAGGGAAGAAGGAACAGGATTTCATTCTGGAATCTGCACCAGTCACTTACATTTTAACTATGCAGTTTTGAAAGAGAAAAAAATAGCCCTTTCCTTTCATATAATAGTTTTCAGTTACAATGAACTCAAGGATTACTTGAAAGGAGACTGAAAAATTCAGACAAAAGGTCACTTTTTATGTTTGTAGTCAGGGTGACAAATGGTTTTTAAAAAAATAATTGCAATTAATTGCAAGATTTAAAAAAAAGTTGCAATCAATCACAAGCTTAATTGCATGGTTAAACAATACTCAGCACCCTGTCCCTATCAGCCCAGACCTGGTGCACCCTGCGGCTCCTCCCACCACCAACAACAGCACACAGCCCCAGCCCCAAGCCCAGCCCGCCCCACATCTGCTCCAAACTTGCCCCAGCCTTAGCAAACCAGACATAACCCGTGCAAACAGCCCCAACCCCAGCCTCCCCCATGCCTGCTCCAAATTCACTTGCCCATGCTGAACAGCAGCAACAGCCAGGCAGAAGTTGATGCTCAGTGCAGAAGAAATGTGGCCTTTCTCCCTCACTGCTGCTTGGCCCTTTTTGCTGCAGCCACCTGGAGTCCATGCCCCAGCTGCACTGTGGCTTCTCTGCACTGCCACCGCTGCTCTGCTGGGTGGCCTGGAGGCAGCGGTGACGTTAGCAGAGAGGAGCTGCAGGGCAGCCTGGGCATGGGCTCTGACTGGCTGCAGAAAGAAGGGCCCAGCAGTGATGATGGGGAGGGACCGCTTTTCCCCTGTGCTGAGCAGCAGCTTCTGCAAAGCCGTTGTCACTGCAGCTGCTGTTCAGCATGGGCAGGCAAGTCCAGATTAGGAACAGGGTGGGCCAAGGTCAGGGCTGTGCACGTGGGCTCTGGCTGGTCTGCTCTGCTGGTCAAAATGATGTGTGCAATTAAAAAAAATTAATGTGTTAATTTGTTTTTGTGTTAATCACGCAAGTTAACTGCGATTAACTGACAGCCCTGGTTTGTAGATTTAGAAAGCTTAAGGCCGGAAGGGATCATTGTTCTCCGACCTCCTGTACATCGTGGGTGATTAAATATCCCCCAGTTGCCTCTGCAATGAGTCCAGTAACTTTTGAAGCTTAGCTTGTATCTAGCTAAAGAAAATCTTCTAGATAGAGATGGAGAATCCATCACTTCCTGTGGTAGATAGTTTGTTCCAGTGGTTAATCACCCTCACTGTTAAAATGTGTGCCTAATTTCTTATTTGAATGTGTCTGCCTTCTGCTTCTAGCTGTTGGTTCTTGTATTGCTTTTCTCTACTAAATTTAAGAGCTTTAAATTTACCCCAGTCACACTGTCCTGTCTAGGCCTATATCCAAGTGTGTGAATGAAAAAAACAGCGGAGATGCCAAAGGGCTTCTGCTGTTCATTATAACATGATTTTTCTTTTATGTATTTTACTGAAATGGATCTAACATTACCTCAAAAATGTTGTCGTTTCAAGAGCCAATCTGGCAAGGTACAGAGCTGATGGTGCTAAACATTTCTCACACTGTGCTATGCACCTTGTAGGATGAGGTGCAGAACGGAGAAAGTGAATATTGTAGCAAGTACTGTCAGGTTGCCCAGGGTGAAGTTTGTCACATACCCTTTCAGTAATATCATTAGACCTCCAGGAATTTGTACTCTAGCAGCGTTTCATGCAGTGTATTTAGCCATTCAGAGGACTTGCAGCTCTCTGTTCACAATGCAACAATGTCAACTATGTTGTTCCATATAATATCATTCATTTGATGCCAAGATATTATGACTGCTGAATTAGTGACCATTTATCTTTTTCTTTGCTTAATTTGCCAATAAAAATGGTGACTGATTGTGTGCCCTTTCTCTTTACTAACTGTAATGCTCCAGGACGATTACGCCTGCAGGAGTGCTAAACTGCACGAAGGAACCAATTCCAAAGTTCAGAAATTACTACTTTTATAAGTTTCCAGGTTAATTCTTGTCATCCACAGGGAGGCATCATAACTGTGATGAACAAACAAGACAGATGATGGAAAAGCAATGAGCACAGCCCTGCTGGATTGTTCCAGGTGGGAGCCTGTAGCTGTCACTGTTTGCCCACATTGAACCAACACATGTGAATTTTACTTTAAAGAACATATAATGTGATGGCAGAGGCAATGTTCAAACAATGTGGCCAAAAGAAGAATCTTAAATAAAAATGAGCTAATTCCTTCAAACACAGTGTGTGTGCACTGCCTTTTCTAAATATTAGCACTTGTGAAAAGTGCCGAGTTGACAGCTTTAGAGATCCAGTACTTTACTTATTTGCAAGACAGGACTATCACAGGGCCTAGCAGCAGGAGTTTTTACATATTTTAGTTTCGATGCAGACCTTTGCATCCCTGCTAAAACTGCCAGCTGTGATGGTACTTTTTAGGATGTAGGCACTTGTCAACAGTCATAGGAAGATAACAATCTCTAGGCTCTAACCATGCAGTGTGATGCACATGGGTACCTCCCTGCTCCTAATTGGAGCCCCATTTCTTCACTGATTTTATTTATCTAGCCAGTATTTCAGTAGTGTCTGTCCATCACACTGCAGTAACAGGACCTTGGTCACTACTAGCCAGGGCTGGGTCTGAAGCTGGCAATCTTAAGGTGAAAGACAAACCCATTAATAGTCTTTATGAGCTACCATAAATCTCCTGAGACAAATGTAAAGATACTAAGGGGCTCATCAAAGGTCGTGCAAACCAGCATAATTCCTTTGAAGTTATTAAAGTCAAAAGATTTTTGTTCTGATTTTGCACCAACTACTGGAGTTCTGACCCCAAGTCTGCAATGTTCTGTACCCAGTCACTGTAACTGGCTCAATCAAAATCCTGACTTATTCTGTATCTGCCATATCTGCTATGTTCTATTTGAAGGTTTCTGAGGAAATTATGACTGCTAAATCTCCCTCTTTTTCCCTCCTATAAATGTTTCTAAATGTTTTTAACAGAACTTAACACACTAGAGTCACTATATAGGTGAAATAAGAGCACTGGTTTTTACAACAAAAATTAAAATATTCTTTCATACTTACTCCATGTCCCAGTGGAACAGATTCAGACTGTAAATATTGACCCATAGACAATGCTGGATTATGGTATAAACCCCTCCTGGGTGATGCTGCTCGAACTGAGGCCATATATCTTCTCTCTCTCCTTGGAGACAAGTCTCTTCTGGCAGATGTGTCTTTCCCAGGTGACATTGGTCTCCTTGGTGACAGATGACGTCTCGGAGAAACATCCCGTCTTGGAGATAACTCTCTCCTCAACACAGCTTCCTTCCTTGGGGAAAGATGTCTCATGGGTGAAATATCTCTCCTGGGTGATAAATGTCTTCTGGGTGACAGATCTCCTTTGGGCATTAAATACCTCTTTGGTGAATTATCTCTATATGGTGAAGAATCATACCCTGGTGAGGACTGATGGCTGGAAGGGGAGAGGTCCCTTGGAGATGAGCTGGGGTCTAGTGAAAGCATGTAATCCTCATCCATACAGCTAGGTATGTCCAACCTGTCTTTGTCAGGCTCTGAATCGGTACTTTTATTCTGGAAAAACCTCTGATATTCTGTCATCTGTGAGTCTTCACATGAGTCACTTGGTGTGATGAGCTGAGTTACCTGAATACTAGGTAAAGTAACCAAGTAACTGATCAGGGAAGTGTGTCCCACTGAAATGGAAGTGTCAGAGGACACCCCTTGAGATGCCGCAGCAGAGTTTACTGACAGTGAAGAGAATCTGGGGGGCTGAGGGCTGGTGCTTCTTGATCTTGTTTTTGGTGTTGAGTCTCCCTGGGTATCATCAAAATCATCCTCCTCCTCATCGTCATCATCATTGTCATCTCCGTCCTCACCATCTGATTCCTCAGCATCAGAGAACTGGTGTTCACTTGATATGCTTGCCACATTGCTACTCTTCTCCGTTTCCTGGTGCATGTCCTCCATATTTTCTGAAACAACCACAAGAAGTCAGTGAAGTGTACACATGATACACACTCTGAGCCAAATCCTGCACCCATTCCACACTTAGAACATCCTTTGACTTTAACAGATGTGCTCTGTATGAAATGGCTGCGCAACCAGCTCTTCAAAAAAACCTAAACCATTGGTTCTCAACCTTTTTAGACTCAAAGCACCCCTCAGTAGAAAAGGCAAGTGGAAAATGCAAGCTTTTAGTTTCCATTCGTATTTTGAATATGGAAAAATAATAGAGTAATAGAATAATAGAGTAATAATAATTCTGTTGTGAAAATCTGTGAAAGATACTACAGGTCAGAATGTCTTTGACACTTTGGATAGCTATTGAAACCTCTGGGCTTATGCTGTGAATCATTTGTAGATGCTTCCACACCTAACAGTGCTAAAATTGCATGGCACCCCACAACACCCTTAAAAGGAACCCTGATTGAGAAGTACTGACCTAAACAATATAACCGTAATAAAACTCCATAACTGCCTCAGCAATTACATTCTAGGTGCAATTCAACCCCCTGTAGAATATAAGTTTGAAACCCATCCTCTAGGCTTCTGCAAGGGGCTGAATTTTTACTTTCTGTGCACACTGAAATGTAGAAACAGGAATGTCCTACTTATTTGGCCTCATGGACTGGGTCAGGACTTCTCATGAGCCAGCTGACCCACCTCTGGCAGCAGAGCAAGCAAAGGCATGGTTGCCAGAGTCAATGTGTTGGCACAGATCTGGAACTCAGGGGGTGAATATAACCTCCCTCCCTCCCCACAACACATACACATGCTTTTCCCCTGCTGCCAATTTCAGTCACCAGTAGTGACTGAATTCAATGGCAGGTAATGGCCCCTGAGTTTCAGAGCCACACCAATGCAGTACTCCAGTGGCAATGTCAACAAGCCCCACAGTTTGACCACTTACCAGTTGGACAATCCTGTGTTACTCCATTTAACGTCATATTAAAAACCAGAATTTGTGCAAATAAATGGGTTATATATTTTTATATTTACTGCTTGTTAATAAAATATCAAAGACCTGTTTTCTAAAAAAAAAAAATAGTCTTCTTAACTCATTCTATGTCAGCCACTGTGCTACAGTGTAACGAGTGATTTGCATACTCCAAAGGCTATTCCAGCTAAAATAACTCAGTGTGACATACCTGCTTCTTCGGTTTCAGCATCATCCACAGATGTCATTGATACTCCGAGCTCCAGGCATTTTTTCATGTGTGCTTTAGACTTCATATGTTTTGTCAGATTCCCTATGAAAAGGAAGAGAGATGACTCCAATCAGCTGACATCAGCAAGGAAAGCTCTTCAAATAAATTCTTTGTCTTCCTTTCCTCGCTAACCTACAGAGTTTTGTCACTTAAAAACAGACACAACTGATTCATTTAACTCAATCCTCATCAGAGCCAGTGCAATTTAATAAATATGGTATTCACATTTTTCTTCCAAAAATGCCCATGCAAACCAAGGTCCAGATCCTCAACAGTTTTTAAGGACTATCTGAGTCAATAGGTGCATCTACACATACAGGCACATGCGCTTGCAGCAGCTCAAATAGAGGGGTGCAAATTTGAGTCGGGGCTTTTTGCCTCAGCACACATGCCCGGACATGCACTTTGGTGGGGGCAAATTGTGCCACTTGGGGCAAAATAACCCTGCCTGGCTCCGCCTGGATCTGCAGCTAGGGGGAGCTAGAGCCCAGGGCCAGCACCTGTGCTGTCCCCAGCAGTGAAACAAGCTGTCCTGGCAAGTAGCTCAGGGCTACTCGCTCTCAGGAGCTTCTGGGGCCCGGCCAATTGGTACCTGGGGACACTACCTCTTGTGCCAGATGGACTGCTGCAGCAGCCCTGAGAGCTCCCTGCACCCTCTACCCACTGCATCAGTCTGGCAGTGGTGGCTGCTGCCTGGCTGTGACCTGCTGCGCACCTGCCAGACCTGCATGGGGACTGCACACCCAGTAGGAACATCTGCCCCTCTAGGCCAGCTGTCAGTGGGCTGTGGCTGCAGGGTTGGCCTTTGTGCGGCACTACTGCCATGTATGCCTCAGCCATCTCGGCAGCTATTGCCTGGAAAATGTTCCAGGTGTGGTGGCCTGCTTTGAACTGTCAAAGCACGTCCTCCTGATCCCAGCTGGCCAGGAGGTCAGCCACAGCCAGATGGGTCCAAGGTGCCAGCTCTGAGCAGGCAGAGTCCTGCCACTTGCCTCCCTAGCAGGAATTCTGGTGTTCCCTGTTGGCAAACTGAAAAATCCCTGATAAGAATATCCTAAAGTCACTCTGTAAAATACCCCCAAATCCACGTTCCCCCACAATTAAACCAAAAGACCACTATATATATGTAGAGAGAGAGTGAGAGACAGAGAGACAGCAGTCATTTGGGCAATGTTTTATTGATCTATCTACAGTGTTAAATCAATTTGGAAGCCTGCCACTGTCTCTACCATCATAATAAAGTGAATTTTAAATACCGATATGTTTTCCTGCCACCCACAGGGGCCACAGCCCCCCCCCC
>NW_017728943.1:125954006-126011157 GCF_001723895.1 Crocodylus porosus | reverse complement strand
CCGCAATTACCAGCACTGGAGCCTGGGTCCAGCTCCCTGAGGCTGGCACTCTGTGTGCCCTGCACGGGCAGGCAGTGTGCTTCAGCACCAGGGTGAGCGTCAACCACAGAGATACTCTGGCTACTACCAGAGCACCTCTGTGGAGGACCCAGCCTCTGGTTGTGTCAGGGCATAGTCCGGGATCATGCCCTGTCCCACTTTTTTCACTGCATTTTTTTTTACCCCTGGATATCTCATTCCTGCACATGCCTCTTGCAGCATCTCAAAGCCCTTTGAGATGCTGCAAGATGCCCATGCGCACTCATCTGGATGTGCCCAATAGGGGCAAAATCCACTATGCAGACACCAGCTGTATCCTTAAAATTACTGTTCAGCTGCCACCTACCCCTAGTTTTCACCTGCAGGTACATGAAATCCAGCTAAACAATGACATCACTGCACAGCTAACTGGACATTCAGAGCTCAGAGCCCCAACTCTGAAGCAGGATTTTTAAACTGTATGCCTTCCTTCCCGTCTCCCCCACACCATCACAATCATTTTCACTAGCAAGGCCTTATTCTGAAGGTGAATTCACAGGACATCTGAGCTAGGTGGAGCTCATAAAAAATGGCTAGACAGAAACTTTTATTATGCTGGGGCACTGTCCATATGTACCCTTCCCCAACCCCAAAATGCCCCTCTGGTGCTTAGGGTGCACAGCTAGGATGTGGGAGACTCAGGCTGAGATCCTTGCCCTGCAGTAGCTCTTGAACTTGAATCCAGTGCAGCAGGGCTTTGAAAGAGGATGTCCCATGCCCGTGGAGACTAACCGAACACTAGACCAGTGGGGGCCAATCTTTTTGGTAGGTATGCCATAAATTGGCCCCACACCCTCCCTGAGGGCCACACTGATCCCGTTCATGCCCAATCAGGTACTCTGCTTTCCGCTTCCTGCCCTATCCACCACTGTATTGTCTTTCCCGTCCCTATTCTGCCCCCTGCCATACACAGAGACTGCCCGTGCCACTTGTAGCACATCCTACAGGTCAGCCAGCCCTACACTAGACTACAGACTTCTGAAGTTCCCTCCCTTCTGCCCCCTGCCCTCCCCCCAGATCAGAGCCAAAACCAGAACATCTGCCTCCCCCACTCCCCCACCCCACTCCGCCCTCTCCACTGCCTCATACACAAACCCAAGACAAGGAGCTTTTTTCCTATGTTAAGTGGGGGGGGAGGGAAGGGGGACACATCTCATCTTGGATTCAAGGAAATATAGTATGTATTGGGCATTGTGACACCTAAGCACCAGTGATGCCAGGCTCAGCTCTATGACCACTTCTTCCACAGGCAATTTTACATTTACTTCCATGCTACCTCTGATGCGTGGACTATGCCCACTCAGGACACCTCTTTAACCCCACAATCTTCCTTCAAATCCCTGTGACGTTCCCAAAACCACCTGGTGAGGAAGTGACAAAGCAGGAGAGAAAATTCAGAAATCCTGCTTCCTTCTCCTGTCCTTTAGTCATGAGACACAATTTATTTCAGGAGGAAATAACTGAGAATCCCAATGCTTTGATCCAAAACACTACTGTATTGTACCAAAACCAGGCTATGAATGAATCATTCCTGTTTGACTTGTCAATGCACTGAAGAATATATGGCATACAGCCCATTGGAGCAGATGTGAAAAGTCCTTGTCAGGGTCACTGATCTCTGCTGCATAGGGTGAGGGATGATGGATGTTCATCCCCTTTGCAGCACAGCTCTGTGCTTCACTGGGTCTCCCCGTGCTTGAGGAGTGATGGAGAAGATTTTGGAAGATGAGGCTGAAGGGGCGAGGTTCCTGGATCTGTTAACAACCAGGAACTGTTTTTAGCTATTTCAGGAGACAAGTGCTGAAGCCAGAGAAACTACTCCTACCTAAAGGCTTCAGTAGCAGTCACAGAGCTGGACTGGTACTGAGGGAAGAGAAGAAGAGATTCCTTCTGTCATCCTGGGGATATTCTCTGTGCACAGCCCTCAGGGTGTGCACTGGGAGCAAGATTTGACCTCATATACTTTTTTTCACCAGTATCAAAGCAATGCTGAGAAAAGGCTTTATAAGACACATCAGAGCTGCACTGCATGAAAAATGCTGGTAAAGAAATTGATTTTTTTTAGAGAGATCATTTCAAGGCAAATCCTAATTCCAATGAATATCATTATCCATGGCCTCAGGGTGACAAATGGAAGCTTTTTTTCAGTGCTGATAAATACATGTGAACACAAGCTATCAGATCTCTATTCATAATTAATGCAGCCATGGATGGAGTGGCCCACCTGGGAGCTGTACATTATTTATAAACTTGAAACTGACCCACTGTCAAGACCATGAAGGCATGCTTTCCTTGCAGCTGATGCTCTGCTTCTGCACTATGCCACTACAAGTGTATATTCCCTGTAGTGTTTGTGTATTACTACAATTCAATTTTTCACTATGCAACATTTTTAGCCTAAGGTAATATTTGCAAGGGAAGATCTTATACCACTCCATTTCCTCTGCAGACAGATGGGCTGGGTAGGAGCCTATAGCTCTTAATTAACCTATACAAGCAGTCTTACAGTCTCACATAAGCCTCATATCACTGAGATACAAAGAAAAAATGTATTTTGTAGAGTTCCATGTTCACAAACACAACCATTTTATTTTGATGAAAGATTTCTCTTTGAAGAGATGAATTCACAAAAGAAAACAGACTTGTTTCTGAGCAGAAAGGGTCACCTACCTTTAGTTTTGAAGGCAAAATTACACAGCTTGCACACGTAAGGCCGTACATCAGTATGAGTGCGGATATGTTTTTTGAGCATGCTTGGCTTTTTGCAGCGAATCCCACATTCTTCACAGATATACTTTCCACGACCACGGCCTCTAACATATACATAATCTTCATTTGATTTATACCTGTTGGAAGAGGGCAGGCATTGACATTACATAGCCCCCAAGTCACACATATAAATACAGAGTACCTTAATAGACCTTAATATCCCAATTCTACTCCATGCCTAAAGTATCCACTGAAACCAATGGAATCCAGGAATGCTGGGGACCATGATTATTTTTCAGGAAACACAGTAGTTTATACGCCTTTGCGTGTCTTGGTTATTGTTTAACAGCTTGAGAGCAGAGGTTCAGGTACCAGAGTAATATACCTTGTTAAGAGGCAGATGACATACCTTCTATGCAGATAAAAGCACAACAAAGAACTCTCTAACCACAGTGTCCCGAGCTGATGAAGGCATCTACTTCTTGAAATAACAAGGAATATTTCAAATCAAGATGTATAATTAGCAAATATATTGCTAAATGTGCTCATCACCAACCCTACATTAAAGATAGCACTTGGCTGCACTCTTAGCTGCTCACACATTGTCTTTCACTGCTAGACAATAAATGAGATCTGCAAAGTTGCACACTTCCCTGATTGTCATGATGGATCAGTTCTGACACGTGGAAGACAGACAGTAAGGGTCTGAAGAACCTGCACAAGGGCTATCTTGGGGGTTGAGGGTGACAGTCAAGTGGTGTGGACATTTTGAACACTGATGAGTATCACCAAACAGGAAGGAGAACTGAGAAACTCTTCTCTCAAGAAGTGCAAAATACCCACCACCCTCACTGAAATCAGTGACACTGTGGAAATTTATCTCACTAGATACTGTCTCCATGCTTAAGAAATAATAAGGCTTGGTCTGAAAAAGTATTCTAACATGGTAGCAGATTGTCAAGGAGCAGGAAGAGCTTATAGAGATGAAACTTTTTCAAAATGTATTTATCTCAGACAAACTTTAGTTTTCATATGATCAATAGCTCATGACAGCGGGTCTAATATCCTTAGTGTACACAACATTTTCTTCCCTGCTCATCTCTGTCCTATTTTCCATTAAAAATGCAGACTCAGTTTTCACACTTGGATGCCTGAAACTGAGCACCCAAATTCATATATTGCTAATCAAACAACTATAGAGGAGTTTTTTATCTCTCCTCACCAGCCCTAAAACTTTCTCCTTTTCTCCCACTTCCCTGTTATGATAAGAACTGCCACTCTCCTGTGATCTGGGCCTCATCTTTGACTCAGCCTTCTCTCTCTCAAACCACATATACCCAAGTCCCACAGCTTCTATCTATATAGCAATTCAAAGTCTCGGTTTGTCCTGCCTGCCCAGGCTCCCAGGGCTCTTGTTCAGACCCTCTTCATCTTGTGCCTTGACTACTCTTGTCTCGTCTTGACTGACCAGCAACACTACCTTTTCTACGTCCCTTCAAAACCCAATTTCCAGCCTCACTGTTCCTACCATAATACACTCTATTCTGTATTCCTCCACAGGCCTTCCCTTCTCACCTCACCTCACCTAGCACAAGCTTCTTACCTTTATAAGCTATTTGTCACTTAGCCTTGCTCTATCTATAAAATATACTAGACTGCCATGCTGTTGACTCTCACTTTAACTCTTAGTAGTGGTAGCCTTGATCACTTGGCTGTCCACTTCTTTACATGCCATTTCCATGCACAGGAAAAACTCTATCAAAATGTGTAACGCCCTCACCTGATCCTCTACTAATTCTCTCTTTCAAAACTACCTCCCCTATGATGTTTATAAATCACTTCTGACTGCCAAAAATGCTTTGTGATATCTATTTTTCTGTGAATCTCTTCTCAATTTGTTATTCCATCTTTTCACTAACCCCAACCTTGTCCCTCTGTTTTTTGCCATCTATCATACCCTGTATGACATACAAGCAGCTAATCTCTGCAGGGCGGGATCATCTTCTGTGTCACTTTTATATTAAGTGCCTATTGATGGAGGTGCTAGGGGGCTATGCCTCACTAATAAAAGTTAAATGTAGGAATCTGGCATTGAAACTAGGTGAAAATTATCCTTGAGCATCATAGGCCACACTGGCCCTAGAGTGAAGACCTTCCCTGTTTGGAAGTACTAGCTATTGCTATTGACTCATATCTCTGACTCTCAGTCATCACTAACCCATTTCACCATTGCCACCACAGTCACCACATAACTGAGTTATTAGTGATCTGGACCAATGCTGTGAAGTTAAAAGGCATTACCAAACCCAGAGTTAGGTGGCTCCACTCCAAAATGCCACTTTACTATTGGTTTCCAAGTCAACCCTATCACTACCATACACAGAAGAGCAAGATAAACAAGCCATGAGCCCTCATTACAATCTGGTAATGGCATCAAGCAGCAAGATGTCTCCAGAGCTACCAGGTTTTGTCCACTCCATCCTAGCCTACTTTCACTGTACACTATAAGTAACTAACTGAAATGTGGGATGTAGAATACAGACAAGAGAACATTAAATTACTGATTTTCTTAGGGTAATATCACTGCAAATCCTTCTGGAGTGCTGTAGTCAACAATGATGGAAATCAGATTTTGCTATTCAAAGAACTTAATTTGAATCAAGCTACCTGTCAGTACTAATAATATAACTGTTAGTTCCCTCCTTCAAATCTATCTTTGCTATGATACCTACAAATAAGTCCTGACTGGCATTGGTGAGGCAAGTGATGTGTTGTGACATCTATTTTTCTGCTAACCACTGCTCATTCTGTCACTGCATTTTCTCACAGAACCCATACCCATCTTTTGGTCCCCCTGGAATATGATAACCATGCTTTTCTGGCCAAATAGAAATCTACACAAGAAGGGTAAAGCAGGAGAGAAAACTCCCTCAGTGGCCAGTTTGAAATGGTGCTTGAATGCCCCTAGGACTACCACAGATCTACTGCTACACAGTTCTACTGCTACAAGTGCACAGTGCATTTCTTTGGTATTGCCTTCTCTAACAGAAATACATTATGAAAGAAAAAACAAAACCAATTAAACAAAAACAAAATCCAGAGCAAGCAAACAAACAAAATTCCTTCCTGAAACATGGCACTTCACTGTACATGCTTCTCTCCCTCTAGAGAGGGCAAGAAAACAAACACGTGACAGATGTTAATCACACTGGTTAATGCACTACGGGAGGCAGCTCAGATGCTCCAATGAAGAAAGTAGTGCAAAGACTTATACAGTACAGAATACAATACAGTGGAATACAATAGAATACAATAGAATACAATACAGCAGAAGAAACCTGCAAAGAGTGAGCTCGCACAAAAGAATTCATATATTGTACACAAGCTTCTGTGAATTATAAAACAAAACCTGCCAGAAGGGTGATACCATTACAATGAAGACAAAAAGTAACAATGAGCTAAGTGATGACAAAGAGAGAATATTACATCTGTTTAAAAAATAACCAAGGTAGTAAAAGAAATCAATCTACCCTTCCATGAACAATATCACTCTTATATAAAATGGTACTCTTCTGAAATGGATCTAAAAGGAAGACACGTGTCCACTACAGAATCACTACCCTGCACACTACAGCCATGGAAGTACAATATTTCTATCAGGGAATCTGTAAGGTGACAACATACCACAAGCTGAGAAGAGAACAGCAATGCCTTCACGTACGTTTATTAAAGCCCAACATTAAATCTACACATACGGGGATTTCTAGATTCTTTCTTGATGATATATAGGATGATGTAAATTATGCTTCTTTACACTCATATTCCCTCAGCCTTTATTAGTGTTTAGGGAAGTTGTAATTAATATACCAAATTTCCCAGGGAAGGTGCTAAAAGATAAGGACAGGCTCCATAGGGCAGGCTCCTTTAGCTTTTAATCTATTTAAACTTTCACATTATTTGCTTTCCTTGCCATTCTCTTTTTGGAAGCTCAAGCTCAGGATATCCCTAACACTACTGTTGCTGGTAGCTGGGAGGTTTGACAGGGAATGATCACTCAACATATGCTCTATATTTTATACTCTTCAGCCGTGTCTACATGTGTCACCATGGTGACATTGTTACCGCACCGTGATTTAGTACTTCCATTTGGAAGTACTAAATCATGGTGCAGTAACAGCTCATACTGCGTCGTATATGTGGTGCAGTTATTTTTAGCAGCCACTTTGCCGTAGCAACACGCTGTAGTGGGGGAGCACATTGCTATGGCAAAGTAGCTGCTGGTCACATGTAGACACCCATGAATGCTACATCGCCATAGCGCATTGCCACAGTGATGTAGCATCACATGTAGACGCACCCTTCCTGTACAACATCTGCTACTTGCTACTGGATACTGGGGTAGCTGGACCCTTGGTCTCACGCAATATGGCAACTTTTACCATTGTGGCCACTTAGCATGCAAATTGAATCAGCTTACATCTGTTGAGGATGGGTGATCCAAATTCAGAGATGATGTGTAAGGGAAGCTTGGGTGAGTTATACACTTGTAAGTGGGTATGAGTTTAAGAAACAGTACTTTAGATTTCTTGTAAACTTAGACTCACCTCTGAATGTGGGTCACTGGAAAATTTCTTTTGTAGCCAGTTTACTGGCTGGACTAGTAGCAGAATGAACTACCACAGAGGACACCCAGGATGAGGGATTCCTGGGCTGGCAGAACCTGGAACAATCTCAAAGATGACATTTTCAGTTTTTTAAATGAGGCAAGTTATGCCCCCTTTCAGCTGTAGGTTATAGGAGAAATATCAAAGTCTGTTTGATTGAGACTCCCCACAAGGAAAGCACACACACTGTCATTTTAATGAAAGGGAGAATAAGATTTTAATGGGTAAAAAATGAAAGACGTATTCAACAGTCCCTTTTCTTCCTTACACCTAAGTCCTGATTGGTCTAGATACTGCTATATGGTGATAAGAGACACTGGGCCTGACAAGTATGAACAGAACTACCAGGCTGGGAAAGAGGATATTCTGCACTAAATACCAGCATAGGGACAGTACAATTTCTAAATGTCTCAATACAAAATAAAGTAATTTTGCATGCACTGAACTATAACTGACAATAAATAATATTTTGAATATGCTTTTGTAAGAAGCTAGATATACCAGGGATGGACCTTTCATCTATTTTTTTCAACTTTTTGTTTGCTTGGTTTGAATTAATTGAGGAATAATATATTTCAATTAAAGCCAACACTAAATTAAGCTCTGCTTTTAAATTTACAGCCCTTCCAGCTAAACTGTCATACCAGAAGTGTTATTACCACGCAAAAATGTATGCCTGAAAATAAACATTGGTAAATAATTAAGTATTATAAGAATAAGTATAAGCTCCCTTTTTAAGGCTTGCAGACAATGCAGCATTGAATAATGGAAAAATACCCACATGGAAGCCATTAAACACAATGTAATTGCCTGGGGTATGGGAATATATATATTTATTTATATAAATAAATAAATTTTACCCAGCTACCCTTTTCTGTACCCTAATGAAGTAGCAGTTTAGAGTAACTGATTTCTATGAATAAGAGTAGGTATCCTCTGTCTTAGCAAAGCTGAGCTGAAAATAAGTCCATAGACTCCTTCATTTACCAATTACTTGCTATAGGACTAACACATACATAAAAAAGGACACACTGGAAGCTACAGAACATGGCCTGAATAGAAAGGGTTGTTTACTTCTCTAATTAATTCATGTCCAGGTTTAAATCTGTTTACTCACTAATGATCAGCTAGGTTTTATATTTCCAGTTGCATTTTCTTACCCTCCTTCAAAGATTTTAATTCGTATCGGTTCAGTTTGTTTGGACGCAATGTCTTTATCTCCATGGCTTTCTCCTTTTACTCTTTCTTTGATAATATTCCCCACTACTTTCTTTTCAAGTTTGCTGCCAAACAAGAAGAATGGTTCATGTTTCACCTGCAGAATAAAATCAATGAGTGTTGTTACTGCCCAGAACACAGAACGAGTGTATGCTTCATTTCAAAAGTTTGAATGCTGGGTCCAAGTCAGACCTGCACTTGGATATTAATCCATGAAGCCAATTCATTTGGCCCTTTATGTTTGGTAAAGACTGGTGAAAGGGTAACATAGACACATTTTTACAGGGGCTTGATCCAATGACACAGTAGAAGCAACTCCATTTCATGCCTTAACAAATTCCCTGAAAATTGGAAATAGGAAATCCTTATTCACCAGATCATATAGGCTTGTAGTATTTCTCTTAACTATACTTTTTCATGCTCATCCAGAAAGGAGGCCTCAGTTTCTGAGTGACATCAAAGGTCCAAATCTGTAGGTCTTTATTTCCATTCACTCCTTACCCAGGTAACTAAATTTGATATCAGTGTGTATCACTTAAAAAAGGTAACTTAAAAACTAGTTAACAACATCGATTCTTGATCCAAGGTCCTCAAGTCTTTTGCTTTTCTTTTACCTTTAACAGCTGATTCAGAGTATGATAAAAATGACAAAGTAAAGGGGGAAATGCAGTGACACCAGACTTGGCAGACATTTTTATTTCCCAATAGGAAATATCATAAATGCATTCGTTCAGGCCTCATAATTTATTACAATTTTCTGTGAGGTGCAAAGTCTCAGCTAATGGTGCTTTTTAACTTGCCGCTTACCTGAGCAAATTGTTTCCATGCACTTGACGATGTCAGTTTACCAGCTCCAGGTCTATGCATAGCAGCTAAAGTGTAAATTTCTGCGGTGTTTTTCTGCTTGGACCTTAGAAGTGCTAGAGTGGTCTTCGTACTTAACCCTGATGGGTTTGGGTTACATGAACTAATGCACCACGATGCATACACAGAAGATTTAAGGGTTGCTTGTTGGATGTAATTGGGTTTTGTATAGTTTAAGAAACACCAGCTCACAGTAGTAGTAGTGCGTAGACTAGGGAACTGAAAGATGTGCTGGAAATCTGCTACATCTGTTAGGAGGATGGTTGAGCCTGTTGCTTTCCCACTGGGACTGGATGCCATCTGAACCAACATCCCAAACGGCAATTTCTGCTGCTTCAGTTGGTCTTCTGTCTGAATGTCTCCTAATGGCAACATAGACCTCTGCGGGCTCATACTCATATCTGATGCTGTTTCATCCACATCTAGTTCTTCTGGTGACTCCCTTCCTTCGGAAGGGCCACTGGACTTTTGCCCGGGTGATGCTGAATCAAAACTGGAAATCTTTTCCCTGCCCAGTGGGAAAGCATCACCTGTTGGCAGGCTGACAGGCTGGAAATCTTGAGATGACGAGGACGACAGCGGTAAAGAGGACGATGTGGACGGCAGATTTTCTTTTGGCTCAGTAGCACAGCTCTGCCTAACTAGCTGAGGCTTTTGTGGTCTGGGAAAATCCTTCTTTATATCAGAATTAGTTAACTCTACTGCACTTAGTTCCTCAACAATCTGTCCATACATTTTTTCTTCTTTGACCCTTTTTTGCTGTTTAGTCTCCATAAAGAGCTCCAAGCTGCTTGCTGGCGAAAGCATTCGTTTGCTTCCTCCCAAGTTAGAGGCAGTGTCAGAACTTGAAGTCAAACATAGCGGGATGGAGGATTCCAAGCCAAGTGGTAGAGTCTGTGGCACTTTCCACAAAGGATACTTTTCCAACCCTCCATGCTGACCTAACATCTGGGCTATGTTGAATCCAATTCCTTGCATGGCAGCATTTGTTGCTAATGTTCTTTGAGAAACAGTCTCATCGACTTTGCAAATGACAATAGCAGGGCTGTTGCTCTGTGCAAGGACCTGGGAAATACTTGTATACATGACACTACCATAAGATGGCACGTGGGTCTGAATCCTGACAGGAACAACTGTTCCTGGCAAAGACTGTATAGATCCATCATTTGAGGAGTCAAAACCTGTCTGAAGATGTTGCTCAGGGGATGTGTCTGCTGATTTAATCCTATGGTCTGGCTGGTACTTAGCAAGAGTATTTTTTGAATACTGTCCAGATGTTCCTGAGTAATGCTGGTATGTTTGCTCTTTAGCATGCACATAATCAGCAGGTTTCTTTCCAATATGCTCTTGAGCATGCTCCAGATGATAGCCAGGAGAAACTTCTGTTTGGAAAGGTGGTTTGACATAGGATTTCTGGAGCTGTTGTACAAAATGATGTTGGAAGTGTCTCTGCAATGGTTCTGATGACTGCCACAAGAGAGGAGGCTGAGACGGTAAGTGAACCATGCAGACAGCAGGATACGGAAACTGAAACAAGGTGTTGTGAATGGTGGGAAATGGAACCTTTTCCTGATGTGCAAATAAGTGCTGCTGCTCTGCGGGATGTTTGCTTGGAATATAAGGTGCTTGTTGGATCAAGGGATTCCTTAACATTTCCTGACTGTCTGCGAGGATGGCCTGTTGCTGGGCAAGGTGGGATGAACTATTGCTGAGTTGTGTACAAGAGCCAACAGCCTGCTTTCCAGAGTCATCTGACTGAATGGGCTGAAGCATAGAGGAGGGGGAATGATGCCAAGCAACTTGGGAGGACCGAAGACCAGCATGTATGTGTTCCATCTGCTCTTGCTTTATAGTTTGTTCCATGCTTTGATCAGTCTGGGAAATCTCTGGGAAACCACTAAAAGATGCCTGGCGAACCAGAAAGCATTTCTTCCTTTCTCGTGAGGGAGATAATGCTGCTGAAGGTGCCCCTGCTGCAGAAGCATGAGACAGATTCCCATAATCAAAGGATTTACTTCGGATTTCTGGGATTTCAGCAGTGTGAGGACATGGCATCTGTTCAGATGAGCAACGTCTCATTTCTTTCTGATGGTGATGGCCAGGGACGGAAAGTGAGTAAGCACCAGCTGGAACAGTTAAAAACTCGGACTGTTTTCCAAACTCTTCCTGCTTGGAAGGCGTGATGAATTTAATATTTTCTTCCCTTTCAAAAGACATTGAAAAACTTGAACTGTGGGACAAATTACTTTCTTGGCTGGGACTCCGAGACAGGCTAGTGCCTGTGGACTCAAAGCTGGATTCTCCGGAGGAGTGCTCCATATCAGCAAGTCGTAAGCGTTTCTTCTTGGGTGGGAGCTTTTCTGCTGGGAGTTGAGAGAGAGTTTCACTTCTTTGTGGCCACTGGAATTCTTCAGTAGGTCTTTCCTGCTCTTTACTCTGAGCCTCTTTTTCTTTCTCAGGCTTATCTGGCTCCTCTGTGACACGAATCTCAGGTACCTGTATATTATGTTGGCGGACCAGTCTGGGCTGCATATGACATGGCTGAGTTTGCTGGGTTGGAGAAGGTTTACTAACACTATCAACATTTTCTGTTTGTGGAACCCGATCCGGGCTCATTGGGGACTCAGAAATCTCGCTCTCACATGCTTCAGATGGTGAATAGGTCTTATCCTGTTGGCAAGCAACGTGTTCTGTAGATTCAGACCTCTCAAATGAGTTTGGCCTGCTCAAGGAATTTGTGTGCTGAATGACAGAGATGACATTTCCAGGCAGTTTCCTGTTCAGTGATTCTGCACACTTTTCTTGTTCTGTGGGTAAAGATGGTTCTTCTAGGGAAGCTGCTGGGCTTCCTGACTGTAGGTGAGGTCTACCAATTTCAAAACGGTCTGAGTGACAATGCACAGCACTGTCAGGACCTTGAAGGACATATCCGCTTCTTGACACTTCCTGCATTTGGAGTTTGGGATCATAATCTGAAGGCTGCATTCCCACCAAAGTGCCAGTAGAACTGCTGCAAAGCATAGGAATATCTTCTTCGTCACCTACACTCTTCTCTTTTCTGCGTTTTCGGTTTTCAAATGTGGTTCCATATATGGATGGCACGACCTGAGATTGTCCAAGTGAATCAACAAAATACTCTCCTCCTTGCTTTATTCCTCCCAAAGATGGTGAGTCTCGATAGCTCTGCTTCTGAGCTTCAAATTCTTCCCATTTTCTGTAATGCTTTCCACAGGTGTCATAGTCATAGAAGGTCTTCTCTCCGGATGTCAACTTCTTCTCTTTTAAGGACGGACCCTTTTCTCCTATTGTCAATCTGCTGGAAGCAGCAATGATATTTTTTCCTGCTCTTCCATGGTAATCTGCATCTGAGTGCCCCTCCTGCACTGAGGGTAGTTCAAATGCAGCCTGTCTTCTTAACATCCGTTGATGGGATATCCCTACTGTCCCAGGATAAAATACATCATCTGAACCTGTCATTCTCTCATCAAATGAATGGCTTCCTCTCAAAGAAGGGGGAATACTTAAATTGGTTGCAGAAGAGGTTGGCATGGAGTTGCTTCTAATAAGTGGAGAAGTGTCTATAGGGGGTTCTAGTAGTCCAGGGGTGCCAGCCTGCTGGCTTACTGGGTACAGGGTTGCTTCACTTTTAATAGATGATGTCACAGTTTGAGATTGTTTGGATTCTGTGTTGCTGACACCAAAGACCTGGTTAGATTTAATAGTGCTGAGTTGACCAGGATCAAGGAGCTCTTCTTTACTTGGAGGCAGCTGAGAAATATGTTCTTCAAGCATCTTGATGTCTAACCTGTTGCTTCCAAGAGGTAGTGGCTCTGCTTTGCCCTTTCTACCCATTAAACTATGGTCTTGATTGCTTGTTGCTACTGTTAGTGCTGCCCTTTGATTAATCCTATAGAACTTCCCAAAGATTATTTCTTCATAAGACTTTGCATTAGTATTTGGAGGGCTTACTTGCTGCTCTGCACTTTCTGAGCGAGAAAAGTAACCAGAATCAGTGCTTCCTTTGCTATGTGGGCTCAAAAGATTCAAGGACTGCTCAGAATCTTGTCCTTTTTTCTCTGAAAGTCTTAGTGCAAGTCGCTGTTTAACGGTATGAGAGTCATCAGACCTGGTACATAAGGCTGGGTTTTGCAACATGTCTGACCCAACATATGGGGAACTTTCACTGGGTACCTGAATCCCACTTTTAGGGATAATCAAAATGGGAACCTTCATGGGGCTGCTCAATGATTCTTCCATGGAGGAGTGAAAGCTACCTCGGGCAGCAAGGTCCAGTGGGACCGGGGGTACTGGGCTCAGTTTGTCTGAACCTTCAACAAGCAAGGCCTCCTCATCTGTGTCTGTGCTCTGCTCACAATCTGAATGTATTTCCGGCTCCACATCAATAAAACTGGCATCCAGGTCCAACTTAGATACAGCTGATTCTGTGAAAGGTACTAAGCCTGCTTTAATTGCATGGGCATGTGATTTCCTGTGCTTGTACAAATTGCTCTTTGTCTTAAAAGAGAAACCGCAAGGAACACAAGGGTATGGCCGTTCCCCAGTGTGGGATCTAATATGTTTTTTAAGTACACTAGGTTTGGCACAAGCCCTGTTACAATAAGGACAAATGTATTTGCCAGGTTTTTTGGGTTTGTGCTCTTTTTTGTGAGCATCTTCTGATTGTTCTACTGATTTCTGTGAATATTGGCTATAAGCAGGGTTCAAACTTGAAATCTTCTTTCTAGAGAAACCTCCACTATGGCCATGAATATGAAAAGGAAATAAGTCTTCTGAAGCAACAGACTGCAAGTGGCCAGGAAACTGCCATGTGTGGCTTTCCAAGCTCTGATGTGGCTTTATGTTGTGCAAGTACCCTTGTGGCAATGAATGCTGTGGAAAAGAAAGTGAATGTTGACATGAGTAGGGACTTGGCCGATGTTGTGGATATTGCTCCTCTGTGACTTGCTGTGCAGCTTCACTTGATGATACCAGTTTCCCAGAACTAAAAAGTTGTGCTGATGCAGTGTTTCTAATTTGCTCGTGATCTATTTGTGGTTGCCTCTGTACATCTTGGTTGCCAAAAGTGCTCATCTTAATAACAGCTGAATCGTCTTGCCTCCATCTACTGGGTACTTTAGCAGTTTCTCCAGACCTTGAGGTAGCTTTTTGCCCTACAGCTGTGTCCCCAGAGTCCATTTTGTTACACAAGGTCTTAAGTACTAGTTCACTTGAAAGCTGTGCTGACACATGGAGTGTGTCCAATGCTGTGCTTTTTAAAGTTTCGTTGCTCCCATGTTTCCAGGACTGTTGCAAGTTCACAGACTTCTCTTTCTCTTTGGAACTTCCCACGTAGTAGTCTATAGGCATTAGATTTGTGTCTCTATGCTAATGTTAATTATCACACAGTTCTGTTCATGGCAGGAACTTTCCCAAACAGTTTATTAAACATTTGCAAAGACTTGTTATGGCATTTGAACATTTTCCACTGTTACTAATTGTTGAGAGGCAGAATGATCCAGAATGATATTTGCTGATCCACTAGAGAAAAGTTCTTTTCACCCCTTGCTCAACAATGCACCGATCTGTAAGAGAGAAAGATAAGAACATACAGATTAATATAACAGGGCACTCCCATCATGAAAAATGTAATTTGTTTTACAATTCCCAAAAGTAAGCGTGATAAATATGAAAAATATTCTAACATTTCAGTCATTTTTATTTACATTATACTTTTTTCCAAAGAAAATTAAAAGTAACCAGTAACATAACTAGAGTGGAGCGACTGGGGCAGCAGCCTCAGGCACCAACTTACACAGGGGGCAGAAAAATAGCATATACTGCCACAGCTGTGCAACTGTGCTAGTGGCACCAGCAGCCAAAAGCCAACATTGCCCTAGGCATCCAGCTGCTCTGTTAAACCCCTGAATGCTTCAAAACCCCCATGTTGTTAAGTAGACAGAATGAATGACTATGCAATGGTCATCAAGGAAGATAGTGAAACTATGGCCTGCATTTTCCAAAGTGACTAGTAATTTAGGGTAGCCAACTAAAGCCACTTCAAAAAAGAAAAGGTCAAAGACCTGCCCACATTTATGTGGCCCACTGAGCTAGAAGAATTAAGTAAGGTATGCCAGTTTTTGTCCAATGACATACAACAGAGTAATCTGCTAAGCGTCACATCCAATGCCTTTTGCCATCCCATTTAGAAAAACCAGGTACCTGTTTACAGCTGGTTTGACTGCAGGTATCATTTGGCACAAGCACAACAGGTGCCCCAAACTTACACCTTCAGATCCACAGCTACATGCCTGAACCATTCTGTCCTTTCACCCCTTCAAAGACTCTTTGAAGTGGTGTAATTTTCAGAAAGTACTGAGACACATACTAAATAAAATGCAGGCCATTTCAAAGTGTCCCAAGCTGAACGAACAGGGTGCTTGTAGACATGCAGAGACATTGCTCTGATGTGCTACAATTACAGCACGTTGGAGCAGATTTGATTAATCAAGTCTGCTGGACCATGCAAATCAGCATGCTCCAGCAGTCTCCACATCTCGTGTATCCAGTGTCCTTGAGCTTCAAAATGGCAGCGGGGATGCTTTAACTAAAGCTCAGCAAACAAACTTTAAGGTGTCCCTGCCACCATTTTGAAGTGCGAGACACTGAATCCATGACAGTGGCTCTTGGAGCTGCTCTAATTAAAGTGCCTCCCCCCACCTCAGCCCTGGAGCACATGTAAAGACATCCACAAAGACTGAGGCCCAGAAAACCATGTCACTGGAAAATGTAGAGTTATAACTCAATAACTTGTTCAGATCACTAGATCACGTAATTGTCTTATATGATAAAAGACAATTTATATGATAAAATGCAAGCTACCCCTTTTTAAGTTATTTTTAAATGGTCAATATTGTTGACCCCCCAGTGCTCCAAAGGGAACAAGAGTCAAGAAGTTTCATGCTAAACAGCCCCTTTCTTCCTAGCAAAATGAATATTTCCAATGGAGTGATCATACAGCAAACTTTGATTGAAATTCAGCATGAATGGATATGGCTAGGAAATAAAGGAGAACACAATGCACATAACACATCACACAGCTATATCTAGATATACTCAATAATCAAGTAGCAGTTTAGTAAGCACAAGAATCTTGTAACTTAGTGCTACTTGACTTCCTCATTCTAAAATTCCTAACAGGCGACAAACCCGTCAAGAAGATCTTACCCCAAACCAAAGACTAAGTTGTAAGAGGTATGAGATGATCAGAAAATCTTCAGATAGGAACTTCAATAAAGGATGCAGGAGGGACACATCTTAGGGTATAACTAAATGTCACCAAATTAAGTGGGTCCACTGTGCCAGAATGTGTCCGCTTCATTGGGCAAAACGTGTCACCTGTTGTCCTACCCACTGATCCTGCGGGACAATGGGTAATGTGTTTCCCACTTGCAGAGACCTGCCCCAGGGAATCTCTGAACTACATCTCTGCAAGTGAGGAAAGCTGACTCTTTTGCAGTTCCAGGACTGAGACTGCTGAGATTGACATCCCCAGACCTGGGACAACACTGGAGCAAGTTCGACACCCCCAGGTTGTGCAGTCCTCGAGCTGGAGCCTCCTATCAGCTGTGTGGCAGTCTCAGCTCCAGAACCACAACAGAGTATTGACATGTGTCAAGGGAATTCCAAACCAGGGAACCCAGGGATGCCAACCTTCCCAGGGCACCAGGTGACCATCCTGCATACCCTGAGAACTGCAAATGAAGGAGTACCTGTCTGGGGTGGTTGGATAGTATGGGCAGCTTCAGCCTGCCTGAACTCTCCTGCCTTAAAGCAAAAAGGACATTGGTCACAAAGTAGAGGCACAAAATCATACCACCTGTGTCACCGGCACAAATTTTGGGCATGGACCTTTGTTTGCTTGGACTTTGTGCTGCCATCATTTTTTTATGGAAGCACAATGGTGACATGTGTTTACATCCTTAGATTACTGACCCCCTTTTTATCCTGCTCCTCAGTAAAGGCTTACAACATTACTTAATAGAAACTTTCACAAATACAGTCAGAAAGATGATGTTCTTCTGACATTCTTTTGGTCAAGGTAGAACACACTCATCTGATTATGTAAACAAGATTAGACATCCTAAACCTGATTAAAACTGACTTTAACTTCTTTCAATAAGTTTCTCTCACTGGGGACATAGTTCCTTTTTCTATTACTTCCCTTAATGTAACTTAAATTAACCTAACAATACTTAAGGCCTATTAAATCACCATACTATAAATAAATTTAACCTGACGGTCCACAAAAATAAAAAAATGCATTTCACATTTTTAAAGGAAAGTGTTTAAGCATAAGCTAAACTAGCAGTATCAATTCATATCTCCATCTTCCTGTCGACTGCATTACATTGTAGTCAGAAGATAATGCTGGAGATGAAGGCTGAAGATGAATTATGACAGTAATAGTTTAAAAACTGCAATTTCAGAAACTTATACATGTCAGATTTAAAAGTAATTTAGAACTGCATGGTGTCTAACCAGGCTACAGCACTTGATATGCTGAAGTGCAATATGTTTCCACAGTTCTATTTATAAAGAAAAGAGCTTCGGGGCATGATTTGCACTGCCAAGCATAGGCAGAAGAAAAAAAACTGTAGGTTCTTAGCTCCCATGTTTTCAAAACATTACATTTTCATCCTGATACAAGGATGAGGAAAAAAAGGAGTCAAGATTCCACATCAGCTGAAGGATCAAGAAAATACAGAGCTTAAGGAATGTATTATATTCTTGTGGCTGGAGGTCTGAACATGAATTGAAAGCAATTGACAAAGAATAGGGAAGTGGAAAGAGACTAAGACGTGTATTTCTTTTTACAGAATAAGTAAATGTTACCTGCATCTTCTAGACCTCTAGTAGGCATGATGATCTTGAAACCTCCTGTGAAAGAAACACATGCAGTCAGGAGAAAGTCTTAAAATTGAGACCTGACACTAGACAGAGTATTATAGTAACTTCCTACTGTACACAGCAGGAGACCGAGAAGTGCATTTACCCACCCACTAGCAATGAGCAGCACCTTTGTTCAGGTTTTCATCCCTGGGATACAAGAATATGTGCCAAGTAGAAAATCAACACCCAAATCCATTGGTATTTCTTGAGAATCCATCTTTTTCTCCTCCAATAAGAAGCCAAGACATGCCAAGAGAAGTCATTATAAAGAATGCCTCCACTATGACAGTATTATTAAGAGCTATAACTTCCACCGGCATGCATTACAGAAGAGAGAAGTCTTGAAGAGGGGCTTGAAGAAAGAAGACTTGAAGAAGCCTTTTTTTTTATGGACACCACTGAAGTAGTTCCAGGCCAGAAGTCCTTTCAACAGATACTAAGAGGACTCCTTTCAGCAGCTGCAACAAAATTCCGTATCTCTCCTCCATCTCCATTACATACCCACCCTCTTGCAAGAAACAGAAACATCCTGGGGCTGGACTGCGTAGGGACATAGAGGGTGGGCTTAGGAAGATGAAAAAACATTAAGGGAAAGTTTTCTAGGTCTGGCAGGCTGTGAGTGGCAGAGATTCCAATCTGGAGGTACATTAGTAGCATCACTAAGTAGGTCTATTGAGTGATGCTAGAGAACAGAAAGTCCACACTAGAAAGTCCTCTAAGGCAGCAGTTATCAACCGTTTCTGGTTGTGAGCTGGAGTAATGCATTTCAGATCAGAGGTGGATGGGTGGGTACTAGGACCCAATCACCAATGCCATTTCTCTGTGGCACCATGAGAAGAATGCCTGCAGTGGGTGCTTTTCCCCACAGCAGCACAGAAAAGCTGCTGCCAAAGACCTCTGCTACCAAATGTCACCAAATCCCACATCCACGAGCCAGATATATTGGTTGCACAGGCCAGATATGGCCCACAAGCTGTAGGTTGCCGACCCCTGCTCTCTGGTCATATTCATAGGAACCAAAGCCCGTGAAATACATGGGAAGACTTCCACTGACTTCAGTGGAATTTTCACCTGTTCCCCCAACCTTCATTATGGTAAGAAATGTTCAGTAGAATAATGATTTTCATTTAATTCAAGTGTAAGCTGTGCAAATATTACAATCACATTTATTTTGATCCTTCAGAGATGGAGAACAAATTCCATTGCATTTTCATTTACCTTTAGAAATAGATCTTTATGTTAAAATGGTTGGGGCATGGAGGTTGGTATAATAACTGTCAAGTAGAAGCCTTTACATACATAACCTAAAAGACCTATGCTTTAGTTTTCTGAATAAAACCAATAGAAAGTTAAAGAATTTCTATTATATATGATAGAAAAATATGCAAAAGAAAAAAGAACAAATATGGTACTAATTTTCTGTAATCACACATGACAACTGTTGCAAATATCTTTTAGCTAACATTACTTAAAATGTAAGCTAATTGAGGCATGATCACTCTGTAAGCTAACTGAGGCATGATCACTCTTGTATCATCTATTATCAATTATTTGTTCAACAATCCAAATAGAATATCAGCCTTTTTGTAGGTATGAGGTCTTCAGTAGCCAATGAATTGTTGGATTAGTCTGGACGCATACAGACGTTTATTTCTATGGGAAATTTCCCAGAAATTTCCCCTGATAGAAGTCCTTCCTACAAAGGCAGCAGTACAGATGTTCAGTCTGCACCTGCCCCATCTCCCCTTCTCTCTGTGCTTGCCTGAGACCAGAGTGATTCCAATCTGGGGAAGGTAACCGTTCCCTTTCTCAGTTCCTGAAGGAAGTGAGGAAAGACTCCCCGTGCCTGTCCCAGACCTACCTCCTCACTTTGCCCCACATCTCTAGCACTGGGGCAAAGCCCACAGCCCCCACCCGCAAGCAGGACAGTGCCCAGCTTGGGGAACAAGCAAGGAGCAGTGGCTCTTCCTTCCTGGACCAGGCCTCTCCCTGGATCAGTCTGAGAGGGAAAAGGAGCAGTGCAGCATAGCCCTCAGCTCCTTCCCCAAGCTGGGTGCTTCTCTGGATCAGGGAAGGGACTGGAGGCTCTGCCTTACCACTTTGTTCCCTTCCTGAACCACTGCGAGAGAGGAGAAGTGGGGCAAAGCCACCCATCTGGAGCATCTGCTCCTTTGCTCTACTTCCAGTTTCAGAAAGTGGAACAGGGTAAACCTCCACCTTCTCAGTCCTGGAGGGCTCTGCTCTGTTCGCAGTTCCCAGGAGGTGAGGGGATGGAGAAGTTGCACAAAGCTCCTGACCACTCCAGAAACCTGGGACTTTGGTGTGAAGAATGAGCAGGAGCTTTGCCTTGCTACCCTAGGGAGAGGCTCCCTGAATTCTGTTACCTGCCAGCTTGCTTCCCCTTGCCCCCTCAACTCAGCTGAGTGGTCAGAGTGGAGGGAGCAAGGGGAGGTTGGCAGGGGAGGGAACTGCTCTCTGCACTTGGCTCTCAGTGCTTATTTCTCTGGAGTTTATTGCTCCCGGGAAGCTCCCAGGTACATGACTTACATGTGTGGCTGGACTCTAGCACGTTGAGCCAGGTCACAACAGCCTTGGCTGGCAGGGGATCCGGGGGGGGTCAGCCTGCTAGCCTGGGGCGTCAGCCTGCTAGCCTGGGGCAGCTTTGACCAAGCTCAATGGGCTGTGGAGGGACTGACTGGGGAACGAGGGTGCTTCAGCATGGGGTTAGCTGCCAGGCAGCCCCCGCACTGAAGCAACCTTGTGACCCAGCCAGCTGGCTCAGTGTCTGTACGTGCGCTGCTGCATATAGTATTTGTATTATTTGTTAATACAAGTACTACATTGCTGTAATATTTAGAAGTACTACCCTGCTGTGGAGTTTATTAGTTTTGTGCGCTGTAATAGGGGTGCGTGTGTAGACGCTGATAAGTTTACTCTGCAGTTAATTAGTCAACTGTGCAGTAAATGTCTTGTGTAGATGCAGCCAAGAGCATTCAGCTTTGATATGCAAATGAATTTCTACTATACAGAATTTCTCTCATCTTGTCATGAAAATGTTATGTAGCTGGAGTAAAAATCTTTTCATTTCTCTAATTTCTTTTTCCACTAAAGAATAGGAGTAAAAGAAGTCATTGCCAGTTGTTTGTGATCTACAATGTTTCTGAAACTGCTACTGTGGAGCAGATCCACAGTTCTGTATTAGGAAATGGAAGTTAGCTAAAAAAAAAATCCTTCTCCAGACAACTCTAAATTGAATTTCAATTTATGAATGATAATACACAAGCAGGGAAGTCAAAGAAGAAATCTTTGCTGGCTTATGTACTATAAGAGCAGAATACAGGAAGAAGATAAAATGGTTACTAAATGATAAAGGACAAATCTTTTATTCTGCTGTAAAGAAAAAAACCTTTTTTTCTAATTAATGGACAATATTGCAGAAAAGGAGGAGAAAAATTCCAAATCATGTCCCTTAAGTTCCATATTTACCCTGTAATGAAATTATGTAGCAGAGGACTCTGTCAGACTGTGGCTGGAACCATGATGGCAGGAACTATGTTTGGACAAATGATGTTGTTAATACAGTTCTAATAAGTTTTTCCATGTGGATAAGAAATCCTATATTATAAAAAAAAAAAAAACTCACCAAAAAATAGCTTTTTTGAGATCCACATTATTCCAAGACAACCTAGCCAATTCTTCATTATTTAAAGTTCCTATAGACTAATTATGGCGGCTAACCAACTCAGCTAGTCAGAAATCAATAGTGTCAGAATGGGCTCCACCAGTTTTGTCAGGAAAACCATACTAGACAAATATGCTAGATAAACCATACTGGCCACAACAAAGTTTGAACACAATCCTGCCTAACACGGTTTAAACAGAAGTGTAAGTGGGGTTGAAGATGATATTTGTACCTTATTCCTTTCAGTAGTTTAAAATATCAGGTGTTAGTAATCTAAATGAAAGGACCTAAAAGTTTGAAACCTAGCTTTCTGTTTTTCACAGGCAACCCCTCCTCCCAAATTCCTCACTGAGCACTGGTGTGCCATGTCAAGTCAGTAAAGACTTTCATTTATCAACTGATTTATACCCCTACTTTGGTCCAACATCACATATGTCTTTTCCCTATACTGCTCATCATAGAAAATAAGTTCTCTAATAAGCAGAAATTACCAATATTTCAAGCTAAAGAACAGAGAATAAAAATCCACATTTTCTTTAATGCCTTTGGCACAGCACTGCTTCCTTTGGAGTGATTGAGATGAGCCCACCTACAAGGAGGAAAAACTGCACTGCAAGCTAAATGGAGCATATCATTTGCCTTTAGTTGTGAAGTCTTCTCTGGAAGTGGACTGAGTCCAGGTTTTCCTATAGGAAAGTGGAGTTGCAGCCAGACCCTCAAACCACGCTAATATGCTATCTTCTCATTGCAAACTGACAGATTTTAGATTTCATTTCAATGAAAAACGTGAACATGAGAAGATTACTGGGAAACTGGGAACTGTATTTAAGTCAAACGCACCTATTAAATCAAGAGTATCGAAAACATTTTATTAAGTGATCATTATTTCCCCTCACCTTTTTTTCTCAGGTGCTTTCATTTGTTGTATGCATGGGACATAGATATTCATTTGCCTAAAGAAGTTTCTTTTTTTAAGAACCATTAAAAAGAATTATACTCAAAAGCTGTAAGATGAAATTGGCAGGATACAGTTTGCACTGCTTCCCAATTTGTAGCTCATATTACTATCATTGTAAATGAACAAGTTGGAAGCTTATATATTTCATGCTAAATTCTGAGTTTCTCATAAGACAAAGCTTCTTTTAACTGCTGAGTACAGACTAAAGGTCAGATCAAGCCTTGGTTTAATGCATTTCTGTGAAACTCTGCCAGCCTGAAGTTGCCCTGAAACCTCAGTAACTGGATATGGGGGAATTTTTATTCTGTAGGGGGATCCTTAGCATTGATAGGTTATAGTGGCTCCTACAGCACTGTTATATTAATGCAGGGGGGTGGCCAGGATCAGTAGACAGTTCTAATTTATGCCAGGGTTAAACATGGCAGTTAGCCAGCCACAGAATAAAGGAAGGCCACATTTGATCTAAACCCAGTCAACAGTAAAGACTTACTGCCAGGTTTGACTCCTCCCGGTGAAGAACAGAACATCTTTGTTTTACCCACGTGCCCCACACTTCCCTCTACACTGCTGATGATACCCTCACCACCAATCATGTGTTGACTAAATGTTATAAGTAGGGTGGCCATATGGGACAATGTGAAATACGGGATAATGTGAAATCCAGGATACCGCACCCCCTGCCCTGCTGGGAGGGACATCACTATTATTACTATTCAGGCAATTAAGAAGTCAATGGCTTGTTAATGACTCATTGTTTTCTTCACAGGTGTTAACAATCCCCTTTTTAATGGGCACTCTACTAATCAAGCTAACTTATTAAGGCAATTTTGCAATCTGCTAGGGTTTCCTATTTCACAGCTTGTGCTGCTCCATCTCCTGGCTAAACTGTACCCTGTCTCCAGGATGCTTGTTTTAATTTTCACCAGCAGCCAGACCAGCTTCCAAAATCTGGAATTGTCCCTGGCTATCCATGATGTATTGTCACCCTAGTTATAACCATCCATGGCTGCCACGTATTCCATCAAGAACTTGGTGGTTACGTTCCAGGTCTCTGGAGATAAGAGTTCACAGGCAATACACCACAAAATACCTGAACATGCAAGCCTACACTACTGAGAGCTGAACTGGATAGGCAGAAGTGTTTTCAGTAACCAGTACTAATTGGCACCTCTAAATTCAGGGACCACACAGGGATGCAGACTAAACCATTCTCTCATTTCTCTGTGCTACATGCTAGTGAAACAGCCCAAGCAACTGTGTCCTGCTAAATGTGCTGCGCTCAGACCACAGGGGTACTCTGTCTGTTGGATTGTCAATATAGGCACCTTTCACACCCCACGAGAAAGAAGAATGAGGAAATGTTCCCAAACTTCACATCTCAAACGATATTCCAAACACCAGGAAAACTCCATTTCTATGTATCACTGCTCTGTATTTATTAAGAAAACAAGAAGGAAGGTGAACCTCCTCAAATATCCCAGTTCTGTGAAAACATTTCTCCTTCTTGATCAGAGATATTTTACTTGGTATTTTCAACAGCCTTGGTTTAAGGGGTCTCCTTGGATTATGGTTTTGCAGCTGGCATTCTACCTATTTAAATACCTCTGAGAACGAACGTAAATTCCTGTGCTTGCCACTGGTACTTGGCAAAGTTTTGAGTTATTTGAGCGTGGAAGGTTCTTTGTGCTTTCGATACAGTTCTGGAAGAGCTCCATGGAATTCTTTTTCCCATACAATTTAAGAAAGGTGGCCCATTTTTGTCTAAGGTAACTCTATTTTCTTTAATATACCACCTTGTATATGTTAATCTTTTTAAATAATATGGTCATCTTTTCACACAAGAAGACATCTTCCCAATTTATTCACTTAACTCCACTACAGTCTATATGCCTAATTTACTACCCTGTTTTATTGAATTCATTATCCATTCCCCAAAACTAGCTATTGCATTAGTTACACTTCAGTCAATTGCTACATTGAACAATTCAATGAAAAAAATGGAAAACCAAAACGTTGTTTTTACAATTCCATCAGTTACACCAGGCTTATTCAACATATGGCCCGTGGGCCGCCATGCGGCCTGCCAAGCCGTTTTCTGAGGCCCACAGTGCTGTGACCCCTTGTCCCTCCCCCAGCTCCTCAGCAGCTTCCTAATGGCTGCTGAAGGGCTGGGGAAGGGACAAGGTTCCTACACGCACCGCGTCATCTTGACATTGCCTATGTGGTACATGTGGGAAGAGGAGTAGCCGTGTGCCACTTGGGACAGGATGAGCCCAGCTGGAGGAGCAGAGTCTGAGCTGCACTTTCCCCCTACCTGCACTGGTCAGTCCCAAGCGGTACATGGCTCTGCCGCCGCTTCTGCTGGCTGGTGCTGATCCGGCTAGGCTGATCCCAGAGCAGCACGCAGCTGAAGCTGGCTTCTATGTACCGCTGGGGACGGGAGGAGCCCGGCCAAGTTGGCACCGGCCAGCAGAAGCAGTGGCGGAGCCATGTGCCGCTCGGGACTGACTGGCGCAGGTAGGGGGATAATGCAGCTCAGCCCCTGATGCTTTGGCCAGGCTCATCCCATCCTGAGCGGCACACGGCTCCGCCGCCACTTCTGCTGGCTGGTGCAGACCCAGCCAGGCTCGTCCCATCCACGGTAGCACATGGGAAGCCAGCTTCAGCTGCGTGTTGCTCCAGATGGGACAGACCTACCCGGGTCAGCACCAGCTAGCGGAAGTGGTGGCAAAGTCGTGTGCCGCTCAGGACTGACCAGCGCAGGTAGGGGGAAAGTGCAGCTCAGTCCCTGCTGCTTCGGCTGGACTCATCCTGAGGTTCATTTAATGTTTGTAAAATGCTTGGAGAGCCCCACATAGATGCACTGCATAGAAATGCAAAATATATTCTGACTTATTTGGTTGGTACCTTGGGCTGAGATTTTCAAAGCTGAGTCAAAAGGCCAACTTCCATTAAAATTAATGGGATTTAGAGGGCTCCAAATCTTTTATGACAACTTTGTAACATGCCTATCTACCCCTTTTTGCAAATCTCAGCCATAGTTTGGAAGCTCAGCCAAAAAACATAAGAGCTTCTGAACATAAGAGCATAAAAAATGCCATGCTTGGTCAGCCCCATGGTCCATCTAGCTCAGTATCCTTGTCCTGAACAGTGGCAGAGGTGGATGCTATAGAGGGAGAGTTTTGAACTAGTTAGACCCATTTCATTGTCACTTCCTGCAACTTCATTGGTATCAAAGGTCATGTAAAATCACTTCCTGATGTGATACCACTTCTTGTGAGGTCTTTCAATATGGCTTGCTAGCCCACTGGGTGATAAAAAATTCATGATCCATTCCCCACATTCAAAAAGGTTGGACACCCCTGAGTTAGGCTAAGCACACTGAATAACATTAATAGCATAATATGTTAGAATTTTCATACAAAAGTAAATATTTCTTTCCTGAGGATGCTAATCAAATATATATTTGACTGTGAGTTTGTTATTAAACAGACAAACAAGCATCAATACTAAAGCTGCTAGAAAGAAAAAGGTACACCCTGATTGTTTATTCACATCAGGCACATACTAGTGCCTACATGGATTCCCAAGAAAGTTACAGATTTAAGGTAATGAACTACCAGATCTAGTTACACATGTGCCAAGTCTGAAATATATGAACAATTTACCATAAGGTAAAGAAGGGGAGAGGGTTTTACTACTCATCAGTTGTTGCCCATGTGAATGCTTTAACCTCTGGTAGCTCACTGAAACAGGGCTAAGCTATCAGATGTTAGCTTCATCAACCATAGGGTAAGAGCATGCACATGGGCAGTTAATATGAAGCAGCTGATGTATGGTAAAGGCCTGCCTTCCCTTCCTTCATACTAGTTCCTTTTTGTGTCCAAACCTTAATATTCTTTGGAACCACAGGATCCTCATGGTGGCATACCAGTTCATGATTTTCACTCACAAGAATTTGTGCATGTACTTTTATGTGCAGAGTAAGTCATGGCCTCAAAGGGCAGATGTTGTGTATATGTCAAAGTGGCACTGGAGCAACAACTGCACTCCTGATTTGCATGCTCTCTTCTCTTTAGATACTATCATTACTTTTGGTGTGCATTTGAGAAAGACTTCTAGAGACCTGAAAGAATGAAAGGATGCACAGCAATGCACAGTGCTTTGGGTATTATCCCACAAATGGCTTAACTGAGTGGCTCAGACATTATGGACCAGCCTGAATCTCATTGACGTGGATGGAAAAGCTCCTATATTTGTCAACCAGTATTAGATCAGACCTTAAGGAATTAAAGGAGATGTTACATGTGCTGGGGGGGCGCTTTAATTAGAGTGGCTCTTGAGACCCACTTTAATGAAAGCGCCTGCAGCATCTCGTGTATTCAGTCCCGCACTTCAAAATGGAGGTGGATGTGCTTTAACTAAAGCTTGTTATATGAGCTTCAGCTAAAGCACCCCCACCACCATTCTGAAGTATGGGGATGCTTGACACCGAGGCTGCTAGAGCATGCTAATTAGCATGTTCCAGCAGACTCGATTAATCACCTCCCGGTCATTAAAGTTTGGTGCTGATACAAAGAAAGATCTGTCTAACAACTTTAATGAGATACAATTATGAACATATCCCATAAACATATGGGCATTTACTTAATCGAAGACCAACATAAAATAAACAGGCCTCAGTCTAATTCTTATGAGAAGGCTGTCCATTTCATAAAATTCATCTTAGCTGACTATATGTGTACCCTGCACAGCTGTTTCAGTATAAAAGCCAATGAATAAAAGTTACAAAAAAATTATAACTCCCTCTCTTCTGGACAAATCAGAGATTAAGCTAACTGAAATGGGAGATGGGGAAATTCATATCTATGCTGCAATGGCCTGATCCAAAACTCATTTAACCTAACAGAGGCTTTCGCTTGACTTAAAGGGACTTTAGATAGAAGCAGAAGGATTAATTTTAAAATGACGAGAGCAAGAGCTAAATTATCCCAAAACTGATTCAAGATTCAGGGCCAAATGCTTAAATTACACAGGCATGAAGCTGAAGCAACGATGATAATTCCAACTATACACTGTATAACAGGCGAGTCTGACTCCTCATTTGCACTTAATTGCCAGATCCAAAGTACTGTATTTACTCAAATATAAGATGACCCCACCCATAAGAGTCTCTATACGAAAAATACATAAATTTATTATAATTTCCTGGTCTAGAATCTAATTATTGGGGGTTTACCTTGAATTGGTCTCCTTGCCACTGCTACAGCAGGGAAAATAAATCTGGGGGATCAGGTAGCACCCTTGCCTTCTGCCTCTCTCCAATTTTTCCCCCCTGCAACTTCTCCTCCTCTTACTGATAGACCCTACTTTCACTGAGTACATAGAAGTGAGGGGCAAATCTGAAAACACTAACCTTGAAATGGTCAAATTACTACAGGTACCCATACGCTTAGTTCATCCAGAACTGATAAATGAATTTTTGAAACTGCTACCAGTTGCAAAACACATTTTTAAGCAGCACATTTGTACCTACTTATATATAGGGCAAGCCATGCATAAAATTAATCCAAAACCAAAAATCTCACAATTTACCATATAATTCATTGAGCCCCTGGGCCCCAGCAGAGTCAAAAGCAATTCAAGTCATAGTGACCCCACAGCTCAGCACTGCTTAGTACTGCACTGCAGATACCCCCAATAAAGGATACATGTGCTAATTAGTCCCCAACTTGTGACTGGGTGTTCTTGTCATGAGTCCTGGAATCCTCCAAAAATTGATATGCCGATGATGCACAGGGCAACCTGGTCCAGCTGCACCTCAGGCGGGGCAGGACTACACTAATCATATATGACAGGGTTAGAGAGGGGGTGACACAAGTATTCTGGATTAATTGTTTGGGGACAAGTTTAGTGATGTTTGCCAAATGTATAAGGCTGGTAAAGAAACAGGAACCATTCAAAATTGGAAAGGAAGGTGCAGCTCAGTAGTGGCTCACCATGATGTGAAAAGGAATCTATGTTAAGGGAGGACTAATACAATGGGCATTAACGTATATTTTATTCAGATGGGCTGCACTAATCTATCCTTGTGGTAAGGTTTCCATCAGCATGTTTGCCCAATACAGGCCATGTGTTTTATAGTCATGCTCAGAGTTGGCTGCATTTAGTCAACTTTATAGTTGGCTTTCATTACCAAGCACATGCTGCTTTTGGCAGCAGTTTAGTAACAGACAATGTATTTAATGAAGTTTCCTTGTACGTGAATATGAGATGAGGGCCTTTTTCCCCTGATGCTGATCTGGGAAAAAGATCTTGTCTTGCATTTGAGTAAATACGGTAACAGTGTGAGCTGGAGGAACCACCTTCAGAATGCTTATGAAGTAAACACTAACATCATATTGTAATAAATCTTCAGTCCTTTGACTACAAGGAAATGAAGATGCTTTTCTTTAAGGAACTTGATTTGCCTTATAGATTATAACAGCACAGCTGCATCCAAACACACAATTCTTCCTAAATTAAATATCATAAGTATAATTTTGAAAGTATGATTGCCACTCTTTAGCTATATCTGTGAAAAAGACACAAAAAGTAACTTAAGCTCAAGTTAAGCATATTTTAATATTTCAAGAAATCATACAAGAAGCTTACAGCAGAACTACTTTAACATTGACCTTTTCACTGCAAGGACAGGGATTGCTCACTCAAACTGCATCACTATTTCCTGCCTCAGCATCACACAAAACGTACACATTACTACCGGATGGAAAAAACATATAAAAAAAGCTTACATGTTGCCAGAATCCAGCTGAACACAGACTTATTTCCACAGGATGCATATAAAAAAAAAAAAAAAGCTACATAGGAGCCAAATTCATCTTAAACACTTCCTTTATTGGTAAAAGTTCCTAAACCAACCAGTTTTTTTCCCTTGAACTGAACAAATAATTGCTATCAGAGAAAGGCCAAAACAGCCTACAGTACAACAAGTTTGTCAGTCAATAAACAGCTCATTGATCTTTCTGATTGCATTGCTCTTAAAATAACGGGTAAATATTTTGTTTCTTATTGCCTAACCGAACCGAGCACAGAAGTGCATAACAGCTTGACTGAGGTGCTTGAACATATCGGATAATACTGCATCTAACTGTATTGGCTATCCATGTTCCAACAAGGACATATTGAATCTATCTATTCACACCAGAACAGGAATTATGAGGATAGAAAACAAAAAGGGAACATCATGAAAATCAATAATCTTATCATTATGCTACTTAGTTCTTTTGAGAACAAATTCAATCAGGAGTGTCAAACTCACCCGGCCCCTGAGACCAGATAAAGAACGTGAAGCCATTCAATGGGCTAGCTAAATAGTGCCACAGGCTGGATCAGGCCCATGGACCCCAACCCCCACCCACCACACACACCCCATATCCCGTACCCAATGCCTATGGCATTTGCTCCAGTCAGTCCAAGACCGTACCACACACGTTGCCCACTCTAGCTAGATTAGATCAGCCAGTCTTAAGTAGACACTGCATGGATGCACAGAGCACTCCCCACCCACTCCCAAATTTCCCTGCACACCAGATCCACTGCCCAGTGTGGCCAGTTGGAGACTGAGCCACACACGATGCCCATTCCAAGACTGCACGCAGTACCCACCCTGAATCAGTCAGAGCAGTTGCTGCATGCAGTTTACACTCCAGACCAGCCACCATTTCTAGTATTTCTGTCATAGTAGACAACATTTGCTAGTGTAACTAAAAATATGTAGTAATTTATTCTTTTATTTCTGTTTTTTGCATCAGAGTATATGGAAATACATAATGGGTGAAAGTTACCCCGGGACAGAGAGCCTGTATATCATTTGGGTATACTTCACACGCTATTTTGATGGCTTCAGTAGCACTTAAATGATGATGCACAAGCCCTCCAGTTAGGTTGTGTATATACATTTGAGTTTCACTTGAGCAGGTTTAGTAAGAAAAACACTCTAGCAATGACTCTCTGCTTACCCTGTACTGTAATAGCATGGGAGCCAATAGCCCCTAGTCCCTGTTGCTAACTTTTACCTCACCTTCTACTAAGCAATGTAATACAATGTAATGCAATTATATAGGTGCTGTACTGTCCTAGGGAGGCATGAAATGGGAACACAGGCACACAGAATACAAGTTAAAAGGGACCTCCGAGGCCATCAAGTCTAGTCCCCTGATATCTCAGGCAAATATATTACATTTTCTCTTCTCTAAATTTATAAAACTCCATCTCTTTTTTTTTCTATTAGAAGGCTGTTTCAGAACTTCACTCCTCTGCTAATTAGAAAACATCTCTGAATTTCCAGTCTAACTTTATTTGTGGAAATTTATGCCCTATTGTCCTTGCGCCACATTGTTCTTTAGCTTAAAAGGACACTTAGGTTCTTTTCTCTCCCTGATCCCTCCCTCCACCATTTGTATTTATAGAGGGTTATCATATCCCCTTTCAGTGTTCAGCTTGCTAGATTTAATAAGCTAAGCTTTTTCAGTTAATGCTTGTTAGACACTCTCCATTTCCATGTTCATCCAAATAGCCCTTCTCTACACCTTTTCTAAATTGACTTGAACATGAGTGACTAAAACTGGACATACTTTGTTAGATGAGACCTTTCAATGTCTTGTTCAATGACATTCATACACAAAATATATACTGAAAATACCTTGCCATAGATATATCGATCTATATATAAAATATATATATATATAAAATATAGATAGATACACACACACACACTAGGATTGCATCAAACTGGTGGCTCATGGTTACCCTTTGATCAACTTGGTTACCCTTTGATCAACTAACACACCTATTACTAGTCCATCTTTGTCCTACTATGTTACTTCCAATTGATAGCTTAAGATGAAATTCCCATTTCTATTGCTCTAGTCCTCAAAGACTTTCAATTCTTCCTACATGATACTTTAGCCCTTCTTGCATTGACAACCTCAAAAAACTGTATCATCAGCAAATTTTATTGGCATACTATTTTTTTTTGTAAATATTAGATAAGTGTCACAAGACAGATTCTTGAGGAACTTGGTCCTAATAACATCCCTCCAGCCCAACCCATTGTCATCTGCTCTTCAGTTAGTGTCTTACACTTCCTATACTAATCACCATCTTCTCCATATCTAATTGCCAGTTGAGTAATTTGCCATGTGGCATCATACAAAATGCTTACTGAAGTTTACATAGATGAGATCTACCATCCTTTTGTTGCCTAGAAATCAGTTTTCCTAACAAAAAAAGTTAGTAAGGTTAGGCTGGCATGATTGTCCTTTGGCAAACCCATGTTTCATTTTGTCCTAGCTCTATGTTTAATTTTTTTTCCTCCAAAAGTTGTTCTAAAGCTTGGCACACTACTAAGGTCACACTAAAAATCCTGTGGCTGCCTACTTCCCCCTCTTTATAAACAGAAGTACTGTGGTTTTGGTTCTTTAGCACTACCCTTGACTCGATACATTTATTGAATATCTAACACTTTTGCGATTTCATGGGTCAATTATTAAAGCATATTAAGCTCTCTGAGTTTTCCTCTACCTCACATCGTCATTTTAGTAATTCTTACTTTACCCCAGGGTTTTTTTTTACTCAGAAGCTTTTATAAATTTGTATAAAAAAATAGCATAATTTTTAGAGAAAAATAACCAATTTTGTTTGGAAAAGAGAAAAAATATAGAATAAATTGATGCAGCATATTTTAGTGAGATATATTTGCATTTTGTTGAAATTTCTTTTTTTTCCTTGAATTTTCTTCTAAAAGCTGGAAATGTACGTGACAAAATTAGAGAATAGTTACACTTCCTTTCATACCATGTGTCAAAATATGCATTCAACCTATATTTCACACTATAGTACTGGGGCTCGTTTCTACTCCAACTATTAGACGTGTAAGTGAACTTAGGTGCCTCTCTAGGAATCTACTCCACCTTGTTCACGTCCCTAAAAACCATGCATCAAGCCACATTTACTTTTGTGGTATTTGATGCATAAAACTGAGTCACAAAAAAGCAGTTAGAAGGAGGACCCACCCAGAGTTTTTCAGGGACTCAGGAAGAATGAACAGAATTGCATTTATGCACCAATTAAATCCACTTCTGGGCCTGATAGGTGGAACAACATCTGGACTCCAGTGACAAAAAGCTACAAAAATCTGTGTGTAAACATGCCTATTGACTTCAATGACCTGAGTAAGAGCTATATGCATGTGGACAAAGATTTGCAAAATTTTGTGCGTTCTTTGCTTTTCACCTCTACTAATTATTTTGTACAATCTTATTTTAATTCCTGGAAGTTTGAACTAAAACCTGACTTAACTGTCAAAAAAATGAACACAGAGGTACATTCAGGATCAACTGCATTTCTTTGTTGCATCTTTCCATTTTTGGGACTAGGAGCAAAAGAAGGCCTTTGCTCTCTGTTTTTCAGTCAACTCTGAGCTCTAACTCAAAGTTAAGCCAGGCCCAGCTAACCAGCTTCCACTTTTGTTCAACTTGCAGAGATCTTATTAGCCCCCCATCCTCCTACCCCCACCTACTTAAGCTGAACTATTTGTTTCAATTGGCGATTTAACACAGATGTTTCATTGTGCCAAATGAAGTCAGTTTATATCGCAACATATAAGGAGAATGTATATTCTGGATACATGAAGTATATTAATTAGACTGTACATTTACTACTGCTTCCATTTATAGCCCTTAATAAATAACTTGCTTCTGGTTTTTCCCTTTCTATTTATCCTTGTAGCACCATTTTGGAATATCCACTACTCCCTGACATGAGTCACTGCAAGCCAGCATGTATTACATATGTACATGTGATGGATTTCTGATAGGAAATTTCTGTGCTTAGTGAAAGAGTGCATCTACTCTAGTGCACTCTCAGCCCAGATTAATGCAGCCCTTAATAGAGCTCCATCAGCAGATCCTCCTTTCACACTCACACCGTGTTTGAATCCTTTCCAGTAAAAGTGGAAAGGAGAACATTAAAGGTCAGATGTTTGTGTGGCAAAAGTCAGGATAGGCTTATGTGCTCAATCACGTGAGTCTGATCCTCCTGCTGGGGATCTGGTTCTTTCTCTTGAAATGATTTTGATCCACAGACTTCCAAATAAAGGCAAGTACCCGCATCCTTACTTGAAGACAGAGAAACTGAGACACAGACAGGTTGGTGGCAAAGCTAGGAATGGAACAAGAGTCCATGTATAGTGCAGTGTAACTTCCAAGTTCTGCACAAATTCTCTTGATATCAATTAATCTCTCTTTTGGAGATAGTCTAACAATCCAAAAAGTTGTGTTGCCAACAAAAAAAACCCATGTAAACTATTTTAATTAGTCTGTGCTGCTGCTGTATTTTAACACTCAAAACACCTAAAGGAATTAATAACCTCCCTTATTCAGATGATATCTCCACCCCCATCCCCTTTGCAACATTTTAGGACACCCTGTTCACTTGGAGATGGTGAATCACTACAAGCCAGCATGCCCACTTGGTTCCTCAAAAGACACAAAAGGTGTAAAAATAGCTCAAGCTAATGAAGCAAGCACAGCGTCAGCAGCCAGATGAGCGTGGGTGATCAGATAAGGGTCTGTTGTTGCACAGATTATTAATCGAATGCTTGTCTTTTTTGTATTAAGCTTTGTTCCTCCCGCATTGAAATCAGCCATTTGCAATGCCTGAGAAATGACACCTGACAAGCTCCACTCCTCCTATAATTGCAAGTTTCGTACAAGCTCAGGAAGCAGTGGCTCACTAGAAGCTGAAGGTACAGTGGAGGTGTCACTTTAAAAAAAAAACCCATGAAACCTAAAAATAGCCAGGACGACCCACTGCATATGACTCTGTGTATATATTTAGCAAGCCTAACACCAACCTTGTTTTAAAAACAATCTTACCTTTATGCAAAGCAGCTTCCTGTTTCTAAACATAGCCTGTGAACCTGAGCTATACGGAAGGGGAAAATTGAAAAAAAAATACAGATCTTGACATTGTTGCTTTTCACTCAGAGCGCTGAAAGGTTAAATGTGACAAGTCACTGCAGAAAGTATACAAGGGGCTGGTGACAGCATGCTGGAACTAGCTAACAACTCTTTATAAAAAGATCCCATGGTAAAAGGAGGGTCAATTGGAATAGGAAGGGAGGGTCATAAAAACATAATCATTTACACTTGCAATAATATTTCCCTTCTGCTCACCATCCAGCAAAAAGCTCATGCTATTATATGCTATTGTGTGGGCATTTTACAAATATATTTCATACTACAACTTTAAGAGGGAGTGTTAGAGCCTGTAGCTTCAGAGCCAAAAACAAAGGCTTCCCCCTACTTGAACGGAAGAATCTTGTCAGCTGTGTGAGAGTGGAAGCCTGTTTATAACTGTGTCAGTAGAAAGGGATACAATCACTTGCATAAACGCATTTTTATGGGCCAGACAATGGCAGTACACTCAGTCCAGTGTACATAGCTTCAGTCAACTGGTTGCCAGATGCCCAGAGATGAGTAATAACACATCTTCACGCTACCTGTAGACATTGCTCAGTATGGGTTAGGTTATAGATCAGTCACACTGATAAAATTTCCAGGGCACGCCTATTATGGTATCAAGAACTCTGAGAGTTTCACATTTTATATCTTAATGAAGAAATCAATAATTGTGCAGCCCAGATATTCGGTATATTCATCCTTGGCAGCACAGTTGCACTTTTTGGATGTCCAGGCCTGTTAATGCTAACCAAAAGGAAAGGTTATTGGTCCCTTAAGAATCTTTACAATTGTTTGAGGTGTAGTTCTGGAAAAAATGTTGCTGGAAGTAGCTACTGCTGTGCCAGTTTTCTTGTATTCCAAATGAGCCGTGCAAGGAAATGATCTTTGCTACAATTATGGTTTCTTACTTAATGTTATGACTCCTTTGGCTGACATTTGCATAAGGGTTTTATATTATTATTATGTATTTTTCTTGTGCGGAAACAAATACCTCACATCAATCATTCTTGAGTTGGGGTTGAATAAAAATATACAGCTGATCCTTAATATACTTCTCAAAGCAAATGCTAAAAAGTGCTCAGTGTAAATGATTACCAAACATACCAGCAAAATTCAGCTCAAAGAGTATCCTACTAAAAATCTTATCGTTTTTATTTAATAAAGTCAGTATTTTAAAATGCTGGTAAATGTTATAGGAATATATTTGGAACATTAACCACAATGGGAAGTATGTTCTCTTCTTCATATACATTGTTAACTCCCACTAATAAGACCATTATTTGTTCATCACCTTAAAATAATCTTCTCTTCCTTCCCCTTAGTAGTGGTAATCAAAGCCAAAAGTCTCTCCTAAGCTAGACGGCCCATGAGGTAAGCCTGGTTAAGACATCAAAGGGAATGGCCAGCATCACATCCGAAAGTCTTTAATTCCTCTGCACAAATGACCAGGAAACCACTTGGTTGAGTGGAGGTAGGGGAAAGCAGCCTTCAACAACTGTCCACAGCAGGGCTGAAACAGTCTATGGGCCATAGAAACATGCTTTAAGCACTCTTCCCCATCTTCCTTACTAAAAGGTAGATATTTTTTACCACAACAGATATTCTGCTACAAGACAAGTTTATGCTGTTATTCTCTAGACAATGAAATTCTGATATGAAACTGAATAATGGTATTAGAGAAAACAGGAACAGAAAAGGTTTGCCAGTAGTTTTAAATACTTGAACCAATAGTTTGGCTATAGATGTGGAGTTGCATGCACATATGACATTTAATAGGAGCCATAATGCAGCTGAAGACATTTTAGCCAAGCAATCAAAGCAAAAATTTCTGTTACACCACAGTAAGAGATACCTAAGAGCTATCTATAAGAGATGTCTCTTAATCTTTACCTATTCAAAGTCTTAAGGAGATACTTTTACAGAGCTAAATAAAAATTGAATGTGAAGGAATATTAGTAACATGTAAAACCAAAGACACTAAGTTCATTCAGGAGTCTAATATGTAAATGAGTGCACAACATCGTCACACACTGCACAAAATGAGACAAATCCTTCCCCCGCCCCTAAACTTGGTACTATGAAGCAAAGCTAGTTGTCCACCAACTGCAGGCAGGAGTCCACGGCCTAATCTGACTCCAGAGATGAGAAGGCCAAGTGGAATCTTTGTGGGGTTTCTTTGCTGTTTGCAAGAAAGATTTCCATGACTCCCATCCTGGCTCAGGGGAGACTGAATTGGAGAGGATGCGGTCATATGCAAGTAGAGGAAGGTTAACCCTAAAGAAGCCATGGAGTTCACAACAGCACAAACAGGTGACAGCACCAAAACTACTTCCTGTGTTCCTACAATATAAAAGGTGACTGCATTAATGGTCCTGAGTGGTATGCATGAATAACCTGAGCTGGTGAAGAAGAGCAAATTGGTGCAGAACACAATAGTGAGGGTAGGAAGGGTAAGACTGTAATAGGAACTGGAGGGAGGCAGTAAGAAGGTGCTGAGGGGCTTCTCTATCTTATAGTTTCTTCCACTGTGCTCTTGGATGCTTTTCCTGTTATAATCTCCCTGTTCTACCCCTGAATGGTCCTACTGTCACCAGCTTGCGCTTCCCTCCCACATACCACGGTGTCTTATATAACCCCCATTTACGTCATCCTCAGTCTCGCCCAGAGTCTCCAAAGGAGTTGCTACAGATCATTCCCACAAAGGTGAAGATTAATGTTTTATTGACAGTTACCGGAGGTAAGCATATTGGCTCATAATGCATTATTTTTTTTTGTGACAAAGAAGACTTATTTGGATATAGGAAATACATTACCACAGGTATGGTTTGTTCTGTAAGACTGACATATTCTTCATTGTTTGGTGAAAGGGCAGGCCCCGTAATATGTCTTGTATTATTAACACTTTTTATTTCATCTCTTGATCACATATCCTACTCTCAGTCTCCCTCCCCCTGCTTATGTAGCTTTCTAACATTTACACAGATCTTGTTTTTAAACTGGAAAGGCTCTGAAAAATGTGGCTAATTATGTAGGCCAAACTCATACCTTGTGGGGAGAGATTACAGTGGGGTACAGAGATAGCTATAGTGAAACATCCATTTAACTGGGATCCTCCAATGAAAAGATGAGAAATATGAGCTATCTACCAGACTAAAGTAATAACTACAATGTATTATTAACAAAACTCAGGTTTCATCATTAACAGCACTCAGGTTTCTACAGCTGATCTTACCCTAAACATGCTCCAAATTGCATTTAATAATATTCTCTTCCTTCACTCTGACCTGTACCAGTACCAAAAGGGAACGGCATTATTAACTCGGTATTACATTAAGCAAAAAGCACACAAAAAAGCCTTTCAAATGCTGTGACCAAACACACACAAAACAAAAATGCTTCCCCATGCTCCAACAATTTAAATGTTACACTGCAACAAAAGCTGAACCTAATATCCTACACCCAGTGAGATGAAGGGGGCTTACTATCACTACCACATATATTTCACAACTAGAATCATGTTGCATCTGTAAGGAAGCACTTCTATTCCCTTTCTATACTAAAGAGCTCTGTAAAGTTACAGAGTTGCTATAACGAACTTACCAATGGTCTCAGTTGTGACCCAACTCCTACAGCAACAAACCTTTCTTTTTTTCTGTTCCCCAACCTAACTAAGCATTTGAACAACTACATTTTTCAACCCCATTTTCTCATTCTCTAAACTGAGGATGAAAATGTCATTTCTTATTTTGGATTAGTGAGATTTCTCTGGGTAAAATAACTCCAATCACTTGGATGCAATTGTAGAATATATGTCACTCCTACACCAATAAACACAATTTCTCTGCTAGCACGTGCAAAGAGCTGTCTGTAGAAGTTCGTAAAAGAAACTATAGGAGTAGTTGTTCATATCTTCATCAGCTGGTAAAACTTTAGAGCAATACCAAGTTACAGATGCGTGATCCAAAATTCAGCCTCTTATTTCTGATCTGTAAAACTTCAAAGCTAAGAAGCTATCAGTCTGACATTTCACCTCATTGTTTGTCTCAAGGCAGACTGAGTCACATTTCAGAATAATAATTTATTTTTCTTCTTGATCTGTTTGAGTGTATTATAGAACTAATTTAAAGATAGGATTTGACATATTTTGAGTACATAAAACTGGTTCATAAAATAACAGGAGTACAGGGAGAACCGCTTTGCAAATAACTGTTTGAAATACCCTGATTCACTGATTATGCTTCCCACTAAATCTCAATAACTTTAGCCAATTATGATTCAGTCTAATCCTCAAGCCCGATTAAGACATGTCCTTGCAAGGAAGTGCAAAGGGCAGGGAAAGGCCATTAAAAGGCCAGCAACAGTTGCAGTTCCTGCTGGCCCTCCAAAAGGGATAAAAAAGGGAAGCAAAAAATGTAGGACCCTGCTCTCTTTTACTCCGCTCCACACCACCTTGCAGAATTGAAGGAGTGTGCTCTAAATCCTTCTTAAGAGGCAGGATGCCCTGGTTCTTCCCAAGAGTCTCCAGAGTCATCTTTCCTTCCTGAATTACAATAGCTCCCAGAGCTATTGCATAGCATTAGTGCAGTAATGCCTCTAACTTTGGGGTTGGCAACTTGCAGGTTGTTAAGACCCCAGATCCAGCCTCACCAGCTGGAAAATCAGCAGTGGGAGCAGAAGAGGAGGTGTCCCTAACGTCCTACTGCCTGCCTTGTTTCATATTCCCTCCATAGCATCACTTTGGAGGTGCAGAGATTTCTGGCCTGCAGTACTGCCTGGATTACAACCAGCTGTCCACAGTGGCCAACCCCCTCCTCTAATTTATTCAGTATTCCTATGTGTGCACTCCAGATATCCCCATAAAGGATCCATGCGCTAATTAGCCACCACTTATGACTGGACTTAGGTGTTCCTGTCATGTGTCCTCGGATCCTCCAAAAATTTATATGCAGAGGCATAGGGCATTTATATGGCGGATAAGGCAGCCTGGTCCTGCTCCACCTCATGGGGGACAGGGCCACACTAAATCACATGCAACAGGCTCAGAGAGCAGCCGACAGAGGGATTCTGGGTAAATTTGGGCCCAGTTTGGTCATTTTTGCCAGACATTTAAGGCTACTGAAGAAATGTTTTCTGTACACAAATGTAAAACAAGGGTCTTTTCCCCATGCTAATGGGGGCGGGGGGCAGGGAGGGACAGTGCAGAGGTGTGGAAGAAGGAGGGGTTTGTCTTATATTCAAGGAAATACATTATTAAGAGTGCTCTTTAAAACAATAATTGGACAAAAATTGTTCTAGAGCAACTGCATCTCATGTAAAACCAAATTACACTCTATGTGGTACTTGCCTCAGCGAGCCTGCCTATGCCAGTAGAAATTTTGTTTGGAAATTTGAGGATCTGCATCTGTAACGGATGTACAAAGATTGGGAATGGAAACTTCAGGAGTTCTCTGTATAAGCACCCCCTCAAACATGCATGCATGGCAAAATGAGGAGGTCCTTTAGCCTGACTGTATGACAATCACTAGGACATCCAGTAATTCAAGTGAATTCAGGAGTTTTCCTGTATTGGTGACTGGTTAATCAAAAAAAAAAAATGAACCTATACCTATATCCACAATTCATGAAATGTATAAAAATTCCTAAAGTAAATGTCAGCACTGAAACAAAAGAGCAAAGTTGCAATGAATAATAATAAGAATATTTTGCCTTTTTATATGGTAACCCAGTTCTACTGCTGTCAGATTTAATGGAAAGATTTCCCTGGATTTAAATGGATATTAGAACCTGACTTTACAAAATGCTGAACATCCCTCTGAGCTCTCTCAGTCTCCACTAATTTTCATGGAAGTTCAGGTTGGTTGGGTTTTCTCAGGCTCAGCCCCATTACTGTTTTTTTTTCACTCAGGGTACTAGTTAAGCCCAAAAGCCTGCTTCCTTGACCAGACATCCATTAAATAGCTGTAATTGGTTTCCAGCCTCTCTTTCCTTCTCCCCATATTCTGATGAAAGTACTGAAATTCTAAGTTGGCATGCCAGGTCTGTCTGAAAACCTAGGTAGTGCATCTATAGTATTAGGGCTGTGCAAAACAGCAGCGTTCCACTTTGACGTCTGTTTCGACGGAACAGTGTTTTGTTTCAAGTTTTGTTTCGAAAGCACTGTTCCATTCTGTTTCATCAAAATGGTTTTGCTGTTTTAATGCTGCTTCGACATTTTGATCGGGCTGCAATTGGGCTGGGGAAGAGAACTCAGACCGCCTGAATTCCCGTCCCCAGTACTGCAATTGTTCCTCAGCCCGATCGCAGCACTGGGGAAGGGAACTCAGCTGGGCTAAGTTCCCCAGCCCAATCGCAGTGCTGGGGAAGGAAACCCAAGCCAGCTGAGTTCCCTAGCGCTGCAATCAGCTTTCCACAGCCCTGTGGCACACAGCCCAGTGGTGAGAGGCACAGCGCAGCATCGTCTTCTGCCACTGGGCTGAGCTCCATGGGGCTGATGGAGCTGATTGGAGCGGAACCTGGTAGTGGGAGGCAGGCAGACCCGGCGCTGTGCTCCCATCAGCTCTGCCAGCTCCACCAAGCACAGCCCCGCCACGGGAGGTGAGGAGACCCAGGGCTGCGCTCCCCACCGGGCTGAGCCACATGGGGCTGCAGAGCTGCTGGAGTGCAGCCCTAGTTCTCCCCTGTTTCCCACCACCTGGCTGGCTGCTTTGAAACTTGAAAAGTTTCAAAACATTTCAACTGCCCTCATTTTGTTTCAAGGCTGTTTCAAAGCCCTTCATTTCATTTCAATTTTGCTGTTCCGAGTTCAAAATGAGTCGAAACCGTGTCAAAATGAAACAGACAGTGAAATTTCCTACAGCCCTAGTCAATATATCTTGGGTTTGCCTACACTTGTACAAATTTCCTGGTGTTCCCCTGGTAACAGCAACAGTGGGGACCCCAGTGTAGGTCACCTGATTACATTAAAATTAAAGTAGAAAGACACAACCTGGTGGCTACCATGCTGTTGGTTACAGATACTCCTCCCACACTGGAAAAAAATAAAGAAAATAAAATACAGGTAGGGCAGTGCTTGTCTCCAGCATTTTAGCCCCTATGTTACGCTGATCCATTCTGAAAAGGGTTGGATTTAAGGTGGATGAAATACAAGGCATGAGTCAACCTTCATTGTCCAAAGTCAAGAAAATTTTAAGGATTCCAGTGAAAACTCCCTAGGATTACGAGTGTTCCTATTGATCAAGTGGCAAAAGCAATAGTTCTTGGTAGAGGTGCACCGATACATCAGTCTGATATCAGATTGGCACCGATATAAACAAAATTGATCATATCACAAAATCGGTCTGATGTGACCGATAATTTGGCTGATAAGTGCCCATGCATGCATACAGCCGCAGCGCAGCATGCAGGCAGTGAGGAGCACAGCCTGGCAGCTCTGAGAATTGCGTGCAGCTGGTAAATCTGTTGTGGTGGAAGGGGAAGGCGGGTGGGAAGGGACATGTGTGGAGGGGCAAATCAATGCCCCTCACAGTGACAGAGGGAGTGGGGCTGGGGCCCAGTTAGAGCAGGGTGGGGCGGAGCATGGGGCGGAGCTATGGTTCACCCAAGGAGTGCAGGGGGGGTGGCTCCTGCCACCGCATGCAGGCCCCAGGGGTGGGGGCCATGTGCCCCCAGATCTGCATGTGGAGGGGGAGGGTGGGCTGCAGCTGTGGGCTGGGGCTGCTCCAGGCTCTTCCCATCACATGGGGGAGGGGTGGGTTGGGCCAGGGCTGCACTCAGGGTGGGAGGCAGTACTAGGAGAAGGGGGCTATGGTGAAATCTGGGGTGGGTGCAGTCCCCCTGTAGCCCCCCTCGCAGCACTGCCAATGCCTGCCCTGAATGCAGCCCCCTCCATGCACCAGGAAGAGCCCAGTGCAGTCCTGGCCCCAGCCCAGAGCTGCAGCAGCTGTACCCCCACACGCAGATCCAGGGGCACACCCCCCCCGATGCCCTCCAAAGGTGCGCACAGGAACCCCCTCCCCACCCCAAGCCCCGTCTGGGCAGTGCCTGACCTAGCCCCACTCCCTCCCTCAGCACAGGGACCTTGATCTGCTCCCCCATGCCACTTCCCTCCCCACTCCCCTTCCACCACAACAGACTTACCAGCTGCATGCAGCCATATTGGAAATTAGATCTGTATCAACCGATGTGCCTCCTTAAAAACTGCCTATTGATATTGGCCCCCAAAATCTCTATCAGTGCACCCCTAGTTCTTGATTTGGTTTTTTCACCCTTTCCCCTTTCAGTGCTGTACTAAGCTGAACTGCATTATGATTCTATCTTAGTAAACTGGGGCAGACTTTTGTGTTTCTTGGCATAGTGTGAAGGCAGTGGCTGACTATAAGCACTTGAGAGCAAAGTAGGCATGCTACTGGTCCAAGTGGAAACAGAACCTGGGCTTTAATGGCAGGCACACCTGTGATGAAAAATAAAACACTCCCCATTCCACCCCCCCAACACACAAATTGCTTTTTCCTTTGGAGTCCTGTTTTTCAGTAATATTCACTTGTCCCTTCAGGTTTGTCATTTGTGTGGTCAAAAGCTTCAACTTGTTTTCCAGTGTCCTCAACATATGTATGCTGTCTCTCTCTCTCACTTGACTGCTTCCAATAAAAGCTTCCTTTAATAGAGCTGTCCTGACTCACAGGTGCGGGGGGAAGCTGACCTCGCTGCAGCATCAGGAGTCTCTGACGCACTTTGGAGGCTGTGGTTTGGGGTTTGAGAGAATTCAGCTTGGTCTCTTTTGTTTTGGCCAGCATTGCTGAAAATGTTTAAAAACCATAACTTAGAACTCCTTGTCATTTTTTTTAAAGCTGTCCAATTAGCAATACTTGGTATTTCAGCTATACAATTAGGAAGTTAGCAATATTCAGTATCAGTACAGAGCTACATGGAAAGAGCCACAGAGGCTCCTAGCTAGCTCCACCTCCACCCACCCACTCCCAGTTTCCAGCATTTCACATTCCAAAACTAGAAATGTCTACGTAACATAAGGTCACATTATTGCACAATGCACTCAGTTCCTTCTAAGAGCTACTGCATCTTCAAAAGTATATCCAGTATAACAGCAAGAGAGTTGTTTACAGTGAATTTCTATCTGAGTGGGAGTATTTTCCCCAAGAATCTTAGAATAAGGACATGAAGTGTATGATTCTATCATGCATTTCGTAATATCATACCGAGCCCACATTCATCTAATACTTCCACGTCAGCACACTTCCTCCCTTAAAAGCTGATTTTTTTAAGTGAGAATTAATTTGTATTTTTTCCTTAAATACTTATGCATGATGGGTATTTTAAGAATCCCTGAAACAAATTCTGCCCTCCTCAAACTGAAAATAATGAAGCAGATGTTATTAGGTTTTTTTTCCAGTCTGTGAAATATAATCTATCAGTACCAGTGCTGACCATTCTGTCAGCCGTACATAAATGTATTTTTCTTATAAATGCTCTGAATCAGTTTCTATGATTTCCTCATTCACATACTCTTTAAATGTCATAACTGAATGAACAGCTCAAGGGTTACATAATTGTAAATGGATGAAATCCTTGAATATCAGTACAATGCATCAGAAAGATGGCTGCTGCACCCACCAACCCACCCAAAGACAACACAAGGGTAGAAATGAGGTTGTCGAATTATATTATCTTTAAGACTGTGATCAGTTTTCCAGTGACTGTCAAACCTCTACAGTTAGTACGGTAACTGAATATGAAATTTCCCTGGATGCATAAAAGTTATGTTGGCATATCCTGAATAAAACTACTATGTTATATTCTAAAAAGGTTAGATGACCAGCCCATATTTGTTGAATGTCCATTAGTCTAAAAAATCCTTGCTGTGAAACGTTATTTAGAGCTAAAATGAAGTCCCCTTTTAACTATAACCAATATAGAACAAAGGATGTTGCTTTTCTCTTTAATTTCAGCATAAGCAGAGAAAATAAAAAATATAGTGGGCCCTGCTTCTAACAGGGCCAAGCAAAAATCCTATGCTATTCCATTTTTATTTTTAACATATACTGCATCCGAAGCACCACAATACAATGGAAAAACCAGGCAACATAGTGGAAAGATACAAATAAGTAGTTATTTTTATGAATATTGTCCTGAAAATGTAAGCCTTTAATTTCTTAAAGAGCATTTATTTTTTTCACATTAAGAAGATGCAGTCTTGCTAATGTAAACTGATGTTCTACCCTTCTGTTAACTCAGTCTTGTAGGAAATGGTCTCCACCAAAATACAAGGACCTGCCAAGGCATATATTTTCCTCCTCTCCATTGACCTGTTGACTTGCAACCTTAACTACTCACTATTAGAAATGGGTAAAAAAGTGCTTAGCACTGGGTAAGACTGAGTTTCACTTGAAAAGAAAGTGCCAAACTACAATGCCTATTACCTTTCTTTGACTTTGGGACAAGATCCACTACAGGAATACAGAGACTGTCATAAGAATATAGGCAGAAAGTAGGGCAGGGAGGCACCTTAAAGACTAACTGGACCCTCTAATGTGCCACCCTGCCCTACCTTCTGCCTGACTTCAAACTAAGAGAGCAACCACCCTTCTGCTAATACAGATTGTTGAACTGGGTCAGACCAAGAATTCATCTATCCTGCTCTCCTATCTCAAACAGTGACAAACAGCAGATGCTTTAGAGGAAGTTTAGTACCAAATGGGTATGAATACACTAATTGGTTCACTGTCATGCCCTGCCATTCACCAACAGTGGACATGTCTACACACGATGCTTAGTGTGCAGTACACTAATTCCACATTATAGCGTCATGGCAAAAACCATGATATTATGCTAATGCACAGCAGTATTAGTCTATAATGCATTAATTTGAAAGCATGTGATTGCACTAATGTGCAGCAGGGTAGCCTACTGCACATTTATTTAGTACTTCCTTTTGCAAATACTAAATTTAATGCACAGTAGGCACTGTTCATTAATGAACATGTAGATGCACCCAGTATATTACATCTTTAACTGTCATAATTAAGATCTTTTAATGGACCTATCCTCCATCAATCTGCTTCATCTCTTTTTGAATCCAGTTATATTATTGGCCTCCACAACATCTTGTGGCAATCAGTTCCATATGTTACTTATACACTGTGTTTAAATTAAAAACTTGTACTTCCTTTTGTTTGCTTTAAACCTGCAACTGCATAATTTTGGTGGTTGTCCTGCAGTTCTAGTATAAGACAATGCAACTAACAGCTTCGTATTCACTTTTTTCTACATAATTCATGACTTTATAGACCTCTATCATATCCCCTCTCCATCATTTCTTTTCCAAGATGAAGAATCTCAACTTCTTCAGTCTCTCCACATGCAGAAGCTGTTCCACACCTATGATGATAGGTCCTGTACCTTCTCCCTTTCTAGTAGATCATTTTTATCTTCCCTCTCTTCCAGTGAGTTCTGGGCTTTCCTCTTCTCCATTTTCTCAATTTATATCCAAGCCTAAGGGCCTATTCCCATCATCCTGTGCTCTACATTTACTGGACATATTGTGAGAGATGACCCTCAAGTGCATTAGTCAGAGTTTCCCAAGTGCCCTATTCTCTCTGCAATGTCTCTCTGAGCCTGAGAGAATGAACTAATGCAGCAAAACATGGAGAACAATATACTGGCAGACGGAGGATGGGGTCAGGATATTCTTATTGAGATTTTCTGCCACAGATGTTAAAATACTTCTGGTAAAACAATGCCTAGAGTTGATTTCAGTGGGACCTCAGGGGTTAACTGAGGACTTACTATAAATCAGTTAAAATGTCTAATAACTGATTTATATTGACCATACTGAAATATTCCTGCATAAAAGAAAAAAGGGGGTTGCATGCCCTACCACTAAAAATAAAATAAAACAAAACATGAACAGTCATACAGCAACATATAGGGTGTTTAAAACCATATTAAACAGCCTTGCTGTGTATGTCCATCTCAATACTCACTACCCAAAGAAAGAGACTGTAACTCCCTTAAATCCTTCACTGGCTGTGAGAACTCTACTCCAAGATACATTACGTTAATATAGTTAGGTTTTATTCTAAATATTTCAACAGGAAAAAGGTACTGTCTGTTAAATGTGCAGTGCTTAAAGATTTGAGGACATGGATTTATTTCTGTTAAGTAAGACCTGTACCTTGAACTCAAGGTAGCAGCAGAATCTTAACTGAACCAAAACGACTTCCAAAGTAATGGATAAAAGATATGATTACTGACAAAAGAATCCATAGCAAAGCTGAAATCTCAGTACTCCTTTGATTTCATCTTTCATCAAAGTCTTTTGTCTTTATTTTCCACCATTCCAGACAGCTAAGTGAGCTGGGCCTCCTGAAACACAATCTGATATGAATCATAGGAGTTCTGCAGCACCCTCTGGTGAGAAGAGAACACATTCTCTTGGCTAATATACTCTGTCAGCAAGAAGCCATATTTCCAGCAGATATGCTGTTTATAAGGCTGCCTTGAACTCTTTATGAATTATTATTCCCTTCCTCCAGCGAAAAGTGAGATCCAGAACCAGAGCCAGCTTTCAGAAGTAGCATGCTGACCCAATCAGGACTGAGTAATTCAGAGGGCCCGAAATAAAGTGGCTGCATAAGCAAATATAAAAGAAATGGTAGGAAACACCTGAAAACAGTTCAAACAAAAGACTGAGAAGGATGTTGAGACCCAAGTGATATTCCTGCTTATGAATTTTCATATTTATGTATTGTTATCCAGTCTTCTACCTTACTGCTACTGTAGTTAAAACAAGTTAGGATTTTCATTCTAAGTCATTCATTTGTAAGCTATAACATAGTTTCTAAATCAACTAAATCCCATGGATGTGATATTTAAAATGAAACGAAAGGAAAAGATGTTTTCAAACCATAAAATTATTTTGTCAATGATCAGAAAAAATGTTAAACTATATTATATAGCCATAATCTTTATGCCTCCAAGACTGCCTTAGGTTGGATCAGACATATGTAGTGCTGCTTCCTATTCACATGAAGTAAGCAAGCACGGGTTTGCTGCAACCTTCAGACTGGTGCAGAATACATTATCTGGTAAGCCACCCATAACTTGGGATGGTCCCTGATATGTTCCAGCTACTTCTAGAAGACTTGTTGCCCAGAGCATGGAGGTTTATCAGGAAACTCGCAGGTCCATTGAAGAGGGCAGTCAAGATAGAGGCTTTAATGCTTTCAGCAACACTGAAGCCATTGGCAATGCGTAGGGGGTGCATGCGGGTACGAATGCACCCCCTGAATGTGATGGCATTCACCCTCCCCCACCCTCCACCGACAGCGTTGCAGCTGCCTGCAGCAGCTCCCCACTTGTCTCCGCCATGCTTCCACCACCAACAGCGCCGCCGCCTGCAGGAGCTTGCTGTACCCCCCCAGCTTCTGCGGACACAAAGCAGACTTGAATTTATACCTAAATAACTATATCCTAAAGACCAACTGAAAGGTGGTGTGACAATAAAAGGTCAGTATCAACCCATAGACAAAACTCTGCAGAGAATAAAGCAACTGCTGCAAAACATGATGAATGGTCAGAATTATTGCTTTATATCAGTGATTCTCAATCAGGGTGCCTCAACATCCTAGGATGCTGTGAGATCCTTTTAAGTATGCCCCAAGGTGCTGTGCAATATTAGCACTGTTAGACATACAAACATCAACATATGATTCACAGGAATAACCCAGAGAGTTCAAACAAGAATCCATACTGTCAAAAACATTTTGACCTGTTTTGGTTTTTCTGAGTTCTTTGCAACAGAAGAATTATTCTGTTATTTTTCTGTAGTCAAAAAATACATAAAAGCTAAGAAACCATTCTTCCAAGGGGTGCCCTAAGTACAATGAGTGGTACCTTGTGTCTCTATTGTTTGAGAGCCACTACTCTATGCAAGAGAATATTATACACAATGCTCTCACTAATTTTTAATTGTTTTTGTAATTTGTGGTGTTCACCAATGTTAGGACATCCTGGTTTCATGGTTTGATTAACCAACCGATGACAGCAGATCTTACTGATAGCAGCCTTTAACTACCTGAAGGGGGGTTCCAAAGAGGATGGAGCTAGACTGTTCTCGGTGGTGGCAGATAACAGAACAAGGAGCAATGGTCTCAAGTTGCAGCAAGGGAAGTTTAGGTTGGATATTAGGAAAAATTCTCCTCTAGCAGGGTGGTGAAGCACTGTAATGGGTCACACAGAGAAGTGGTGAAATCTCCATCCTTGGAGGTTTTTAAGGACCAGCTTGACAAAGCCCTAGCTGGAATGATGTAGTTGGGGAAGGTCCTGCTTTGAGCAGGGGGTTGGACTAGATGACCTCCTGAGGTCCCTGCCATATCTAGTTTTCTATAACTCTATATTTTCCCATCACATAAGCTCCTGTTGCCAAGATCAGGCACTGTTATTCTTTATGTTGCCCCAGTCAGAAACAGTACAGAGGTTGAGTGGGGAGTCTCATCAATTCTGAAGGCATTATATCTAAGCCAGCTTTATGATCTCTTAAATTGTATTCTCTTAAAATTACCATTTAATCTAAATTGTACCCAAACAGACTTTCAACTTTCCTTATTGTTAAAAAAGTAATCAGCATATTAGATGAACACACAAAAATATGGAAGCCTAAAAATGAATGACCAAGTTAGATGTTTGAGAACATTCAGCCAGTGTTTCCAAATTAGAGCTCTTTTTGTAGAGAGTTTGTGATGGTCTATAAAGTCAGTAGAATAAAACACTTTTATGAAAAGGGAGACATGCCTCATGGGATATGGAGGTCTGGCTAATACACGTAGACTAGGGGTTTTTACCCTTTTTTGTCAAATGTATCCCTTCTGCTTCAAAGTTTCAACTCATGTACCCCTTTATATTTTTTTCTTAGTTGTAGGTGGGGGGAGGGGGCAGGCAGATTGAGATCCCCCTGGTGAGCAAGGGAGCGGGGCTGGGGCAGATGCTGCATAGCTGGGGCGAAGTGCAGGACAGAGCCACGAGAGTGGTTTGTCCAGGAGGTGTGGGGAGGAGGGGCAGTTGCTGCTGCTGCACAGACCCCTGTGGAGGTCCAGGGGGCACGTACCCCCCAGATCTGTGCGTAGGGTGGAGGCAGGTATCGCTGCAGGCTGGACTCTGCACTCTGCTGCCCCAAGAGCCACACAATGTCATGTGCCTGCTGCAGTCGGCCAGGCAGGGGATACACACACATACACACACACACAAAGACACACAGATGCAGACACACACAGACACAGATAAACACACAGAATGCAGGCACAGACACACACAGACACACAGATGCAGACAGACACGCACACATACACACACGCAGACAGGCACAAGGAGATGAGGACACACACACACACACACCAGCAGGTAAGTGTGTGTGGGGGGAAAGGGTGGGGCAGGGGAGGCAGATTGAGAATGGTGGGAGGAGTGTGTCTCTGTGCCCACTCCCAGGCACAGGGCTGGGGGGGCGATGGCACCACTGCCCTTCTGCGGGCCCACACACGCTGACCAGCTGGACAGAGAAGGCAGGGCTCACACACAGCAACCACCACTGCTGCGCCCTGCGCTGCTTTCCTGCGGCCAGTCACACATGCAGCTCCACAGGCTGCTGATGGGCAGTGCGCAAGGTGCAAGGCACGTCAGCAGTGTGTGGAGCTACATGTGCAACCAGCCACAGGCAAGCAGTGCAGGTCATGGCAGCAGCGGCACGGAGCAGTGTCAGCTGCCGTGTGCGAGCCCCAACCCCCTGGCCATCCAGGCAGCACCCTCACCCCCCGGCCCTGCTCCTAGGAGCGGGCACAGAGAGCAAGCTGAGGTGAGGAGGCGCTATGGCATGCTATATGGGGCCAGCGGCACCTAGTGCGCCCCTCTCCTTCCCCCGGGGTAAAAAGCAAAGTATGGGAAGGTGCCGGGAAAGATGCCATTGCCGCACCCCAGGGCGCACGCCGTTCCTGCCCACTTGCGCATACCCCCTACGGCCTTTCTAAGTACCCCTAAAGGTACATGTAATCCCAGTTATCAACCTCTGACGTAGACCTCAGAAAAGAACTCATGATGAGGCACTTGGAATGCAATGCAGAACCATGAGCAACTATAAGCAACTCCAGTTTCTGGCCCTGCCAGCTTGGAAATCACTGCCCCTGCTGCCCTTCTGGGAGCACTGACACCTGGAAGATGTAGAGGTGTGTTTCCCAGAAGAAACTGGATGTTTAATAAGCAAATGCTTGTATTGTAGTTTCTACTGTGAAAGTAGCAATTCTCCTGGTAGAAATGTAATGCCTGTGCATGGCCATTGGCACATGATGAGGAATGGATAGGTGCCTGGTGCTTTCAACAGACGGAAGTAAAACAGATGGAGTTCACATTTGATTTAATAAATTCACTGATCCCACATTAAACACATTGCAAGACTTAGGTTCATGTCCTTCAGTCATTTACGCACATGCTTAACTTTAAGCATATGATTGATTAGTCTCATTGTCGGTAGCGAAGTGTCTATAATGGAACTACCTGCTCACATGCTGCTGGCTGAATGCATGCATGAGGCAGGAAAACCTATTAGAGAAGACAGTGCAGAACAACCGTAGTACAGAAAGGAATAATGACAATATTCCAGAACCTCAGTTCATTTGTATATAGCTTTACATATATTTACATTAATTTTGTGCCAGTTGGAAATCCCTACTGATGCATTCAACATACAATTAAAGACACATTATTATGAATCACTAATCTAATCCAATGCTAATGCAGGATTCCTTCCCACAACATATTTCAAATAATCGCATTTTAAATGACCCAAGTAGTCGGGTTTCTTACTCTTCCCTATTTCCCTGTTTCACAATGTATTAAATCCTTTCCCCTCCCCCGCAGTGAGAACTAAAGCAGGCAATGAATTGAAAAACAGAAGAGTGGGGCATAAATATCAGACCCAAAATGCCATTAAAAGGCATCCATGAAACTGGCCCACTGCCAACTGCTGCAGGGTACAAAGTGAAGGAGTGGACACAGGCCATTGCTCAGCTGCTACCATGACCTTGAGCCATGTGTGATGTGCATGCACTCTCTGGCCATGCTCAGATTTCTGCGTCACGTGGCTTCGTCTTGGTTTTCTGCTGCAGTCCATGTGAATATATGATCTCATAATACATCTCCTATACATACCAATATAGTACACACAAATACTGCAAGAGAGCACGAGCATGTTCTTACTGACTTATCAACAAATGTGACAGCAAGACAATGAACAGTGCTGTTGGTTTGGGTCTTTATGTACTTGTGTAACCTGGCCTGGCAATTGGCCTACCATTGAGAACTCAGCCTGAATTTTCCATTGTTTTATTTTAATCCCAATACACCTGCTGAGTCCATTCTTGTCCTACTTTCCCATTTCCACACTGTTATTTCGGCTGCCAGTCACACCTTCATTCCTGCTAAGAACAAGAAAACTTTTACTCAGGTGTAATCAGAGTCCAAATACGAAGCCTAAGACCATATAAAAGTGATCACAGCTTTACTAATTAAAAAAAGGGAAATCTTACAGTCACTTGGCAGAAATGTGGGCATTTGTCTGTTGATTAGCCTCTGGCTTCTGAAAAGGAAAATAAAGCAATTTAACTGTGAACCTCACATGGGAGACTGATGGGGCTCTTGTATCACTGACCAATACTGTCATGAGAACTGGACAATCCTGGAAGCACTGGGGAAAAGCAGGGAATGGAAGGGTTCAGAACACATCCAATCTTAGAGTTGGGGTAGTTAACTGGGAATAAAATGATCTGAAAAAGAGAAGGGAGGGTACAATATTTCAATATCTCGTTTTAAATGGAAATGCATTTTGCTGATGAATGTAATGATCTTTAATAAATAAACGGGATCAGACTAAATTCAGCCCTGGAAAAAATGAGCACAACTCTTCAAAAAACTTGAAGGCTGTAACAACTTGTAGCATACCTGAATTTTGTCCAAAACATTTCAGCTTAGTCAATACAGGGCATGTCTACACAAGACATTTACTGCAGAGCTGACTAATTAGCTCTGCAGTTAAGCCTCCATGTCTACATGTGCAGCCCTACTAGGTCATAGTAAACTAATAAATGCTGCCGTAGGTTAGCACTTGTAAATACAAGTACTACCCTGCAGCAGTGTTATTTACTATGCAGCAACGCATATGTAGATGCAGACATGACTTCCTGGGGCACAAGGGTGCTTCAGTGTGGGGTCTGACTGCTGGCTAGCTCTGCACTGAAACACCCTCGTGTCCCAGCCAGCCCCTCTGCAACACGCTGAGCCAGGCCAGAGCAGCCTCAGGCTAGCAGGCTGACCCTCTGGGTCCCCTGCCAGCTGGGGATCCTCTGACCCAGCTCAAAACTATACAGTCCTAGACACACATGTAAATGCAGTGCCTAGGAGAAATAAACTCCAGCACAATATGTTCCAGAGTTTATTGCTTTGTATTAATTGCACATGTAGATGCACTCACAGCCATCTCAGTAACTTATCTGTGACAAATAAAACCTGCAAGGCAGGTGGGAAACCTTAAACATAAATAAGAGTGTGGAAAAGCTGTGATCATGATTATCTGGTTCAGCTAAGACCTGCTCAGTATAAGTCCAAAGACAACATAAGCACATTTGAAGACAGTCTTCCTTGCCCCCAAATCCAACATGAAAACCATCAAGGTACACATCTGGCACCTGGTATAAATTAGTGCAGCCTGAAATCTACCTGAATTTACACTGACTGCCAAAAAATCAACCAGAAGTAAAAGAGATATAGTCAGACCCGCTATTCCACAGCCATGCCACCTAAAGGGGTAGCGAGAAGAAGGGCTGGTTTAAGGAGCACTCATAGAAACTTCACTTCACCCAAAATATTCCTTTAGCCTAGCCAGATACACCATGTGTAATGATGCTTCTCACATGTGGAACAGAGCAACTGGAGAACTGGGGCTCATGTGGTCAGTAAGATATACTGTACAGTCTTAAAATTCACAAATGTTACTTGGCACAGTCTAAATTCTGATCTATTAAAGAATCCTGGGTCTCATTAATGGTAGGTAGTTGGCTTTCTTCAAACCACATTATGTCATCTATACCCTGTGAGACTATGGAACTAGTAAAGGTTTGATGGGTCACCCACCCTTCCTCTCACACTCACAAATTTCTTCCATTTACCCTTCTGTGGGAGGCAGGGGGGAGTTCATTGAGACCTCTTGGTAGTAAAATTCATTAAGAATGGAAATCTTACTGGGTCTCCCCCCCTCCCCCCTCCTTTTAATTAAAGAAAGAAAATGCATGTTGATGCCTGGACTTCCCAAGGACACAAGCCAGACCAAAGGCTTGTTGCAAAATTAGGTTTTCCTCTCCTACAGAGACAGCTCTGCTGTAGTAAAACCCATGTATCTGACAGAAAGTGCCTAGGACTCTTCTACATACTCTTTGCATACCTGTCACTGTCACACAGCTGCTCTGATGTCGTTTACTACTTCCTGTGCAGTACAAACTGCATACCACTTCCCCTATAGAAAAAAAAGAGCCTTACTTGTTCTTAATTGACAATGGAAACACTGTCATATTTTCCACTAGCCAAGTTTGAAACCATTACTGAACAAACCTTCATTAATTTTTCCACCAGAAATGTCAGGAAACAGCTGCACCAGAAACGATTAACTGTCCTTATCACCAATACTTCACTGGATTCTCCTATATCATTTTTGTTTGCTTCTCTTAAAGCTGTAATTCAGTTTTCGTTGCTGTCATTCTTTTATTTCATATGTAGAAACACAAGCCTCTCTCCAGCAGCATCTGAGCGTCCAGGTTCAGCAGACCACGAACGTTTTATGACAGGTAGAAGAATTTACACAGTTTGGAGCTACCTACTTCTAGGAAAAGACTGCTTCCTGCAGATTGCTCAGCTGTGTCTTTCTTGGATTGCATTCTGTGAGGTTCACGACTTGAAGTCAAATAACATTTGCCAGTCAAACAGCTAAAATGCACTACACATGCATGTATGTGTAGTTGCACGTGCACACGTACAAGCACACACACATACAAAAGACTTACTGCTTTTACGTTTCCATTGCCTTCAACAGATACTTATTCCTTCCTCCCACCTCCTCTTTTATACCATGTGACAAAACCCATAACACAATGCATTATATATTTCTAGAAAAGCAAATGGAACAGTACACTTCGTAACTCCAAGTATGCAACCACTGACTTTCATAAAGCTTCAATACAAAAGAGAATACAGCCATCTGGAGATAGCTGCTAACATGGATCTAAGGTTCTTGCCTGGCTCAAAGTTTGTAGTCTCTGATCTACTGGGGAAAGTGCCAATGGGTCTGGGCAGAACAACAACAACAACAACATGGATTTGCACGGTGCAGTGACTTTGAGGTAAATTCTTCCAACTTTTTGAGAACCACACATTCACAAAACAATCCCAGGATTACTTTGCCTCATCAGAAAAGGTGTAAAATATATGGATGTAATATTACTGGATATAAAGTGCACTGCTTAACATTTTAATCCAGTTGAAATACTTAAATATTGTCACATAAGATGTACATTCACAAAACCAGGTCTGCTTATAGGACTAGGCACATGTGTATTAGATACACTCTGGGGAATTATGCAATTATGCACCTGCGCAATTTTGCGCATAAAAAGCATGACTGCACATAATTGCAAAATTTTGCATATTTTAAAGATGACAGGCTGTGCACCTCCACCTCCATGATGTGGAGGCACAGAGCCACACAACTGGACAGCTGGGTAAGTAAGGAGAGGAGCTCCTGCCTGTGGTTTGGCATGGGAGTGGGGTTTGTGGGTGGCAATGGGCTGAGTGTCATTGGGCTGGGCCAGCCAGCTGGCTCAGTACCTCCAGGTGGGGTTTCCAGCACTCCAGCTGGAAGCTGCATGTGAAAGCACAGAGCCTGCCCAGCCCAATGGCACACAACTCTGTGCTTCCATGGGTGGTTTCCTGTTGGAGTGCTGGAAACCCTGCATGGAGGCACAGAGCTGGCCCGGTCTGATGGCACATGGACCAGGAGCCATGCACCACCGGGGCTAGGCAGAAAACCACACATGGAGGCATGCAGGTGCATGCCATCAGGCCAGGCAAGCTCCCATTTGCCTCCACATGTGGCCTCCCACTGGAGTGCTGGAAACCCCACATAGAGGCATGGAGTCCACCCATGAGCATATGGCACATGCCATAGGGTAAGGCCAGCCAGCTGCTTCATGCCTCCATGTGGGGCTTCCAGCACTCCAGCAGGAAGCCACACATGGAGGCATGGAGCCCACCCAGCCCAATGACATGCAGCTCCCACCTGCAGTGTCACAAGCCCCACATTCTGGCAGCCTGGTGTGGTACGAGGTGTACAACAGTGGGCCGGGCTGACCCCGTGCCAGCATGTGGGGCTCAGCCAGAGGTGCGTGACACCAGGGGCTCTGCCTGCCACAGCCATGACCATCCAGAGGGCCCGCCGCCTGCAGCAGAGGCTGTGAACCATGGGGACAGGGAAATGTATGGCAGGGGGGTTCACATCCACATACAAACCTCACACACACACCCCCACGCCCCTTCACAACCCCCTCACACACCCCACACCTCCCAACACACATCCACAACCCCCCCCACACACACACACACCTCCCACACCTTCAGAAATCCCCCACACGCCCCACACCCACCCCAACCATAAAAAGTACCTGCATATATTTCTAAAGAATGTTCAAATAGTGTTATATTTAGTTTAATTACTATAACAATATAAAAGTAATTAATTTTGCATAATTTTTCATTTTTCTGAGCATTGATTTTGAATGTTTCTGTGCATAATTCCCTGGGGTGTAATTAGGAGTTCCATAAGGTTAAGCCTATCAAGTGTAGTTTGATATTTAGTAACCTGGTTAATGTTGCCAACAATAAAATACAAATCACGTTTATTGTA
>NW_017728943.1:125922652-125952396 GCF_001723895.1 Crocodylus porosus | reverse complement strand
CCACCTCCTCTTTTATACCATGTGACAAAACCCATAACACAATGCATTATATATTTCTAGAAAAGCAAATGGAACAGTACACTTCGTAACTCCAAGTATGCAACCACTGACTTTCATAAAGCTTCAATACAAAAGAGAATACAGCCATCTGGAGATAGCTGCTAACATGGATCTAAGGTTCTTGCCTGGCTCAAAGTTTGTAGTCTCTGATCTACTGGGGAAAGTGCCAATGGGTCTGGGCAGAACAACAACAACAACAACATGGATTTGCACGGTGCAGTGACTTTGAGGTAAATTCTTCCAACTTTTTGAGAACCACACATTCACAAAACAATCCCAGGATTACTTTGCCTCATCAGAAAAGGTGTAAAATATATGGATGTAATATTACCGGATATAAAGTGCACTGCTTAACATTTTAATCCAGTTGAAATACTTAAATATTGTCACATAAGATGTACATTCACAAAACCAGGTCTGCTTATAGGACTAGGCACATGTGTATTAGATACACTCTGGGGAATTATGCAATTATGCACCTGCGCAATTTTGCGCATAAAAAGCATGACTGCACATAATTGCAAAATTTTGCATATTTTAAAGATGACAGGCTGTGCACCTCCACCTCCATGATGTGGAGGCACAGAGCCACACAACTGGACAGCTGGGTAAGTAAGGAGAGGAGCTCCTGCCTGTGGTTTGGCATGGGAGTGGGGTTTGTGGGTGGCAATGGGCTGAGTGTCATTGGGCTGGGCCAGCCAGCTGGCTCAGTACCTCCAGGTGGGGTTTCCAGCACTCCAGCTGGAAGCTGCATGTGAAAGCACAGAGCCTGCCCAGCCCAATGGCACACAACTCTGTGCTTCCATGGGTGGTTTCCTGTTGGAGTGCTGGAAACCCTGCATGGAGGCACAGAGCTGGCCCGGTCTGATGGCACATGGACCAGGAGCCATGCACCACCGGGGCTAGGCAGAAAACCACACATGGAGGCATGCAGGTGCATGCCATCAGGCCAGGCAAGCTCCCATTTGCCTCCACATGTGGCCTCCCACTGGAGTGCTGGAAACCCCACATAGAGGCATGGAGTCCACCCATGAGCATATGGCACATGCCATAGGGTAAGGCCAGCCAGCTGCTTCATGCCTCCATGTGGGGCTTCCAGCACTCCAGCAGGAAGCCACACATGGAGGCATGGAGCCCACCCAGCCCAATGACATGCAGCTCCCACCTGCAGTGTCACAAGCCCCACATTCTGGCAGCCTGGTGTGGTACGAGGTGTACAACAGTGGGCCGGGCTGACCCCGTGCCAGCATGTGGGGCTCAGCCAGAGGTGCGTGACACCAGGGGCTCTGCCTGCCACAGCCATGACCATCCAGAGGGCCCGCCGCCTGCAGCAGAGGCTGTGAACCATGGGGACAGGGAAATGTATGGCAGGGGGGTTCACATCCACATACAAACCTCACACACACACCCCCACGCCCCTTCACAACCCCCTCACACACCCCACACCTCCCAACACACATCCACAACCCCCCCCACACACACACACACCTCCCACACCTTCAGAAATCCCCCACACGCCCCACACCCACCCCAACCATAAAAAGTACCTGCATATATTTCTAAAGAATGTTCAAATAGTGTTATATTTAGTTTAATTACTATAACAATATAAAAGTAATTAATTTTGCATAATTTTTCATTTTTCTGAGCATTGATTTTGAATGTTTCTGTGCATAATTCCCTGGGGTGTAATTAGGAGTTCCATAAGGTTAAGCCTATCAAGTGTAGTTTGATATTTAGTAACCTGGTTAATGTTGCCAACAATAAAATACAAATCACGTTTATTGTAGAAATATCACTAGATATGAATGAATATTAGCAGAAGTATAGAAAGCAATATATACACACACGTTTTATACATGAGAAATAGCTCACATTGCCTAGCACATTTTTCAGTTAATCACCTTCCAAGGAAATGTGCTTTGTAAAACATGATTCAGAGAAAGCCTTATTCACAAACAGGCAGACACTGATGCCCTTACTCCATGTTACCCTTGTGATCCATGAGTGTTTTCATTGTTTTCAGTATGTTTAAAGATACCAAAATATGAATCTGAATTTCTAAGCTATGACAACTTACTAGTTAATTGGTGGATGGTAGCTACAGGATTTTATTTTTTAGACTACCATACGAGACTTTTGCTTATGGAGCACTATTTGCAGTAGTCTATTTTCTACTCATACAAAACACTGCCAAAAATGTCTGGTTTTCGAAGGCATTCACTTTCATAATACAATATTGAATTTCTCCTTCAGAATACCCTTATCTGTCTCTGTTCTAGTTCGAAAGCGATAGGTCATAGTGCCAAAGGATTTCAAGGACTCTACCCATCCAATATATGGAATGTTAATGTACTGCCAGCTATCATATAGCCGTCTGCTGCAGCATGATGAAAGCGAAAGCACATACATTATATATAGATACAGATGAAGCTAACTCATTAGGTTTCATTAAGTAAGTCTTGACATTTTTGTCATTGGAGGAAACATAATAAGAACATGAAGAAAAATACTACCACCGATGCACTCTGTCATGTATCTCACTGCAATCACAATAGTGGTACTGCTTCTTATAACCATAAAACAACGGTTAATACATTAAATAGGTGAAAGAATACATACATTTACTTCCAGATCTCTTTCAGTGAACTTAGTTCCTGTGAAGACTGCTACACTGACAGCCCTAGAGAATGCTGTCCTCTATTTATTCACAGAACAGGTGCAGCACAGGAAGTGACAGTGCAAGCATGACCCTGCCTGCATGCCTCAGACCTGCTCTGGAGTGTAAGGGGGCAGACTGGCTTTTGTACCCATTCACATCTGGCTTCCCTGCTGAGATGGACAACTGGTGTCAACTACGGGGGTCAGCAAGAGCAGACATGGAATTTCCTGCTCCCTGGAGGACTTTCCCATTTACTTTAAGGCATGGGGTCCAGGTCCCATCCTACTAGTATTTCCAGCAACTGCTATTGCTTCTATCCTAAATAGTCAGGAAGCCAGCAAGTAGGTTCACTGTCCCATTAACTCAGCTATATTCTGCGGGATGGAAACCAGCATGCCTACATTGCACAGCAACAGTGGGACTGAAAAATCACTGCTGCTGCTTCCTTTCAGGCTCCAATTCACTCAGCTTGGACCCAGGCTAATGTCACGAGAACAAGGCCCAGAGCTGCTGGACAAATACAAAGTCCAGGCATACCAGAATAACAGGCAGCGCTGCCCCAGGCCAAGGCGCTTATGAAAGAAGAGATGCCTTAACCCAGAAAGGGCTTCCAGGTTCTGCTTGTTCACTGAGTTGCCCCCTGTGCAGCCACTTTAATCTGAGACAAGTCTGTGGAAACTGCAGAACATCAACATTTTGCACCAGACTTGTGCTCACTTTGCACTGATCTAAGTGGCAAAAGGTGTCCAGGCAGCGGAGAAGCAGTCCTGGTCTCCTCACAGCATTTCAGAGGATTGGCATCAAACAGCTAGTCTTCCACACTACATGGCATCAAAGCTTCCAGTGTCTCTCATGCAGGAGGTGAAAGGAAGGCAGGGTGGAACCTTATTAGGCCACATCCAGATGAGCACAGACAGTTGGCTCCCCAGGGACAAGTAACAGCGACACACCTTGTGCCACTGCTACTTGTCCCCAGGGTATACCCATGCCATGCACGCTCAGGTGTGCAGCAGGTTACCCCAGGTGGGGTAGGAGAGTCTGGGGCCAGCAACCATGCTGGCCCCAGCAGCCTTACCTGGGATCCTGGGGACCGGGAAAGCTTTAGCCATGGTGCTCCTGCTGCTGGGAAATTGGCTGGCAGCTGGAGTATGGCTCTGGCCATCCAGGCTCTGGTTTTGGGCAGCCACATGCGCTGCCCCACTTTTTTCTGTGCAGGATTTTTTGGCCCCAGGATCTCCTGGGGTCAACTCCCCCTCCCCTCCCCTACAAGGTAGCAGCATGGGGAATGCCTGACTGTGGTGTGTGATGCTGCAGACAGGTCTTTAGCACCACATACCACATGACCATACTTGTCTGAACCTGGCCTTACAGACTATCTGCTTGGAGACTAATTAGCTTGTCTTTAAGGTGCCACCCTGCCTTCTCTTTTGCCTGATTTCACACTAACAGGACCAGCTCCCTCTTTCTCTGGATGAAGACAGCCATTGCCTGAGAGGCTCTTGGGCCTGCAAATTTGACAGTATTGTGTGCACCTTTCCTCAAGGAAGAGATGGTCTTTTAACCCTCTGATCCAAAAGTTAGATTGCAAGATCTAGCCATTACAGCCAGCAGTGGAGGGGACAGTTTGTTAATGGGGATCTTTTTATAGCTCACACAACATATTTACTATGGTACAGTTATTAAGTGTTTGCTTTAATATCATTAACACACAGGGTAACAACACATAGTATTATGACAATAGCAGAGGTTTGAACAAGCTTAATTGAGAACATCTATTCTAAAATTCAATCACTCCCATCCAAAAAGCAAAATATGTCGTTACCAGCCACCTCATTATCAGAGAGACTATTCAGCACGTAAGAAAGCAACAGCAATACGGGCCCCAAGTCACCAAAGTACCATAAAATCACACACTAATGAAACTTGAAAGATTTATGCTAAAACGCCATTTCAAGGAGCAGTTGCTACCTAGCTCCACATTCCAGTCAAATTTCATCCCGGTGGTACTCTTCCTCAGTACTAAAGTGTGATCACAAATTTGTTCTTTAGAGTGAAAGGCGTTCCATTGATTTTGTTATTCACATTTCCTTATTGTGCATGCTCTCCCTGCCAGTACCACCATCCTGTTCCCTCCCCTTAGGAACAGTGTTTGAGGAAAGCACAACAGATGAGACAGGTTTTTTCAAGGCAGATTCCATGGGGCCTCTGGGTGAGGTGTTTCCTGCCTGCACCCTACATCTACCTCCTGTAGCACTACCATTCAGGCTATGCAGCGAGGTCTCTTCTGTTGCAGAAAAAAGAAAAACAAGAGCAGCACAGTGCAAGCAGCTTCTCTTCTCTTCTTTGTGGCAAGGGGGAGATGCACAGGCAACAAATCTCCTGTGTGCGCGCGGACCTAGCATGATCTGAGCCAAAACTTTCTGAAACCTCAAGAAAGCTTTGGGATCAGATTTCATAGACATTAGGGCTGGAAGGGACTTCGGAAGATCACCGAGTCCAGGCCCCTGCCTGAAGGGCAGGAAGTCAGCTGGGGTCATAGGATCCCAGCAAGATAAGCATCCAAGCATCAGTCCCAGGGATTAAGTCAGGGGGTGGCCCATCCCAGTTCATCCCTCTTCCCATGAATGTGCAGACTGAAACCTCCACGAATTCACAGAACGACATAATTTTTTTTCACAGATACAGACCCACATATACAACTTTGACAACTCTTGGGGATTTTTTCCTATTGTATTTGGTATCTTTCAAAAGCTTCATGTCCTGGGTCACTTACGTGATTAAATGGGAATTCCAGTTTGTTTTTTTCCCCTAAATGTATATTTCTGGACTTTGTGATGTTAAGGAAAAAATTTGAAAACTGAAATCAAGTTTACCCTAAGGGTCCACAAAAGAAAGGCAAATGCAATGAAACCAACAAGTTTCTGCCAATCTTGTGAAATACTGAGGACCTGTAAAACCTGGGGCTAGCAATTTTTATAGAAAGATAAAATACAATTTTCTCAAAGTCTTAAGCCTATCACGGCAATGATAATTGTTATACTTGCATTTCATAAAGGGCACATACTTTTAGACAACGTTAATACCAAATCTTTTCAACCTCTGACTTCTGGGCCCCATCGAAACTCCAGATTCATAAGAAACTGCTGCAGGCGTCTCTATACTGCAGTCAGATGTGCTTCCCAACAAGGTAAATCAGTCTCTACTGAGCTGCAAGCTTTCACACTTACACTATTGGTATTCAAGCTAGTTGTGTTGGTCAGGTATCTCTACAACTTATACTGGAATGATTTCTGTAAATGCAATGTAGATATACACATACAAAGGTGTACTTTGGGGTTCCTTAACTATCAGAAGCATAAATACCACACTGGAAGTAACAAGATATTCACAAAGATCTCATTAGTGCCTAATCTGATCAACTGCGTGGTCAGCATCTCCTGTAGATGCAGCTGCTCGGTATTAAAATTGATCAAATTATGAACTAATGAGAAATGTTCACCCAGTTTGTAAATATAGGCCCAGTGGCCTCGGTTAAATCAAAGCACATTCTTTTATTGTTCTCTTACCTTGTTGCTGATGTTGAAAGTGTGGGTGAACAATGGTTCCAATCAAGGCAATCTGGTTGACTACTTCCGTATGTATGGCTGTTCACATTCCTTTCCACCTATTTGGAAAACAAATTGGAAAAAAATATATAAAAATGATGGTAAAAAGCCAGCCACCTGTTTTATTTCAGAAGATAATTGGCATTATGATGCTGAATGAATAAATAAGTGTAAGAACATGAGTGAGTTGTGCCTTTTCTTCCCCACCCCCCTCCCCTTATGAACAATGTGGCAAAAGCTATTAGTTTTCTGGCAGGGTTTACAACTTGCACTGGGCTACAATATTCAGGTAAAATTTCTTCAGAACTGAAAACTTGCAGTATATGGAGCCAAGGGGTACATAAAAAAATGCATTTACAAATTCAAAATCAGCCACAGTTAAGATAGTGCATGTGTGGGTACTGAACATGCTAGTTCATCATTAGCAGGCATGCACTTAGAACTTGAAGCTTCGGGGGGTGCCTGCCTCTGAACATTTGATTCCAAATTCAGCAACAGGAAAGCTATTTAAAGAAGGGTTTTTGGGGTTTTTTGGGTGTTTTTTTTTTTAGCTTTCAAACCCTCCTGAGCTGTTTTGAAGCAACAGAAATGTAAATGAAGAGAGAAGGCCTCTGCTTTTGACTGCTTTGCTTGGCAGTCTTCCTGTGCTTTAAACATGGCTTCATTTTTTAAATTCTTCTTCTTTTTTTTTTTACATTACATCAGCTGTCTCCAGAGAGTTATCCACCTATGCTGGGAATTTCCACAAACAATTCTTTAACTTGCAAACTCAACACATACTCTACATGTGGTTACTCTCCAAAAAATAGCTTTAAGATGTCACCTTCTTAACAGATCTGCTCCTTGTGGAGGTGGATCTGCTGACTTTAGGAACAAAACACAAGTTTTTACTGCTTTCCAGCTATTTCTCTTGCTTGGGCTCCATGAATAGGACCGCTGCAAGAAAGCAAGTCCTGAGTTGAGTTCACAAAATTCACATTCTGCCCCTGTACCTGAGGAGCCCCATGTGAATACAATGAGATTGCCTTCAGCCAGGATACCCTGGTAACTTACAGGAGCTTGAGAACTACAACTAACATGCATGCATGCAATAGCACAGATTAAAACTGCCTTCCTTTTTGTTACAGAAATGCTGCCTTCGAGACAATATGTTCCAAATGTGCTTGGCCGCTCAGGTCCCATAGAAGAACTGCTTGGTGAGACCTTGGAGAAGAATGGCAAAGTCCATGATGCAATTCCCAGTCATTTCCATGGACACTGAAATGCACTGAGATGTGCATTGACATGCTTTGCCATATTGTATGTGCAGTGCAATACCCAGCCATGAAGAGGTGGGGTATGGGCAGGGTCATCACTGCTAGCAGGATACAAGTGAAGTTGAACAGAAGTACAAAAGCTTAGAACATTTTGGTAAAGAGGTATGTGCTCATGTTTTTTTTCTTTAAAGTTTGCTATTGACCAGGAAAACAAACAGGCAAATTATGTGTTACTACACAGTAATGTCATCAGCGATCTGTACAGGCATCTGAGCATAATATGTTCTGGCACCAGACCTATACGCTAGATCACATCAGTGATATAACTTGCTAGGAAATAAAGTGGGATATAGAGTCAGAGAGCCACTTCTGAGGCTTTGAACACAATCTTTGTAGGAGAAATCCTGGCAATACTGAAGTGAAAGGGCAGAACTCTCTTCAGCTTCAAGAGGAAAGTTAAAAAAAAAAAGAAAAAGAAAAAAAGAAGAAGAAAGAAACCTGGCTCCCAATAAGACCCTCCTTCAGTAAAAACTAATGTTTCTAGTATGTGGAATGTGTCTTCCCATGAGATGGTAAGGCAAATTCCAGTCCCCCTTATTAGCCCTTTTATTCTGTGAAAATGAGGCTAAGTGCCTTTGTTCACACCAGCTATACAGGCAGTCCTCCACTTGCAATGTTTTGAGTTACAACGTTTTGCACTTACGACATGTATAAATTGACACCCTGTTTCAACTTTATGATGTCAGTTTTGACTTTAGAACGCTTGATCTGATTCCAAGCCACGCCAGCGAACAAGTCTGCTGCATCACCCATCTCCCTGGAGAACATCTGTCCAAACTTCCTTGGACACTTTCTTTAAGAAACCAGACAAGACTCCAGAAAAACCTACAGCCAGGACTCCTGAGAAGACTCCAGCCAAGAGCCCTTCAAAAAGTCCAGCAAAGCCTCCTCAAAGAAGTCCTTCCAAATCAATATGATTGCTATTTATGATATAAATACATTAATGTAGCTATATTACTCATCTATAATTGACTGAGTACAAAATTCTGGGTTATTTTTGGTGAAAATAGGGTATTGGGCCTTGGTTCAGGAACCAATCCCCCATTTATGACATTGCTTCCTATGGGAAAATCGGTTCCGAGTTACAACATTTCAACTTAAGATGTTGTTTTCAGGAACCAATTGTCTCGCAAGTCTGAGGGCTGCCTGTACTGGCAAGAGTTGGCTTTAATTAATGTGCATCATAAATCCATTTCTTAAATTCCCAATACAAAAGCATTTATTCTCATTTATACAAATCCCCCTTTACACAGCTTTGGCATTAGTAAAGGGGAGTTACTCTAAATGATGATAATAATAATAAAGGCTGGTACGTGAAAGATATTATTTATGATAAAAAAGCAAACTGCTGTGCAACAGCTGCAAAGGGAGCATACAAGTTGGAGTCTCTAAAGAACTCCATAATCTGCACTCACTGATTTCAAATGTATCTCTTGACACACGTGCTCTCACACCAGTTCAGTAAGTTGCATTTGTACAGCTCAGGAGAATTTAGAATCTAATCCAACTGGCAAAAGTCTCCATTTCACTTCAGTGAGAGTTGGATTTGATTCTTAACCCATACTTCAGAGAGTTTAATTTTGCTCTCCTTAATTGGGCAAAAAGCCCATTAAATGAAAGCCTGGAGTAAATAAGGACTGCAAGAGTTGGGCTGTGTGGTCTTACTAAACTTCCTTAATAGCATTTCAAAACAACATCAGAGTTAAAGCATGCTACATGCTATAAGGAAATAGCCAGCATTTAATGCTTGTAATAACCACAGACAATGCATGTATCATCAAGCAGAATTTTACTGCCCAATTAAGGCTCCCAAAGGTACTATCATAATACTAAAAGCAGACACTTTTCATTTGTTTTTATCTCTTGCATTGCTAAAAGAAGATTTAAAAACTTGAGAAATTATTGGTTCTCTGGCAGGAAGATTAAATAAGAGTGGCTGTATCAGTCCTCTAAGAACTGTCCAGTGAACACACAGAGCAATGCAAAAATAATATCTGAAAATTTGCTAATATTTGGTCATGTTTACTCAACAGTTTTTGTTCTAATCTATTGCTGTTGTTCACCAGCTCGAATGCTAAGATTAAACAAACCTCCAAACTCATCAGAACTTTAATACTGCAGGAGGAACAAGGAAAAGCATGGCTTATAGCTTGAAAATCTTTTTTCAATTTGAACTTTGTATCTCATAAACAGAAGGATTAGTCTTTAGACAGCGCCTGGAAACATGCATACAGAAGCCCTCTGGTAATAACTGTTATCATCTGTGTCCAAGAAACTGTTTTTCCATTAGGTTACCCCGTGGCAATTCCACCCTTTATTTTCTATATGATAAAACTGCACATCAAGTGCCAACTGCAGACATATCAGGGACTTTGGCATCATAGTAATATCTCATTTTAGAGATGAATTCCCTTGATAGACCAACAAGAGCTGCAACACTGTTTTGTATAATCTCTTCAGCTGTCCATCTCTACATTAAGCATAGTGAGAGAGTGGGAATATACCCTGTTCCTAGCAACATGGAAAACTGGAGTTACACATTACAGTGCTCAACAGCCCTGCTGCCTATCTTACAAGTACAGCAACCTAAAATCCAGTTTCTCCTAACTTCGTTGTAAACCTGCATCCAATTTCTAGTGTAAGCTGAACTGTAATGCTCTTCTGGAATTTGTCAACCAGGTTTGCAAGACAGCAAGGGACCTACTACATTCTAACTGGGTTCTTTTGATGCCTGTACAATAAATACAGCGTACTCCATTTATCTGTACACCGGATGAGTGAATAACTTAATTCTATGACACAATGCCAGCTTCAGTGTACAGTCCTTTGGGTGGCATGAGGTCCTTTTAAGGGTGTCATGGAGTGCTACGCAATATTAGCACTCTTAGGTGTACAAATACCTATTCATGATTCACAAGATAAACCCAGAAATTTCAAATAGGAATTCATAGTGTCAAATACGTTCTGACCTCTTGTGGTCTTTTTGAATTCTCCGCAACAGAAGAAGTGAGCATAGTCAAAACATGAGTGAAAACTAAGAGCTGGCATTTTTGAAGGGCGTCTTTAGTCGAACAAGGGGTTCCTAGAGTCTAAAAAGGTTTACAAGCACTGGTGTAGCCTTCCTTATGTTACAACAAGCTCTGGTTATCTGTGTATAATTTAAATGTATGAAGTACTTAAGTGCCTAGTTTAGCTAAGCCCCTCTGTTTACTTTGTAACTTAACTTTACTCTGGTTAACTGCAGAGAAAATATAACTATCTATTTTGTAACTAATTGCACTCCATTTAACTGCCAGAAAGAGCACAGGAGAAACAGCTCTCAAAGGGCTGCTGTTAGAAGCCTCCAGTTTCAAGTTAACTCACAGTCCCCCAGCACCTCATGACGCTTTGCACTTCCCCCACAACTCCCCGCCCCACCCCCAGGATGGGTGTGCTAGCCTTGGCTCAAGCTGTCTACTCCAGTCCAGCAGGAAGGCATGCTCTAGCACCCCCTGGGTTCTGGCCTGGGCCACTGCAGGCATGGGGCTGCATTTCTGGAATCAAAAGTGAATGTCTGCTCACTTGCTTATTGGTTCACTCTACACAGCTTAGACTACCCTGCAAAGATTCAAACAATTCAGCGTTGGGCTTTTTGACTATCTGTACCTAGCCTCTAGATGGCTATAAGGAGGTCTGGAAATGAGGAGAGATAGTCAAGTTTGGGGACTGCTTAAACTTCAGCAGTGTGTATTTAAGGAACACTGTTCATGCGATTCATCTATGTCTAGACAAGGTGAAGTACACACATATAGCTACATTTGCTCTCAGAGGTCCAAAACAATTTGGCAGCTTTTGATACTCCAGAGCTTTGTTGTCTTATGAAAATAGTGCCAAACCTAATGGGCTAAAACACTGACCTGTCTCCAAAGTTATAAGGACATGACCAAGTTAAAATCATGCATTGTTTTAAATTAGTATTCTGAATAACCTGACAAACTTCTTAATATAGATTATTAAACCAGAATTTAAATTTCATTATTTATCCTGTTCACATTTCTGCTCAGTGAGGAATATTTATAGCTTTTTATAAAAGTCAACTTCCTCAATTTTTTTTTTAAAGAGAAGAGCTATATTAATGTAAATGTTGCTATGGCACTTAGGTTGTCTAAGTTTCTAAACAGGAGAAAAAAATAACCTCAGAATATCCACTTACATTATATTGTTCCAAGTGTCCCATGTTTAGCATCACCAATGATTTATCCTTGTTCATATAAGGGCATAAAAGGTTATTTCAGTTTATTAAAATGAAACATGAAGTAAAATATTTGTGATGGATTCTTTTGGGGTAGTGTATAACATGCCAAATTCCCAAGACATTCTCTCTGTCACCCATATCCCAGTATGCCCTTTTCTATGCGACTAGTATACCATTTTCATGCTACCATAGAAGCTAAGGGCTGCAGGGAGGTTCTTTCTGGGGTTTTTTCTTTATTCTACGCAAGTGCTAAATTAGTAAGAGCACATCCCCCTAAGTACAGGCCTGTAACCTCAGTGCAAACAGTAGTTAGACTCTGCCAGATGGGATTCATGCCCTCACTAACCAGACTTGATGCTTATAGACAATGTGACAGCTGACACTGTGTCCATACACAAGTTGCTCAACCCACTCGTCTAGTATGCAGTTGCCAAGGAAATATAGCCATTTGCACAGGCAGCTGGCAAAAAGATGCAAGTACGTCTGGTAATCACTTGAAGTGGGCAGGCTAAACTAATCTATCAAGGTATTAGCAGAGCTCATTTTAGGATACCAGGTAAAGTCTGTGCTGTAAGCGATTCAAAACACACCTAGTAAATCCAACTGTAATTACCCAGAGGAGCCCACATGGTGAAGTGCCATTCTTCCTCTGAATGACTACCCTGCTGTGCATCTTTAGCTGATGACACATACGCAGGGAGAAGAAAGAAAAAGAAAGGGGTCACTAGTATTATGCAGAAACCAAGGCAAAAATACTTGTGCCTGCCAATGAAGTAGGCTGCAATGTAGCAGGTGTTTTATAAGCCCCTGACAATCACTTGAGTTGTCAAAATTATCTCACTGGAAACATCATCCCTGCAGGCCTTCCATATGAGTTCAAACCCACAGCAGAGCATGGCAGTAGCACTGGACAATCTCAATTGCAAATAAAAGCTAACTTGCCCCAAGACATTGGCAAGCAGCCAGAGATGCAGAATACCAGCAGGGAAGTGTGATGCCTGGGAATAATAAAAATCTGTCAGTGAGGAAAAATCTGTGAATTCCAAGGATTTAGGGTCTTGCTGAAGTTTTTTGCTATTATCTGAAAAATCTAAGCTCTTACCCATTATAAAATAGAAGGCCTTCCTGCTCCCTGGCTTTGCTTTCTGCACCTTAGGAAAGGAAATGTAAAACAGTCCTGTTGTCATCACATTCACCAGGTAGAAATAGGCACAATAGCACAAAGGTAGTGGAGGTGCAGGCCCTTAATGCTGAGGCATGATCCCTCTGCACTGATGTCACGGTTCTCTTTGTGAGTTCAGTTAAATCAGTAATTTGTCATGAGCGTGGGCCCTCATCCATACATGGCATGCTGGAGGAGGGATGACTTCAAACTCCGTTTCTAATCCAGGGGGCGTTGCCAAAGCACAGTGTTTGAGTTTTATGCGTGAAGCGTAGAGATATTTTCAGCTCCTGAATCACACTTTGGCTCAACAACTAACTTCAACTTCTGCTTAACCAAACCATTTTTGTAACAATTCCACATCTTCTGTGATCTCTATTGACTCACACAAATGAAAATGAGTTGCAAGTGCCATTAGAGAAAAAAACATAAATTGGCAAATAAATAAATAACTAAACAACCCCTTTAAAACTGCTTTTATTTTATTTTTGAGCTTTGTAAAAAAATACATTCTGGTGCTAATCAAGCAGTGTTTCAGAAACTACATTTGCTTTTGTTTGTCCTGGAATTCAGGTTCATACTCTATAGAGTTATTCTTTTATTCAGTGCTGTCAAGCAATACTTTTAAAGCCTCAACTGTCCCAGAGAGCACAGGAACCTATATAGGTCTGCTAAACCAATACAGACAAAAATTGTGAACGGCACCTAGACCTAGTTACAGCTTGGAGGAGCACTGCATAAGGGGCTTATGGCCTCATTTAAGTGACCCTGGCTGCATCTACATGAGACGCTATTCTGTAGTGATTACCACACATTTCTTTAGTAGTTGTATATGCAAGTACTAAATACACTGAATCACTGCATAATATTGCTGGTGAACGCCTGTTTTGTGATGCTATTGCACACTACTACTATTGTCACAGTTTTTGACCTGCGATGCTACTGTGCAGTAGTATCAGGCCACTGCACAGTCAGCATCTAGTATGGACATGCCCCCTGAGTATAGTATGTATTTAAGCAGAAGGAGCAGGATTGTTATGCTGTGTTTTTCCCACAAAATGGTGTTGAACTGACCATGCCTGGCCCATAAACGTTAGGTACATTTAGCTGTGGTGAGAAAGCAATACCTCTTTATACAATACTACCCCATTGCCCCCCTCCCCTCTGCAAATAACTGGCATATCCTGCATATAACCAGGAATAACTGAACTCCCCTTTTTCATGTCCGGGGCTCAATCTTCTTTGTACAGAAGTCAATGGGAAAGTTCTAGGAAAAGAAGTGCTTGGACAAAAAGTCCTACCCTGCCTTCCTCACTCAGGCTCCTACCCAGAAAAACACTCAAGCACATGCTCAAGTCTATTTCTAATCAGCAAGGGTACTAAGAACATGCAAGAGTCCCAGTAAAGGTGACAGAATTAAAGGATATGACACGGTGCTGTTTCTAAATTAGAAAACTTTGCAAAACCAGGGCCTCAGGCACAACTTTTATGGGTTCTGGCCTTAATGAGGAAGGCAAGAATAGGATCTTATTCGGATTCTCCAAGGGCAAGACTACTACAGCTCAGTGGGAATTTAGAGTCTACAGGCTAGAACACTCCCCTAAGCCATGTTGAGTACAAGATGGCTTAAAAGAGTCCTTAAAATACCCTGTATTTCCCCCAATCCCATGAGCTATACTAATCCTTGGAATAAATTACAAAAGCCTTGTGGCCACCTTAAATTACACCTGGCTGTCCCAAAGGAAGGGGCTATGTAGGGAGCTTCCTCAAGGGGACAGCATCCACTAGTTTCCAGGTTCTGTTGCCAAAATGACCCAAAACATGAACTAGCTTGAGGGCCAGGATCTGACCCTGTCTCTTTAGGGGGGCTACAGCTCACTGCTGTGCCAAAGGCCTTGTGAGCTATATAAACACAATCCCAGAAAAATGTTTGCAGGAATTAAACAATTACGGCAAAACCAAGGATTGCACAAGCATCTTATCTTCCAGGATGACACAACACAGAGCACAAATCCAGACAAACAAAACACAAAGGCACGGTGGAAAAAATAATCACTTAGCAAACTGCTTTTCTTATAACTACTAGCACAGCAATAATGCTGAAATGACCAGCCAGTCCTGAGATTGAAATAAACTGAAACAGATGAGAGAACTGAAAGTCAGAAGACAGACTGAAAAAATAAGGGAGGCAACAGATAGTAAGGAAAAAGGTACTATCCAAACTACAACTAGGAACAGCCATATTTTAAATGTAGTTGATTTGGCTTCTTGCTGTTCCCCACTGCAGAAAACACAAAAGGAAGTGTGCTAGAAAAGCCATGCTATGAGCTACCCGCAGGTAATGTACAAAACAGCTTGAGGATTGTGTCAGAATTCCTTACTCAGCAGAAATGATTTCTCTCAACAAAGCAGCAGTGAAATGCTAATGTAACACAAAAGGGCCAGATTCTGATACTCTTTAAGTCTGGTGCAGTAGCGTCTTACTGCACAAGTTGTCCCAGATTTCAGTGAGGCTATTTGTGAAATAACATCTTATTCATGGAAAGCAGCCTAGAATCTGGTCCCAAATGAGCAGTAGATATGTTCAGTTGTTGCTAGTGAGGGTTCACTCAAAGGACCAAAACATAAAAGCTCCCTCTACCTGAAATAACAGTTTCCGTAACTTGACTCTTGCCCTTCCTGTTACGAGTCTTGAAATTTGATGGAGTTTGGTTTCCATTACAGCACTGTTATACAGATTATGATAAAACAGTTCTTACCAGAGTTTTTCTAGCATGATTCTCAGAAATGAAAAGGAAGTCTTTCACACTAGTAAGGAAATAAAATAATGGGAAGATCAACTATTTTTAACATGATTGTTGGTAGCATTTTTTCAAACACAATGTGGAAGGGGCTTTTATCTTCCATCTGTTATTACAGTACTTATGCTGTTCTGTCTTCTTATTTTATTTCCATACTGAGAGGAAACATCATAATACTTTCGGGCCAAAACCTGACCAAAAGGTGAGGTAGTCCAAAGGTATTGCTGACAATATTATGTGACTGCAATGCAAAGCTCTTTTTCTAGCATCCCCTAAAAATTACATTAGATTTTGGCCACTGCAGCTGTGGATTTTAAAATTTAAATCTAATGCACTCAATAACTAAGATGATTTATTGATTTAAGGATTCCACCTGTGAACCTGCCATCACAGTGACATGCCAATCTGCTTGAGAAGAGTGCAGCTATGTGATCATATAACAAGAAGCAAACACTTATTTAGAAAGAGAAGGTGAATTTAATGATAGCACTAAGAAGAACAAATGAAGCCAACAAAATTAAACTGGAAGGAATTACAGAATGAAACATTAACCAACCCCTTGATACTCATGACTTCATATATGCTACTCCTTGTCACCTGGCTTGTCTGTTTATTATCCCTGAGATGTCTTTAACTGTGATATTCACTTTTCCTCTTGAACCAACAGAGCCCAGTGTTGATAACCATCCAGGCAATTTTCAGCACTCATCTTCTCTTGCAGGCATTTCAGGGATGTTGGGGGTTTTAGTGTCAACAAGAGAGACAAACTGATTCCATCTGAATCATCTATTTCACACAGCAAAGGCATCTCAGTGCTCATGGGACAGCCTATTTGATAGAAAATTTGCAATTTGAAAAATTTTATGAACTATGGGTTTGCCTTGAAAAATGACTTCCAAACTATGTTTTTAAATGTTAAGCAATGTCTAGGACTTGGGAGATAGCAAAGCAAAATAAAGTAATGATGCCAAAATGAAGTAAAATGTTTGGGGTATACATTTGAAAAGCTCTGGTGGTATACTATACTAGCAAAGTACTCCTAGTACAGATACAGTTTCATCAGCAAGCCACTGAGATAGCTTAGTCCATGCTCTTCTGCTCATCTCCCACAAAGTGAAACACGCTATCCTGTTAAATCTGATTTTTTGGCTATAACTACTGTAGGAATGTCTGCTGGTCAACCAGGGATCATACATGTTATACCCCAAATTTTATGACATATGAGTGCTAAGAGGACATGGCCTTAAAGTAGTGAAGGCGAAGCAGGTATCGGCCTCTGCCAGCACTGCTAATGTTATGTTCTCATTTGCTCTTACATGCAATACCAGTGGTTTTCAGCCTTTTTCCATTTATGAATCCCTACAACGTTTCAGATGGAGGTCCAGCTCCCTTTGAATTGCAAGCGTGGGTATTTGCATACTTTTGATTGATTGTATTCATCTTTTGCAGATTCTTTAGAAATAGTCTGCGAACTTCCAGGGGTCTGCATACAACCAGTTGAAAACCACTGTGTTCTATCATACCGTATGCAATGTCACTACACAATGTCTCCGCAACTGCTTCCTAAAAAGGAAAAATCCAGCACTTTACTTGAAAGAAAATCCATAGTACTTTGAGGTATTTATTCACACTGCTGCTCTCCCAAGGATATGGAGAGGGGCAGAAGGAAACAGGAGGAGCCCAGCTGGCTCACCTCCCTCTCTGACCTGACCCCTCCAACTACGCAAAACCCACGCTGAGCGCACACTCCATGAAGCCAAGAGAAAGCGCAAGCACACCGCCAAGATGGAACTGTCACTTTCTGCAGACCCAGGCTCCCCTCCACGTAGACAGGGGAAGGAGAACATGTTCCTGTGAGTGCATCTCAGTGAAGACACCCAACTAAGCATGCCAGATCAGAGAGACATGAGAAAAAGTCAAACCAAATTCAGCACAGCACTGAAAAAAACTCATCCTTGTGGGGCAGCAAAAATATCTTCCAGTCGTGCAGCTTATCATATCGTCTCTCGTCCCCAATTAGTTGAGCTGTTTGAGATTTTAATGCTGTCATCTATGAGAATGGTTTTCATAAGAGAGTAGGAAGTGACTTTAATATGCCCTTGAATAAATTAAGAGCAGCAAGGGATTTGGCAACATGTTCAGATGTGGCTAGAAGCCTGTCGAAGGGTTTACCTGCCTTTGGTTTGGCAGTGTCTAAAGCTGTGCTCCCTGCCCACCAAGCATTATCTAATTTCTTTACAAGGCATGCAGTAGATATTTCTGGCTTGGATCTAGTCCAGGCGACTATGGTTTCCATGGACAGGAAGCTTGAAGGTTTGGGATTAAAACGGCAGGAGGCTGAGAAGAAAATTGAGGACCTGGAAATAACAACTGATGGGCCTGATGCAATCATCACTGAGAGCACTGCAGACTGTGAAGCGCTGAAAAAAAAATTAATCAGCAGCCTGGGGAATAATCTCAAACAAAGGGCTATGTCTAGTATAAGAGGAGGCGGGTTCTGAGAACATACTGACAGGGTAGAATTTGGGATCATCTTACAAATGGATTTCAGCAAGTTCCCTATTGCACAACATACCCACAGATGCCTGCGATACACAAGCTTGTGATGTAAAAGTGCCATCTGACCTACTTGGGTATGTCTTAGCTCAAAAAAAGCTGCTTCTAAGAGTTGCAGTAGCAATGTGAATAGAAAATCTGGGATGGATAGATTTGATTTCCACATCACTGCAATGAAAACACAAAAACTAAGGGGTGCCAGGAAGTTCATTCAGGTTATCCCTACAGGATAATGATCTACTAAGCAGCATTTGGCAGGGAAATCATTTCTTCAATGCTAACACACAAATCTGACCCTACTTTTCATAGCTCATGAAAACCCTGCTTCTCTCCAAACTGCAGAAGAACCTGGGTAGAGGGGAGGATGAGGACAGCCAGCTTTATGTCTTGTTCTGCCTCCTTAGAAGGAACAAGACATAAAGCTCAAGTTCATTTCTTCTTCCACAGGCAGATGCAACAGATTCTAATCACAGAAGTTAAGATAGACATACTAAAAATCAGTCAGGGAAAAAAAAAGAGTATGTGATCCTCACGGTGTTATCACGCAGTTCCAAACTTTTGACTATTCTAGATAAGAAGCCAAAATTCCAAGAAAACATGTTACTATTCTTTCAAAATCATTCAATGATAGACACACCAAACTTACAGGCGCCATCACATTTGCTTTAATGTACCTGGCCTACAAGTGAGCTACTTCTCCAGGCTTTCTTATCCGCTGTGTCTTACCCGACCAATGATACATCATTTTCCAATTGGGCTAACGGAAGATAAGCAAATGAACTCAAAAGTATCTGCTTTGATGTATTTCCTTTTTCTTTTGTAAATTCATAAGAAATGCTTGATATAAATTGCAGGTATATGTATCTGCAACTAAGTTCCAATGCTTTTTCTATCCTTGAGTTATTAGTCCTGCCAGGGAGTGACAAAGTCCCTGGTGGTGGGTTGTAGGTCACTACAGCAATATGATTGTAAAGTCCAATCCAACTATCATAAAAATCAGTGGAATCTGGATTTGACCCAAGAAGAAATGATTTTTTTCAGTTATGGGTAGTTTATTTTCATCTTACATAAAGCTTCTTTTATAAAAGCGAATCCCTACTGGAAAAAATGTTAATTACATAAAAATGGGACATATTTTTATATAATAAATGTTTCATGCAAAAGCCCATAAATGACAAAAACATGTCTCCTTTAGGTCAAATTCAAAATTGCATTAACAGTTGGATCAGGGCCATATATATGCCTTGCCCTACTGATCTGCAGATCTGTAAAGGATATCCTTGAATAGCTAGAATAATACACAGTAGTAAGAGTTCATAGGCTAAGAGTTTTAATTTGTATACTTGTAAAAGACATACATTCCTAATTGTTTATGTCATGAATGTGGTGCACAACTAAAATTAGGTATGAAAATATTTTTATGAAAGAGATTTAATGCCAGAGGCAAACACAGTGTTTTAAAACTACTTTTGTGTTTATGAGCTGTTTTAATTCTAATAGTGCTAGTAGGAATATTTTTTGTAATTAAGTATTAGGAATGATTAGTCACATTAAGCATTCTAATACACCATTCTCTTCTAACATATTTCTGAAGTAAATCTCTGCCTTTCTGTTTGTGTGTGCTGTAACAGTTGCATATAACTTATTGTTAATAGAATTTCTGTTTTTAACATCCTCATCTTGTATTTAGTTCATGATTTTGGTCCCTATTTTCCTAAAAAGGATAAAAATCGCATGCCAGCTGGAAGAGAAAGTCAATCTGGAAAGAGATTCACAGAAGGATACAGATTCACAGGAGCATTCAGGCTGAAGGAAATCTCTATGCATCACCCTAAATCATCTATAATAGATACACAGTCCCGCCTTAACTGACTCCACAACTTTTCATGGCAGTTTGCCCTATTGACTTAAAAATTTATGTAGCCTTTTTCCAATATTTCATACAACTGTTCCTTTTTGTATCTCAGACCTGTTCTTTTTTTTGCTCCTCAGTGACACAGGAAAATAATTTAACTCTGTTCCCTTTACAATATTCCTCCTTTCAATTTTTCTTTCTCCAGAGTACTGTTATTTTCTAGAATTTTTATTTGTTTTTTGGTCCTCCAATAAGGCCTTCCCACATTGACCACTCTTGAAAATTAAATTTTTTAGCTCTTTGGTACACTGAAAAAGCCACTACACTTCCCCAAGTCTCTAATGACATCTGTGTTGCTGCAACTGCACTGCTAGCAGTATCTGAGCTAGTTACTTTGAAGCTAGTTTGGGCATGTCTACACAAGCTGCAATTCTGGAAGTGACTGCAGTGTACATCTAACAAGAGTTTCATCTAATGCCCATACCTATCAACAAATATGACATCCCAGGGAGGTTGATGAATACTATCAAAGATAAGTAACCAAGTACAGAGAAAGTATGGGACCTAATCAGAGTCACAGGGAAAGTCTTTGGTCAAACCAAAAGGAGAAAGTGGAGCTGCTGATTCTCAGTCCTACATATTAATTACAAGATCATCTTTCCTTTCATACTGAACTATTCTAGAAGTTCCCAAACTTTTTCTTATTGAATACCCCCTTCCAGATTTACCAGCTGCCCTTCTGCCACCACCAGCATGCATTTTGTATTTTACCCCCTTCAATGCCAATTATTATTATTATGAAAATTAAATCCACCATTACACAATTTCTCTTGCATACCCCCAGAGATGTCTTATGTACCCCCAGGGATATACGTACCAGAGCTTGAGAACCCCTGATCTATTTTATTCAAAGCCACCTGGACGACAGCGCAGATGTTATAACAGTTAAGAACCGTAATGATAGGGATTTTTTTCTGTGTGATGTCATGTGATACTTTGTATAAGAGATCTCACTTGAAAAAAACAGATTTTTTTAATCTCTAGTGATTCTTCCAGTAAAATTATAGTGCTATTTCTGTCATTAATTCATGCACATGCTTGCAAATAAAATCCATACATGTTATACTTTACTTTGATGAACTCAAAAGCTATTTAAGTAACTCAGGGCCTTGTCACACATTACACTGTGAGCTGCACAAACGTTCCTGAGTGTTAGTGTTAGCTCAAGTTTGGAGCAGTCACACATTCAGGCCAACAGGGCCCTGGAGGATGGAAAGATAAGAATACCCCCCTCTCTTTCCCCCATTCCAGGCTCCCCCCCCGGCCCCTTGCCACCCTGGGGCTCCCCCAGTTCTTCCCTGCTCCAGGGGCTCCTCCCAGCCCCTTGGGGTTCTCCCCCACCTTAATTTTGGCTACCTGCTCTTCTTAGGGCCGCACCAGCCCAGATAGGAAAAGTGGTAGTGAGGGCCAGGCAGGCAGGTTAATTCTTCCCTACCTGCTCCCCTGGGACAGACAGTGCAGGCAGCCATAAGTAAGTGGGACAGGGAGGAGGAAGGGCAGGCTGGAGTTGTGAGTGGGGACATGGGGTGTTAAGAAAGGCAGAGGGGCTAGGCAGAGTGAGTGGGGTATTTACACTAAGGTGTAGCCTAAAGAGTTGGGTTAATGCACTGTAGTTACTGCACACTGAGTTTAGTACTTGCATAACCAAGTCTTGAATCAATGTGCAGTAACTGGCGCTACTGCGCAGTAGCACCAGCAAATGGGTTTTTACAGATGCTGGTGTATTAGCGCGGGTTTGGGCTTGCACAGTGCTATTAGGCTACTGCACAGGTCATGTCTCATGTAGTGCATGCGTGGCCAACCTGCAGCTCTGGAGCCACATGCGGCTCTTCAGAAGTTAATATGCGCCTCCTTGAATCTTTGCAAAGGCATAAGGTGGAAGCTGGTTACCGCATGCTTGCTCAAAGATTCAAGAGCACATATTAACTTCTGAAGAGCTGCATGTAGCTCCGAAGCCATAGGCTGGCCACGCCTGCTGTAGAAGTATCCACAAGGCCCTCATAAAAAGAGGGTGGAAAATATCTGATGACAGGAGGGAGTTAATGTGAGTGCTACAAGTCATTTGTTCTCTTTTCTAACATTCAAGTCTTACTCCAAGAGAGAAGGCCTTGCTGAACGCAGACAGCTGAAGTTAGCAGATGCTGAGTTCTAATCCTAGTGCTACCACTGACCAGGAAGTCACAAGGCCAAGACTTTCAAATCCAGGAAGTTATAGTTGGGCACCCAAATAAGTGGCCTCATTTTCTGGAAGACCAAACCCACACAATGCTCTCAGATTATTCTCCAAAGCAAACCACTAATGCAGATAAAATATGGGAACTGAATCTTTTAGTTAAAACTTAAAACCAGAACACAAAACTCTCCCAAGAACTAGTTAGACCTGGTTCTGATGTTCTGCTGAAGCACATGTTATATACAGTGCTGATTAGTGATAGCTCAGGCACTAAATGGGGTACAGACATAAAATAGGCTGGAAGGCAGAAAGGAGCCTCAGGAGGTCATCTAAGCCAGCCTCCACTGTAGATCTATGTTAGACTCCCTGGCTCTGAGTGATTTCTAAATGACCCAAAATATAGAATTATATGTCTAAGTGTAAGCACTCATGCTTGAAAATGTTGGCTCGACTTTTTGTGTCCCAATTTCTCCATCCATGAGATGAGACACCTATCACACTTGAATGGCATATGAATATGTTTTCACAGTCCTATGGTAAAAATATTACATTTGTTTTATATACAAAAAATTCTTTTTTTTTTAAATCACCACAATAAGTATACACATACATTTTGTAAACCAAGTTCCTTGACCCAGTTTGTAATTTTAAATGAATTGTGTGCCTAAGAATAGAGCTGACAATTTTTTCTACTAATATATATAAGTAACTAAATGGCAAAGAAAGAAGGTACTGCCAGAAGGAAATAATTGTTTTCTCTTTTTGAGGATGAAATTGTGAGAGGATCCCTGAGTGGCTGATTTCACAGCTGTGGCAAATAGCTGTCACATAATATTACCCAACTTGTTTCAGAATCAATAAAAAGGTAGGGCGATTTTTTTCCCTCGTTTTTCATGGAGCTGCCTCAGCAATCAGCTAGAGAAGAAGAACCACTGTGCCTCTGCATGTTGCCAACATAAGTAGCTGAAAACATGCTTTACAATAGCATGGCATGAGCAATTTATTTATTAAAGAGACAGCTGTAAAGTCTGATACAAACAGACAAGCGTTAAGCCTCCAATACACAGCTCAGAAGACAGGCTTATTGACCATAAAATGCATTATATAACCTAACTTGTATTATGTCATCTGAGACCTGTTAGTCCATTTTTTTCAGTCAGCCATCAAGTTACATTCCTTATGTAATACTGCCCTGATACTAACCTGAAGCGAACAAGTGTGTGAGGAAATACGGCTATCACAAGCACTGAAGCCAAGCACTGTCAATAATAATCTCCATTCCACATAAGGTAAAAAGTTCACCCTTATTATAAAGGGAATCCCTTATTCCATCCATTGAGGTCGGTAGCCAAACTCCTATTCACTTAATTGAATTAAAAGAACAGGATCACAGGCCCCAGTCCAGCAAAGCACTTAAGCATGTGTTTAAGCAGGTGAGTAGACCACTGAAATCATGCGCTTATAATTAAACCCATGTCTAAGCCCACTGCTGGATGGGAGCCTTTGTGCATAATACTCTGTGCCCCAAATCAAAACAATACAGCTGAGAAGTGACACAGAATAGTGCAGCGCTTAGTGGCTTGCTCTCTCTCTCTCTCTCATAAATACGTATTCAATCATCTTTGTACAACAGGAATCTAAGTACTGGCAATGGTCCTCCTACCCGTCATTTTTGTGCAGTCTATAAAAAAAAAATGAAAATAAAAATTCCACAATCCACAGTTTTCCAGAGCGAGGGCTATGCAGCGGGACCTGCAATTTTCAAGCAAATTAAGCCCAGCTTTAAGATGCTGCTGTTCAGATACAATTTACATGCTGCCAATGTGTTCCTGTTTATAATATTCTAAGATTAATTGTTGTTTGGGCAGCCCAATTTCCAAATACTTTGCAGCCAAGCTGACCATGGCAGTACTAGCAGTTATGACTTCTAACATTTGTATATAGATTTGTTAGCTTTAAAAATGACCCCTCATCCCCGGAAGTAGTCTCTCAAAAAGACGGTTTCAGCCCACGTGCGAGAAATTTGGACTGCTGCAGCTGTTTGTTGAAAATTACAAAGGATGTCTCTCCCAGGAACCTCAGTGCAGAGCTTTATCCCAGCTCTGAATTCAGATGAAACATTTCAAATTGGTTTTAACTGATTTTACAAGCTTATCAATATTTAACAATAATTAGCTGTGCTCAATTTCCCTAGTCCTTTTAAAACAATTTACTAGTCCTTTTAAAACAGCTGAAGTTCCATGTATAGGATCATACTCTCTTGGCAATGATATACCATATGGATGTAAAGGAGTGAACTGTGTTAAAAAACCTAGATATGAACACCACCCACATAGGTCCCCAGAAACAAATGGGAAAACCCCACAAAGAAAGGGCGAAAATACTTTTTCTTTCCACTTGTTAAAATTTTCTATTATGAAAGGGGGAAAAAAATCATCATTTTAGGTTCTCTCCAAATTCCTTTCATCCTAGCATACCTAAGTGGTTCATCAGGTTGCATATATTCTTACTACCCCAACCTGCCAAAAAAAGTAAGTTAAAGGTGGCTTTGTGTCACTGGTCTTTTATGCACATATATTTACGTGCAAAGATTGCATTCAGCCCTTGATAAGGCACAATTCTGATCTCACATTCATCCCAGCAAATATCTAAATTAATTCCACTGTATTCAAGAGAATGACATGGGTTTGACTGAGAAATCAGACTGACAATGACACTCTATTATTCCTCTAAAACAAGGTTTTAAAAAATGTATTCTCTAGTTCTCCTCATGTTTTTATGGACACCCAAAAAGTTCTATGTTATTCTCTTAAAAATATTACAGGAAAAGGTTATGACTGATACTCATAAAAAAATCAATCATAATTTCATTAAAAATTAACAAAAGAAAGCATTAGTGTTGTATTACTAACTAGTGGGGGTCTCATATTATTAAATTGAGAAGGGCAGCAATGGAAAACCTTTTTAGATTGGTGTTTCCATTCCTTTCCTCTTTTGCTTGGTTCAAAAGCCCTGCATAATTAATACTGTAGTACTTAATAAATGCTTATGAACCTACTACCTCTCTACTCTTTCAGTTTAATTAGGTGATTGACTTCAGGCATACTATAAATTATAATGACAATTTAATTACTTTTTTAATGTGCAGACTTAAAAGATTTATAAACAGGAATAGAATAGTACAGTATATTCAAAACTCAAAATACTGTGAAATGAAGCACAGGATAAAGTAATATAATCCAATGTATCCACCTAATAACTGAGCAAATATAATGATTGAAACATGTTACATGCAGTGTACAGTAGAATCATACAGAATTCACTATTCCTCATCAAAACACTGTTGACAGGTGTTTGGAATTCATCCTCTGGTCAATGGGATTAGATTTCATACTCAATAATCCAAAATGATTCTAAGGAATGGTCATATAACAGAGCATCAGTATATCCTACGGTTGCTCGCAAAAGTTTGTGCATCTCTGATGCACTTAGTCCAAGGTATCCGACTTCTGGACACTGTGAGAGATGCATGCCCCATGGGCCGCACCCCCTTAGAATTCCCCCCCAGCTGGGCAGCCCAGCTTTTCCCCCACTACATGGGTAGTGCAAGCAATCTGGCTCCCCTCCACTGTGTGGGCAGCACAGCCTGTCTTGGCTGCACGCAGTGCAAGCTAACTAGTCCCTTTCCTGTGGGATCTCCTGCTGCCATGCATGCAATGCCCTCTTGCTGCCTGGCTCTGCCCTGTCCCCAGGAGTGGCAGAGAGGCAGAGGCCAGAGATGGGAATGAGAGCCTGGAGGTCCCCGCCACAGAAGCAACAGGACCAGGGGTTGGGCAGAGATGTGTGGGAGGCTAGGCGTGGCAGCATTGTAACCCCTTGCAAGCTGCCACTTGGACAGTCCTGAGTTGGTCGATAAGGTGCACCTCTACCCTGCCTTCTGCGTGACTTCAAACTAACATGACTAACTACCTCTCTCTGTCCATGGAAAAAAATACCAGAGTAGGTAACAGACAATGGATTTAATAATCTCCTGCACAAACTATCCCTGAGTAGGAGACAGACAACTTCAGCGTAAAAATATCACACACTATCTGAACTGCTGGTGTTACAAATGAAGCCTATTTTATATTGATATTAGTTCATGTCTTACACCCAGAAAATACTCCTTTCATCCAGAAAATCAACGGGATAACATTTATATGAATTGAGGATAAATCAGAGAAAAATCATACTACAAAAGATAAAAATCTGCAATAAGTATGTGGAAACCACTTGCAAGAAAAAAGAGGATCAACCAACAGAGATGTATGGGTATTTCATAAACCCAGCTCTACTGACAATAAACAAAGTATCCAGCTTGAATTCTCTTCCCCACACTACTGCTGTCACTACAGAAATTCAGCAGCTTTTCTCTCTTTCTCCAACTAACACCTGATATATACTGTGCATGGTTTTTTCCATCTTCTTGGCAATTTCTGCATGAAAACTGTGGTGCTGTGTTGTATGCATGTATGGGATGGCATAAATAAAGGGGGCAATGTTTGTTACTCCTAGCAACTCCTTCACTAAGCTTACTCTTACTTCTAGGGTCCAGGTTCAGGCTGACATGAGTCTTCATGTTGAAGTGAATTTGCTTAATTTGAACATATGTTTTAAGTTAGTCACATGCTGAAGTCCTTTGCTGAATCAAGCCTTAAACATGCTTAGAAATAAAGATGAGCAGGGTATTCTGAGGCAACATAGGAAATTTTTAAGACTGGTAACTTGTAATGAAAATACTAGGCTAGCATTAATAGGTTTACCATTGCAGGTTTTCTGCTGGTATGCATTCATTCTGGGGAAATCCACTGCCTTCTTTGTAACTACAGAAGACCCCAGTCCTGCAGCAGCTGTCAACAGGAGAAATGTGGCAGGAAATATATCCCTTATCTATGCAAGCTTCCTTCAGTTCAGTATGTAGGGATCAGAGAGAGGCAAGATATGCATGGAACATCGAAGATCTGGAGACAAGTAGGCTGCATCCTGCACCACATGGAGTTTGCCGCAGGGAATTGTCCTATGTACTCCATATACAGGAGGCTACTGCAGCTATCAATTTTGAATAGTGCTCTGTGGGGTTACTCTGTAACTAATCATTCTCCTTCCACTGCTGATGTCCCTAATGTCGAACCCTAAGTACCTGAAACCCCAAGTACCTAGAGGCCTGGATTCTACCTTTAAAAATGATTAAGAATGAGTATCCCGACCTTATCTAAATGAGCCATTTGCATCCATATAACTTAATTATTTTTAAACTAATATAAATGAAGAGCTGGAACATCCTGTATGGACATTCTTATTTCAATTTAAATTAATCCCATTCCCAATCCAGATACAAAACAACAGCAGAACAAAAAGCCTTCTGAAATTGAGGCCAGCATCAGTTTTACCACACTAGGTTAATTCATGCCTTAGCTTTTATATAGGTAAGTATTTAGGCAAGAAGCAAAACTTTCCCATTTAGGAAGTGAATGTGGTTTGGTGAAATGAGTCCTGTGTATCAGTTCACAAGTATAAAAATGCATATTGGCCATTCTTACTGGAGCTGCTGAGATCTTCAAGATTACACTGTGAACATTAGAGCAAAAGAAATGTTTACAATAAACTAGAAAAATGGTAGGCAAATCAGTATCGTAAGCAGTCCTCAAGTAGTTTTAACCATCTGAAAGGGATTCTATGGGTGCATCTACATATCACCATATGCTGACATTGCTACAGCACCGTGCTTTAGTACTTCCTTTTGGAAGTACTAAAGCAAGGTGTAGTAAAGGTGGCTACTGTGCCACGCATGCAGCGCATGGTTAGATTTCACTTGATTTCACGTAGACCCACGATTGCTACATTGCTGTAGCACACCATACAGCAATATAGTGTATAATGTAGATGCGCCCTATATGAACTAAATCTAAAAATATGTCTATGGTGCAATATTATGACAATTGTATCCATAGGTAGAGGGGTGAAATTACCTTGCCTCACAGGGAGTGAAGTTGAACAGAATAAAGTTCAGTTCCACAACTTCCTAATGCGTCTGCCTGTCTGCACTGGCACAGCTCAGAGCCAGAAAAGGTATATGTTAAAGAGAGCATACTGTAACGCTGAATAATGCAGTGCATCACAAGAAGCTGCTTTGTCTGCAGTTTCCGTTTTCAGAACAGTTGCGCAAGTTTTAAACAATGGATCTCCTACTGAGCTACTGTTTCATCTAACCTCACTGTACAGTGGGTGATTGATGATGGGTCAAGAGGGCAGTAGACTTTGGGTGCACAACCCTTAAATACTTTATCAAAGATGGCAAAAGGCCATGTACTACAATAACACAGCAAATACTTCCTTTTACTGTACAGCAGACAAATTCCTTCCTCTCTGTTGGCTAAATCTGCAGCTTGTGGTTCACAGCTCAAAGCATGTACAATGCTATATTAACCAAATATACATTTAAAAGGCCACCCATGGCAGAAAAATCTTTATTTTTATTCCTGAGACTATCTGACTGTAAACATTCTCACAGACATGAAAAGTCATCCATGTCTGACTTGACACCACTGGTAAGGAGTCATACAGAAGCACTTCTAGATACAACGTGGTCTTTTAGCAAAGTAAAAAAATATAAAATCTATCACCTTTGTTTTGAAATTAAGCAGTAAGATTTGACCAGATTTTAAGAAAGTAAGTAAAACTGGTCCAGATCTGACTGAAAATTCTTCTGCGAAAAAATGATAATTTGATGAAAATGAAAAATGCAATAAGAATATATAGAGGATCGGATTTTGTTCATTTTTTGTTGCCTTTTTAGGATAAAGTAGAAAAATAATTGTTTAACTTTGATAGGATCAAAATATCTTGTTTCATCATTTCGACTTTGATGTCATAGTGCAGAATATAATAAAGAAGACAGTCAAAACATTTTGATCTTATAAAAAAATTAATCACTTGCATTTCTTGGGAAATTTCACATTTGCATTATCATTTGGAACAAAAAAAAGCCGTCCAGATTTCTGGGATGTTGGATCCACTGGGTACCCATCTATGTTCTTAGCAGCTTAAATACCATTAAAAATCAGGTCCAGAATCTTTTAAGATTACCTATGTAGCCTTAAAGGCCTAAAATGGAAAAACCTGCAGCTTCCTTATAGGCTCGGCAGTGCTACGTTGGATAGCACTACAGAAGAAAGAGACTTGGGGGTCATCATTGACCACAAGATGAACATGAGCCTGCAA
>NW_017728943.1:125899857-125922322 GCF_001723895.1 Crocodylus porosus | reverse complement strand
GAGTAAATTGGATGCTTATCTTGCTGGGATCCTATGACCCCAGCTGACTTCCTGCCCTTTGGGCAGGGGGCTGGACTCGATGATCTCCTGAGGTCCCTTCCAGCCCTAATGTCTATGAAATCTATGAAATCTATGAAAATGAAGAAAAACAGCTATAAGAAAATCTATTCTCATATCTTGTTTCCAAAGGCAACTGAAAGGAAAAGGAACCTCCGAAAGAAAGCTCAGAGCAGTTGCATAACTAGGGTGGGCAAACCAGGACAGCAGCCCCAGGCACCAATGATGAGGGAGTTCCAGAATCCCCCCAACAGGAGTCTTTGCCATGGAAAGGGCAGCCCTCTGCTACCCCTGCCTGGCCATAGAAGCTAAAGGCAGTACCATACCAAGCAGTGTATCTAGGGGCAAGGGGCAAGTAGAGCAAACAGAATGATGCTCCCCTTCCCTCTCCCTCCTAAACACCCCCTGGTGCCTTGGCCAAAGCAGGCACAGCCCTGCACCCAATGGGCATGTCTATGCGTGCATATTAATACGTCATAATAACTCTGGCACTTATCGCATTGGAGGTTATTGCTCCCAGGAGCCATGTTTACATGTGTGCTTGAGACTACAGCATACTGAGCCAGGTCAGAGCAGCTCTGACTGGCAGGGAGCCTGGGGGGGGTCAGCCTGCCAGCCTGGGGCTGCTCCAACCTCACTCTAGTGCTGCGGAGGGGTTGGCTGGGGCACGAGGGTGTTCCAGTGCACTGAAGCATCCTTCTGCCCCAGCCAGCCAGGTAAGCTTCTACTCATGTACTGCTGCAGAGTAAAAAACTCCTCATCAACTTAGTACCTGTATTTACAAGTCCTACCCTACTGTGGAGTTCATTAGTTTACTCCAGCCTAATAGCCCTGAACGTGTAGACACTGAGACACTTACTGCAGAGCTAATTAGTCTACTCCACAGTAAACGTCTTGTGTAGATGCACCCATTACATAAGTATCTGGGTCAGAGAGTGAATGGGGCACCAGGAGTGGCTCCCAGGGAGCCTAGCCACAGGGATGCTGCTGCCAGAGCTGATGTTGGTACATCAGCAACAGTAACAGTAACCCAGATGAGTAAGATTTTCTTTTCCCTCACCCATGCTCCCCACCCCAGTCTACAGTATTCACATACCCTCCTCCCCCCACCCTAAGTGCTCAAAGAGCTGATTGGGCCTCCGGGTCAGAGTCAACTATAACAATTTGAACTCTTCTCTGATTGATAAGGATTTAAGCACCATTCCTAAGTTGCCCTTTCAGTTGGTGGAAAAAGCTGAAATACTGGAAGCCACTCCAATAATAATGAGATTAATGAGTAACAACAGTGCAACCCCATACTGGACTCTTAATTTTGGGTACTGGAGATTGTTCTATGTTAGGACAATAGTGGCTACCAGTTAAAGTTGTAGAATAAGGAGAGTAATTGCCTTCTTGAAATAAGCCAGGATTATTTTGACAAAGAGCTGCTACTAATAATGAGAGCACAGATACAGCATGCATGCAAAGGCTTCTGTTGTATTCTGTAGAACCATCCTCATCACTATATCTGAGCCTCCCCCAGAAGCATGTTCTTCAACACAAATAACACTTGCCATATATTACTTGTTCTATCACCTTCAAATCAAAGGGAGAGTATGCAGTGGAGTGTCTAGTTCTAGTAGGGCTGGAAGAGAAGAGTGGTGAGGTTTGCTGTGGTCCTTAATTCCTGGGAAAATAGTCGCCATTGTTTTAGATCAGCTACACTTTTTCCCCTTGAGAAAGTTCTGTTTCCTGTAGAAAAGAGCTTTACCCTTCTTGCAGGAAGTTCCGCTGAGGCAGAGGGCTGCAGCTGTCACTTCTGATTTATTCATAGTGCAATGCACATAGTAAAACAAAACAGTCATACTATTATTTATTTATTTTAGGATCAGAGTTGGAAGGGACCTTGAGAGTCCCCTAATCAAACTCCCTGCATATAGTCAGAACTCACAAATCCTAAACCATCCCTGAGAGCAGGGCAATCCCTGGGGGTGGGGGGGGGGGAAGGAGGGGTGAATTGGGGCGACTGCCCCAGGTCCCATGCTGTGAGTGGCCCCATAAAGCTGGGCAGAGTGGCCGTGATCCCTCCTGCAGGGCTCTCCACCGCCACCACCAGCTTTGCATCCTGCCGCTTGCCACACCCTCCCTGCCCCCATCCACACCCCCCAGCCACCAACTTCTTCACGTCCAGGCCCCACACAGGATGATTTGCCCTAGAGACCCCAAACCCTGCTAGGGGCATCTCTGCTTGAGAGACACTTATCCAACCTCCTGAGAAGTTCCAGTGAAAGAGATGCCACACTTTATTTGTAGATTGTTCATACTATGGTAACATCAAAAAGTACCACGCACATCCCAGGGTCCAACTGGACTACAAACAGAACCAAAAGATGGTCCCTGTGTCCTGAAGAACTTATATTATGTTGCACAATTCAACTGTGAACATGAAAGTACACGATTGGTGTGGAATAGTGAGATACACTAACACCATTATAGTCACTGTGATGTCAGTCATTTCACAGTAAATTCCTAATTTCCATGGCTTAAAATTGGACAAAGATTGTCTTGTAGACTGTATATTGGTAGTGGAGATGGCAAGTTTGTCACAGCCTTGATATTACTGAAAGTCAACGGACTGTACCTGCATATATATATTTCACATTTTTAATTCAACAAGGTTCAACAAGGTCCACGTTTCAGATAAATTTAATAATTAAGAATATAATAATGACAATATTAATTAATAATCACTATATAATGAAAAGACTCCAGAGTAAAACAAACTCATCACACACTCATTTTCATTTTTTTTTTACTTTACATTGAACCTCTATTTACAAATAAATGCTGTCTTATAAGCAGGGCCCCTCAAAACAGGGGTCAAACAGAAGTGAAGCCCTGAGACACGTGCATCATTGGAGGCATCTTCCATAAGAAGATTTCCACAGCTCAGTTAAAGGCAGAATCAGAAAGAGAAAAGGGCAAGCTGAAATGCAGTTTCCATTCCCCATACGTGGGTTATTTTTGCATAGGGCAAGTGGAACCTTGCACGTAAATTTCCTAATTAAGCATGAAGGGACTTGCAGTGACAGAAATTATGAAAGTTACAATGATAAATGATTATTTTTTCTACTTGTGATGATGAACCTCAGAATTTGCAGATCTTCAGTATTTACAGATATTCAAATTGCCCAAACCTCATGGGTCTGCAATCCTAATCTGCAAATCTCACACAGAAGAGGCTTTTTTACAAGATTATGAGTGCACCTGGCTCCAGAGGGAGCCAAGAAAGGCAAAAGTGTGCAAAAACTGAAAAAGAACAAAAATTAAGTTAACTAACCTTCTCTGAGCCCCGACAAAGAAATAGGGTGTGAGTCAAGCAACAAGTGAAGCTTTAGGTTATTTCATATTTTTTCTGAACATGCTTAACCACTCCCACTTATTATCCTCTAGCTGATTACTGTTTTTGAAACTGCATCCAAAAATTATACTGTAAAAATAAATACACAGCAAAAAAAATTGTTCTGTAAAGATTAACTTTTAAGATAGAACCTCAACATTCAAAGAATCTTCAGGATCCCAAACTTCATCAATTCCTTCAACAGAGTTAAAAAAAGAAAAAAATAATTTATAAGTACTGGTCATTCTAAGAATTTATACTTAGAAAACCTGAAAAGCAGGTGACACAATCAGGATTCTATTCCCATGTGTTCACATATACTTGCTGCCTGACCTTGAACAAATTGCTAACCTTACTATGTTTCATTTTGCCTATTTACCTTCCTCATATAGATATGTATAGGCATTTAGATGTTTCCACAGTAGACCTTTTCACTACCATATTTACTTGAATATAAGATAAGCCCCCCCCCAGTCAGAACGGGGAAAAAAGCTCCTCCTGTAATATTTGCATACAAGGAAACCTTATTAAATAAATTTCCTATCATTAAACCACTGCCAAAAGCAGCATGTGCTCTGTAATAGAAACCAACTATGAAGTTGATTAAATGCAGCCAACATTGAACATCACTATAAAATACATGGCCAATATTGGGCATTCATGCTGATGGAAACTTTTTTTTGGCCTTTAAAAAAAATGGGCAGATGTTCTATCCATAGGGAAGTGGCACTAGACCTGGAGGTACTGCAATACCAGGCTGGCACTGGGAGGGCCAGTCAGCCCTGACACTTGCGCCTTGGTGCCCAAAATACTGCATTTGGTTTTAGCCAAAAGGCCTTCTGGAAAGATAAATTACTGGAGCCCATCTGAATAAAATATATGATAGTACCTATTGCACATAGCCCCTTCAGCACCAACCCTTTTTAAAGTCATGATGAGCCATTATACTGAATGCTTTTCAACTTCCTCTTCACTCCCAAAGCTGAGCTATCCCTGCCTTACTCATTTCCAATAATTCCTGTTTCTTTACCAGCTTTAAATGTCTGGCAAACATCATCAAATGGGCCCCCAAAGAGCTCATTCAGAATCCCTCTGCCACCCGCTCTCTCAGCCTGGTGCCTATGATTAGTGTGGCCCCACCCTTCATAAAGTGAAGCTGGATCAGGCCGCCCTGTGCCTCAAACTGCTTATACATTTTTGGAGGATCCAAGGACGCGTGACAAGAAAACCCAGTTCTAGTTGTGAGTGGTGCACACATACTGACCAGTGCTAATTTGTGGGGTCACCATGGCTTCAAATGCTGTTAACTCTGCTGGGGCCCAGCCCAGTTAACCATATAATTAAATCATAAGTCTTTTGACTTTACACTAATACCATGCATAGTTTGTATTATGTATATGTCGGCATATCTATATGAGATGACATTGCCATACTGATGAGCTACGGCGACATAGCTTGTTGCTACAGCTACACAGTGTGCATGAATTGTGACACCAACACTACTGTGCAGTAGGATTGCAAATGACCTGTGTGGTGCCAGGGCTGAACAGTACCGGCAGTTACTGCATACTCATTTAGTACATGCTAAAGCAAGTACTAAACAACTGTACAGTAACAACTGTGCAGTTGGGTGCACATGTAGATGCGTCCAGAAGGTATAAAAATGTTGCTTAAAGGTGTTAATGGAGTACCTGTGCTAAAACCTGCAGCAGTTTCAAAACATGTAAAATATTTCAAACATGGATGAACTAAGTTACTACAGGCATGTTTATTTCAAAGTCAGTATTTTCAAATTTGTCCCTTATTTCCATGTGCTCAGAGACAGCAGGGTATGACAGTAAAGGGGGAAGGTGTACACAGGGAAGAAGCTGGGGAGGACAAGGGGGCCACGTGATCCCCCCTCCCAGATTTATTTTCCCTGCTGTAGTAGTGGGAGGGGGACAAATTAAAGGCAAAACTTCAATAATTGAATTCTATACCTGGAAAATAATAATAAATGTATACATTTTCCATGTATACAATTGGGGGTCATCTTAAATTCATGGTCATCTTATAGTTGAGTAAATATGATAATTTGGCCATCTTTAAGTATAAGCTGTTATAAGCATATAAAATACTATTATATATGTTTAATTTCCTTGGTAATCTTCAATTGGTGTCTATTTCCTACAACGTAAACAACAGAGACCAGCCACAGAGCTTGGATCTAGAGCCAAAATCCAGTGGTTCTTGCATCTACGGGTAGTTTTCAGGCTGCTGGCTAGTGTATGTGTGTACATATATGTATGTACACCCCTGCACACAAAATACATGCTCCACAGCATATTTATAAGTAGGCACTTATCAAATTATGCATATTTGCTGAACAATATGCATCTACATTCTAAACCAGGAAAAGCAATTTTTTTTTGTTTTTTTTTTTAATGACACCATTGCAAAATTCTTTGCTCAACTGTCCTCAGTTATAAAGTCTCAGTGCAACATATAACAAGCAGTTCTATGAGCACTGCGGTATCTTCTGAATCACTGCCATTACCCGAGAAAACCCCAGGAAGTGGTTTGAATGAGAAGCTGGACTAGCCTTGCATAGGTATCAGCTGATGTCACAATACACACAACACAAAAGTTAGTAACAATGAGGATATTGTGAAACCAGGAATAACCTTCCCTTATCTTCAGCAGTTTGGAAAATCATTTCTAGCCTGGTGAGTACATAACTTGGGAACAAGTCAAATGGTTAATCATTCACCCTGGGTTTAGTAATTAATCTCAGTTTCAGACCAAGTCCTAAAATATCCAGAATAATGTGAGAATCGTTATGAGTGAAACAATAACAAAAGTCTGTTGGCCTACGTTTGTAAAGCAGTCATTTTTCCATAAACACTTACAGTTAAGCAAAGGCAAAAGAGCAATCCAGACAGCCGCCTAAACTAAACTAATTACAAAGGATGTTGCTCTCAAAACTTTTCAAACTAATACTTCTCTTGTGCACCCTCTCATGTTCCAGCCAATATAGATCCCAGCCAGTCTTTAATTAATGCTTCTCAGGAAAATTGGTATGGAAATGATAAAGGGCCACAATGGTTTTAATCCTATGAACAAGCACAGAGTTGCAAATGCCTCATTGTGTATTTGCTATGCAAACAAAGTGAAGATCTGAACCAATGACCCAGACACCTCAAAAGTGCTGGCACAAAGGCCATCATCCTGCATTGCTCAGGTACCCACCAACTGACCTAAATGAATCAGAGAGGAAGAAAGCCATCAAATCCTTAGCTGTATTTGATGCTTAGTATGTATACAAAATTCATCAGCCCACATGACACATACTGTCTTGATATATCCACAGCAGAAACAATAACCAGAGCTTAGGAGCATCAGGTCCTTCTGCCTAATTACACCAAAATCACATGGAACTTCAAGCCAACCCCTCCCCCCGTCCCCAACCCAGCAGGCACCTGCAAACAGGTGCAAGCAGTGAATACTAAGAGCCATATCCTGTCATCATGTCACATGTGAAACTGTCATTTATTGAAGTCAGTGGGATGTCTGCTTAGAAACTGAGAGCAAGATATGACCCCAAGTGAAAGATATTTGTGATACAAAAAATGGAAATATACGATCAGGTTTTAGAAAGGCAGCCAGCGGGTAAATAACTCAGCATAAAAGGAAACACCTGAAAAAATAAATTAATCTTGTTCCATTTTCAAATTCCTCCCCTAAATTAGCAACGTATTTACCATATTTAAATTCTATGTGGAAGGGTTGGCTTCTGTGTTATATAAAGGTGACTTTTCCAATCCATTGTAGTACATGATCATGGTAAAAATTGCCTCCCACAACACCACAAGAATTGCTGTTATGCCTCCCCACAAATGTACAGAGAGGTAGTGAGCTGTGTTAGTCTGAAGTCAAGCAGAGGACAGGGTAGGCTTTCACCTTCTAGACTAACTGAATCAGAGACATGTAACATAAGCTTTTGAAAGCTTGAGCTCATTTCATCAGATTCCATGCTTTTTCACACATGATCATTGATTTACAGCTTTCCTTCATTGTTGCCTGATATTTAGTTTTGTTTATTTGCCTTAAAATAATAGCAGTGAGGAGATGGTAAGTTACACTTTTGACCCACTGTATAATCCTACAAGTGTTTCTACACTAATAACCCATCTCACATAAAGCAGACATTTCTCTAATTGGCATTTGCTGAATGTAACAGCAGTTTCTGCAAATACAGTGGCTTTTTTTATTGGCAACCTGTTTAATTATCTCACACTTGTTAACATGGAATCTCCTTTCTGTCATTAGAGAAAAGCAAACCTTTGTTGACCGCAGATGCAATAATGTAATATCTTTCAGACTGTGTTCCTAATGAATATTACTGTTAAGGGTTTGTTTTTAAAGCTAGGATAGTGTTAACAGTTTTTTCTTGGGAATCTGTTACAGAAAAGAGCCAATCCTGACCTTCAAGTCAGTGTTTTGGTGTTTCTCTGATGTGCTTCAGAACAAAAGTTCAAGCTGTATCTCATTTCAGTTTGTCACATTTTGTTTTTGTGTAAAACTGAAAAAAAATTTGAGTTAACATCCCAGGCTGCTGGTACTTTCCCTTGCCTTCCGGTTTTCAATGTCTGTAGATACCAACATGTGCAGTGCTTTCTTTTCCTTTTCTTTCTGGGCCGCAGAAGCCTTCAGAAATTGTATTCCCATCCATCACCAAAGACTGGTGGTGTTATCACATTGGCTAGGAACAGACATTACACTTCTCCCAGCAGAAGTTGTGCCTGTGTTTGCCCTGTTGCACAAATATCCTAGGATTGGTGTGTATATACATTGCGCTCTGAATCAGGGTTTAGTGAGTGGCTGAACGCATTGCCCCTTTTCTGCCATTGATTCAATTAAGCAATCCCTGGATAACTGTTCAGACACACTTTGTGATGTCCCGCGATAAACTGTTAGTACTTTCATCCTGTGAAACTTTTAAGGATTTATTCCAGGATAATAGATATAGACATCTGAAAGACTGCATTAGGTCCCTGGATTAAAAGAGACAAATGACAAAGGACAAATCACTTAGGAAGATGTTAAGACGTGATTTCCTTTGGAAGTCAGAATGCACCCAAAGCATGTTAACGCTTAACCTAAACCCTTATGTAAATAACAGAGGGCCCACATTTTCCAAACAGATGCTGGAGTTTATGCCTAGCCTAGTGACTGAATGGAAAAAATCCACTATGCTCGTAGCACACCTCTTACTTTCCATTCCTGCTGTGCTCACATCCTATTATCATTTTTTTTTATTGGGGGGGGAGAAGGAATTTCCTTAAAAAAAATTACAATTGTAAAAAAATATTTGGCATCATTTAAATGGCAGATGCTGTAAACTATTGGAGAAATCATAAAAAGTCCAATGCGGAATACTGGCAGCAGTGGAATCAGAGGAACAACTAGTTCAGATATAAACTGTACTTTTTAACAACACATATTGAAAACAGACTCATTATTCATTTTACTTGTTAATATATGGTTTTGATTTGAACATGCTGTTTCAATAACCCCTTCTAATAAGACCTCATGTTTTCAGTAAAGCTTGCAATTGAAAGCTAACACATTTATAAACTTTGTTTATATATAGTCAGACCAGAACAAACAAAATAAAGTTGTAAATACCATTTTTATTGGAACTCAAGTAAAAGATTCATATGCCTGGGTATTTAAGTTAAAGTGGGCATGTCTACATGAGACGCTTAATGGTCAGAAGACTAATTCTACCACACATTATCACAGCAGGCAAAACCCATGCTAATGCGTGAATGTGCAGTAGATTTAGTTTAACACGCATTAACATCACTAAAAAACCATTCATCTGGACTAATGCACAGCAGCACCAATTACAGAGCATTAAGTTAGAACCTGTCATTACAGGTACTAAACTTAATGCACTGTAATTACGGCGCATTAATGAACATGTAGACGCGCCCAGTATGGCATAACTATTAGTTCCTGAAAAACCTAAATTGTAGGTCTTACGAACTACCCCAAAAAGCTACTGATGTTCCATCTTCATCCTTATTAGAGTATATATCATGGTTATCAATTGGGCCTCCGAGGAATAGCTATTGTAATAACCATATTCTGCTATCTATTTTTGTACAAAATTCTTATTAAGTGCTTTTGGGAATTTTACAAGAATTTAGAAGGATTTGGCCATATCAGTATTGCATTTTTTTAAATGTTACCCTTTCAAATGGAAGTGCCAGTATTTTTAAAAATATATTTCTAATGCTTTGTCCAGCTTCCTTTTGAATTACTCATATTACTCCAATTATATATTGCTCTCCTATGACTTTCATTAGGGAGACTGTTGCATAGTCTAGTCCAAAGTTTTCAAATTTTGTTTGGCCACATACCCTGCAAAATATTGCTGCCTATACCCAATGCATCTCTGCATGTTCATTCCTAAGGAAGGATGTCAACACTGACGTCAACGTGTGGCAATGCCATTACTCACTGAGTGTTTACTAATCAAAAGCTTTACTGCCATTATTAAAATTTAGGCACATACACCTTGGCAAAGTGCCACAATACCTACCTCCAGGGAATATGCATGAAAACCACTGGTCTAATTGATTTAACCACTGGGATTTTTCCCCCCTGATATTTGGCTTCAAATGCCATTTACTTAATTCCACCCTTTTATGCAATTTATACTCCCCTAAGAGTGCCACACCTTCCTAGATGTTCACATCTTTGAAGTACTTGTACAGAATGATATTTAGTTTAAAACCAATCAAAGTGAAAAATGTACGTTATAAAAATGTTAAATTAAAAGGCTCATCTGGGTCTTCTGATTTAGAGCCAGACTCTGCTCCTGCAGTAGTTAGTGGCAAAAGTCCAAGAGGAGCAAGACCGAACACTTGATCAAGACTCAGGAGTGTGAACACATGCCAGCATTAATACTTGAAAGAAAGGTTATGTTTAAATCAGCAACACAGTGGCTACAATACAAATCTTTAATGACATAACACCGGCCACTGGAAGATGGAAATCTCTCAGAAAAGCAGCTCCATGCAAAAGATATTATTGTTCCTTATATTGTATGTCACAGGATTATACCAGCATGATCTAAGGCATAGCCCTTCTCTCAGCCATTAGTCAAGCAGGTCTGGCTCATCTCCACTTTCAGAATCTCTGCAGCAACTGAACACTGGCACTTACACATTGTAAATTTATAATTGTAAAGATCCTTTTTGTCTGACTGAAGATTTGTATTGGCCACAGTCATTCGTAAGTGTGCAAAAGGGACCATAAAACATACCCAAATCAAAAGGGTATTGTTGCACCTCTGTGGAAGGGCAGAGAATGTCAGGGCCTTGACGGTTAATTTTCCAATGGAGGAAAATCAGTGATGGGTCGCTTGTTTATTTAAACAAGCCACATGGATGCCTGAACAAATGTAGTTAAAAAGCAGTGTTTTGGCTGTTTTTCAGAAATTTCAGCCCAAGTTGTTATGCCACATTTTCAGAAAGCAATTCTGCAACCAGAACTCAATTTTATTTAGAAAAAGGAGGCTGTCTGCACAAGCACCCCCACAAGAATCGTCAACACGTGCTCATGTATGCATGCCATCTAACACCATTAAAGCATTCCTTCAAAGACTGTTCACTGTTCACACATTGCTACAAGCAGCAGTAAGATTATATAGAACTGTATCTGCCACCTTATGATAGTGTTAGACCCACTTAACCTAGGTATAAACGAGCACACAAGGAAGAAAACACAGAAGAATCAGTCACTGTATATCTGAGGATATGGATACACACGTGTGTGGAGCTGTTTCAGAATGAGAACATTTAAAAAAGGCAGCAGCTGTTACATTCTAATTGTTATGTGTGGACAAGCTGGGAACAATATAAATGCAGCAAAACTACCCCAACTTTAACACTGCTTCATCAAGCATTAAAGCGATAGCAATTTTGCTGCATTTATTCCTGCATTTGTCCATGGCTTGTCCACATATAAGAACATGCCAGCTGCTGCCCTTTTCAAATCTCTCCAAATATACATGTGTCCATACCCTGTAAGAATAACTGAATCAAAGTAAAGCTTCAAGTTGTTGTCAGCAGCAATCCCTTGATTCAAGGATGATATCTACCATGGCTCATTGATGGATCTTCAGGAGACGTAAGAGTCCAATCCTTGAGACGCAAATCCATCTGCAGAAGTTGCAGGTCTTTCCACAAGGAAGAGTAGGCTGCAGTCTGGGATTCCTCTCTTTTTCCTTTCTCCACTCTCTCTTCCCTGCTTTAACTGCAAGACATTTTATCTCAAAATGGGCTGCTGTTTGGTTGAGGCTGCCGCACCATTGAGATTGGTTGGCAGATAGCTCCTCCCAACTCTTGATGACAGCATCTGTTTTTTTGAGGTATACCTTCCATGTGTCCTTGTAGCGTTTACTCTAACCACCAGAAGATCTCAGGTCAGTACTAATAGAGCATCTCTAGGCTCTTACGATGACAGTGGTAGGTCACCCATGTTTCACATCAATAGATGACAGTGGGGATGATGACTGCACTGCAGACCTGGATCTTGTGTCTTTCTGGAGACTAATGAATAAAGACATGCCAAAGCAGCTTCCCAAAAGAGGAACTTATGCACCAGATCCTGTGCTGGATCTCCTCATCAATATTCACACTCTGAGAGAGGTGGCTATGAAAATAGGGGAAGTGCTCAACTACCTTCAGTGTCTTTTCCTGGATGGTAATTTGAGGAGGGGGGTCATCATGGTCTGAGGCAGGCTGATAGATCATTTTAGACTTCTAAATGTTGAAAGAGAGGCTCAAAGTTCAGTAGGCTTCTCCAAAGAGATCCAGCATGGACTAAGGGTTTTCCTTCAGTGTGTGTAAAGAAAGTCAAGAATGGTTGTTTTGAATTCTTTGGCCTTAGAGCAGAAATGTCTCAGACTAAAAAGCCCCCCATACATTCAATATCAATTCCAGAAGGAAGACAGTCCTTAATGAGAACCAGGATAACTGTCAAAAAAATGGAAAACAAAATTGGGGGGATGATACATCCTTGCTTGACACCAGTTTAGCTAACAAGTGGATGTATCCCCAATAAACTACAAAGAACAATCAATCACCGGTCATGCAGAAGCCCATTGATGTACTTTTTAGGAAACCCAAAACTGGCCAATACTTTCCACAAGGCTTTGTGACTGATGGAATCAAAGGCCTTAAAAAGGTCAAGTAAGGCCATATACAGGTCCTAATGTTGTTCCTGACGCTTTTCTTGGATCTGATGGGCAACAAAAATCATGTCAAGTGCCTTATAAGATGGTCTGAAACCACACTGAGATTCTGGCAGGACTACCTCAGCAAGACGTGGAAGACAGTTCAGGATGACGCAGGAGAGGATTTTCCCTGCTGTGGAAAGAAGGGCAATACCTTGGTAGTTCCCACACACCGACTTATCTCCTTTCTTGAAGATGGTCATGATGTGGGCATTCCTCAGGTCCCCAGGGATCTCTTCACTGATCCAAATTTGGAAAATAAATTTGTGAAGTCTCAGAACCAGTCCCTTGTTACCACAAACAAATTACTGGCAGAGACATCTGAGATAGCTAAAAGCTAAACTGACCACCACTATTAAGAATAATTATTTATATTTTCCTCTTCTTCCATAACTACATCGTCACATTCCTTTTTTTTCTACACAGATTCTTCTTCAGACTAGATATTTTGGTTGTAGATACTTCACTCAGTGAGCAAGATTTCCACATGTTACGGGGCAGACTGTCGCCTCTAGGTATGGCTGAGTTCAAAAGCGTTCTAGTGACAACAGGCAGATATGTAGAAACAGAGAAACCAAGTCACAACATGAGACTGCATATCAGGCTCATTAAAAATTATTGTTAAATTGTTCAGCCTGAGTTGAGTTTCCCCTTCAATTAAACTGAAATCTGGGGAAGGGCATGTGTTCAGGTAAATTCAGAATGGAGAAGAGAATCAGATCATATTAGTCTACACTAATCTTTGCCAGGATGCCAACATCTACATCCTGGTGTCTATTTGTACTAGATCCAAATCATTTTGTCATTCTGTGCACTGCTCTGGTAGCCTCCTTGAATAACTCGCCTTGAATTAGCCAGTTCCCTAAAATATTTTCCATCTGATCACTGCAATAGACACTCCCTGGGGCTGGCACCAGGCCAAATGGAATTGAGAAACATGTAAGGTAAAGATATGTAAAAAGGCAGCTTTGTAATGACTGCAGTGCCCACAGCTGTTTGTGTTGTCCATGGCTGTTAACCTGCTTGATAGACTGCAAAGATCCTGTTCTGAACCACCGAGGTCTTACACGTGAATTATGCATTTTGACTTCTATAAGCAGGAAGCAAATTGAAACATGAAAGGAACTACCTGTGTAGAGTGGTTGTCACCTGGCTGACTGACATAAAGGGGCTACCACTCTTTGGTCTGTAGAGGCTGATAATCCAAGTCTCAGTGCACAGGCTTACATAACTGTCTTCATTTAACCTTTTCTTCTCCCTGTTCCTACTCTGAAATGTATGAATGCCACTGAGGCCAATATCAGTCCTGGGGCTCTTGCTCACTTAAGTAATCTTAAGAAAGTCAATGTGACTCCCTGTAATAAAACTACTCAGATGAAAAGGAGTTTCAGGATAAAATATTATGAAAACTTCACCTGAGCCTAATCATCCTACCTGCATACAATGATTTAAAGAAGGAAAACCCTTCAGTTACTTAAAAAAATTCAGAACTGAAACATTCCTTCTTCCAAATATTTTTTTCACCCTACTGCAAAATATTGTACAAAATGGAGTGTTGAAAATATATTTAATTTTCCCACCTCTGTTCCTTTTAAGCTTCTTGCAAATTAAGGAAATGTAACCATTATAGCTTGAACTCTGATTCTGTAAGCTGATCCAAACTCAGGGGGGGCCTAGTGTGAATGTAAAGACTCAATTGCAATGGGATGTCTTGCAGACATAATGATCAGCTTGTAAGATCAGGATATGATGGTAATAAGATGATGATGAACTAATACAATCATAAGATAATACATTCCTTGAAGGGGAATACTTCAGTACACTAGTCTGCCTCATGCTTCATAATGCCCTTAAGGTGTGTAGTTGACTCACCAAGGGAAATATCTTGACCTGAGTTCACATTTTCATTGATTAATCAGCAGCAGTGTCTTCTTTCTTTGCAGAAGGCAATAAGAGAGGAAGGATCATGGGCAGGTTGCTTTTCAAATTTCTGCTGGCATTTTTCCTTCCCAGTGTAGTACCCTCCGGTTCCCCTTTATTCCCAAGAGCACTTGAAACAACCACAGTGCTGAACAATATAGCAGCCTTGGAAATATTGATTGGTTGTCACTTTGATACCATTCCCAACAAATAAGCACCAAAGCAGTCATTCTGGGCATATGGTCTCAGAACTCTGCTTCAACAGTAAGCTTTTAAAAACATTTGGGAATTCAGCCTCTAATACTAGGGTGACACAATTGCTTTTCCTATCCAAGGATAATCAATACAGCTCTGTGCATATACAGTGCTAGTAACACATTAAGACACAAAATGCACTTTGCTTATAGTGTTATGACAAAATGCGGTGGTCACCTTTAAAGAACTGCCGGTTTTCCTTTAGGTCAGGGCTATCAGGCTTGTGGGTTGCAGGCTGCATGCAGCCTGCAAGGGGTTAACTTGCAGTACCCAGGTTCCCACCTTGCCACTGCTCCTCCCTTCATCGTTCTCGCTGCTGCCTTCATTGCTCCCTTCATCACTCCCTCCCCCAGCTTCCACTTTCTATCCAGCCTGGGGAGCTGGGGAGGGGCAGCCCATGGGGCTGGGAGAGCACGTGGCCTGGGCATCTGGGTGGCATGATGCATCCCTGGACCAGGGAGCTGGCAGTGGGGTTAGTGGAGGGGAGAGGGAATGCCCTTGCAGATGAGGCCTGTGGCCCATGGTGGTGCAGCCCATGTGGCCCCTGGCTGCTTGAAAGTTGGATAGCCCTGCCTTAGATCAACAGATAGCTCAGTATCTGCAGCATTCTAAAAAGATAATACTTAAATAGTAAAAATACAGGCAAGATTTTAAGATTCAATGCAAAGAGGAATTCCCACAGAAAAGCATACGTTATTTTGCCACCAAGGCTCTAATTCCTCAATAAATCCTGTGTAAACAGATTTCTGTGTCCAGACTGAAACACAGTGTCAACAGAGCTGCACATGGGCATGCTCACAATGAACTCTTGCAGGATCCATCCTGATTAGTATTCATCCCTACAATGACAACCTTGTCACAATACACGGGTAGTTATATGCATATGTCACACGTCAAAATGGACTTCACCCCTTTATCTTATGCACAGTCCTGCATGGAGCATCCAGAAATGACAGGCAATTTGCTAACACTTATCTCCTCTAAAACTTAAAACCCTAAGCAAAAATGGTTTGAAGGGCCTTCTGGAAACTCAGTAATATTGAGCTTTTTGCAGATATAGTGTAAGATAAAGCTACCTTAAAATATTATAGAAATCCTTGTCAGGAAAATACAAAGATAAATGCAAAGCCAAAATCAGCCCATTATCTATCTTTCCCATCGATATTAATATGAAGCAGGCTGTAATTGTTCCTAGAAAGTTGAACTAAGATAAACATAAATAGCAACATTCACAAATATATTTTCAAGCTCTAAATTTTCAAAGTGCAACACCCCAGGAGAGCTCAGTAAAATTTACTGCAAATGACTCAAGACCCATCAAGCCTTTTGTGCCTAACCTTTTACAGAGTCTGAATTATATAACCAGCTTGTCACGAATCACAAAGTCTTGTTGAAGAGACTGTAAAAAATATTATAACGAGAAAGAGGTAGAGAGCGAGTGCGCTCTTAAATCATGGTCCTGTACCAAACAATTTTCTCTTCTCTCAAAGCTTTTCAAGCCTCTTTTTAAGCACCACTCCACTTGCTGGTATTTCTGCTGAATGCATTTCTTAACCCAACTACTAGGGGAGCAGATTCCAGAAGCTTGATTCAAAGCCAATGGTCAATCATGCCATTACAGGCATCTGTTTGCCTGGGTTGCTCAGGTACATTATACACAGTCTGCTCCCCACAGAGTGATGGTAGTAATGTTGCATCTGCTATAGAGACTAACTTAATGATTATGTGTCCACTAGTCACTGATGTTTGTTAACTAACTCACATAGGGAATCTAGTTTTGTTCAGCAATCAAGATTCTTTGCCTGGTAAGTTAGAAAGAAAAGTTATAGAGAAAAAGACCCACCAAAAGAAACCATTGGTTTTTATGTGAGAATGCTTAAACAAAACAGAAACTAGGTGCCTAACCAGTCAAGGCCAGATTGAGGTTTTTAAACCACAGGTCACACATAGAAATCCACTAGGAAGAATTTTCTCTCCCCCCAGGTACCAATCATTCCCCAAATACATGTGGGCAAGATTAGTGCGTGGGCTCAGTTTGCCTTAGACAGATTTACCACACAACACACACACACACACACACACACTCTCTAACCAAATAGATGGAAAGTTCTAATTTGACTCTGTTCACGCTTCTTATACTGCATCCATGCCTGTGGTAACTGTGTATCACATGGTCATTCCCTGACAAGTCTAGCTGCTAGCTAAAGCATCTGACAGATCCCTGAACCAAAGTTCAGGAGGACCTGAATACTGTAGCTGCCATAGCATTTGCCATCAAAAGGAGAAAGCAGGAAAGAGAGAAGAAGAAAGGGAAAGTGTCTCATTCTGGAGCTGGCTGGAGTTGCTCAATACATCCCAGAGAACACTGACAACATCTCACAAATGTACTGCAACATCATGCACACTGTTAGAGTCAGAGAGAGATGGGAAAGCTAGAGTGCAAAGAAATCAAGGGATAATTTATTAAATGCATTCGTCATACTTATTTCCATAATGGAAAGTACTTCAGATCAGGAAATGAACTGCTGCCACCAACTCAATGGGTCAATAATTGCAGGTGTAACATAACTCTAAGACCACCTGGCTTACTGCACCTTTAGAGTTATCCCAGACAGTGCCTGGATTACACACATACATAAATCCACTTCCTCTTCCTACTTATTAAATAATCACAATAACAACAACAGCAACAACAGTAATAACAGGTATTACCTACTTGAAAATGCCACAGAATTTATTCTGATATAGTTGAAAATAGCTGTGTCCCCAGAATAAAACAGAATGACAAACTGACATCAAGATCAACTAATGAAAATACATGTAAATTATTCTACTGTATCATGTATCATGCATCATTAAAACACTAAAAAAGCCATGAAGAGTTAAGCAGTGCATCTGCTCGACAACCCTTCCTGTGTGGATACTTTCCTTGGGTTCAGGAAGCATATCTTCTCTCTAAAGGCTGAGCAACAGAGCTAGATTTACCGCCTTCCAGACAAGGAACCCCCCCTTCCCTCCCCCCTCCCTCCAGTGAATAATATCTGTGTACTACCTGCATTTATCAGCACTGCAATCCCATATCTTCAGTCATTCAAAGAATTTAACAGCCTGGAAATTCCTGTTGTCCATTATTTGAGGTCACAGATAAAAAAGCTAAACAGCAGCCGTAACTCCCATCAATCATAAGTCACTCACTGATAGAATGTATGGTAGGAGACCTACTGATGTAAGCTAGTCACCAGAGAAAATACCCACTGATGACGCATATCCAGGCATAAAAATAGTTACAGGGCCCCCAAAGGGATTATTCAACAGCCTACATTTAGATATTCTTACAAGAGACCTGAAGTCAATTTGCTGCTGTTAGATGGCTGGGGAGTGTTGAAGTTTAAGCTTCATCAGCAAACATAACCACAAATAGCTGGTTTAAATAAACTACTGCAATTACAAGCTGTTTTGTAAATTTTAACACTACATTACAAGGATTAAGCCTAAACAGACCTACTTACTATAAAATGCTATACAGTCTTTTTGCTTTTATTCTGTCCTTATCCATTTACAAACTCCTTTATCACACTAGTCAGGGGTGGAGAAAACAATTTAAAATTAATCCAGAGATATTCAAAATAAACCTCCTATTCCACCTACCTGAAAGTAATATTTGTTTTTATAATAAAAAGAAATTGCACCACAGTGCTTTGCCTGTGCTACAGAAACTACTCCTTCATAGCCATCATCTTCAGACAGTACTTGAGTTGAACTTTCTGCCCTCGTGTCACTTCTCTATCTTCTACTTAGAAAGGATTATACTGTTAATCTTTTACCTCACAAGCCAAAACCATGTAAAAGATATAGTACAGTATTGCCCATATCCAATACAATGTTAGTGATTTTTTTAAATGAATTATTAATTTAAAATATGGTTTTAAAATAAATCATCAACTATTATTCATAATTCTCTACTCTTTGAGGTTCTTAGGATTTTTCATATGCTGGTAATTCATGGTAATAAAATGTATTAGGATGTAAGTGGGCCTGCCAAAACTATTGACAGCAATGTTAGCAAAATTGTTGCAGCTTCTAGTAAGTACAAAATATTTGGGTGAAATCATCAAAAGCCCTCATGTAACTTATGCCTACCCTCTACTTGTTCCCGCTCTGCATCTATCAAACTTGTAAATGAGGTGGTGATGTCCCTCTGCAAGCATCATCCCTCCAGCCCCACTTCCGTTCTCAAGTCCTCTGTGCTGGAGAGTGGCAGTGGAGTGGGAAGATGACCTCAGAGACTCATTTCTGTTTCAAGACGTAGTAAGTAGGAGTGGGTAGGCAGCTGCACTTAAGACCAGCAACCCCAAATGCATTCCCAAAAAAGTAGCAATATACCCTTAGGCTTCTCCAAGTCCCATTTTCACAACTGACACAAGCACACAAGAATCAGAATCAGAATCCTACTTATTTTCAATGCAGTTTAGGCTCTAAGACTCACTTCCAGAAATAGGACTCCAGAGCCTAAGCCACTTAGGCACTTTTGAAATATGTTCTCCTTTATCATACATAATCAAGCATACATTTAGAGACATACCTCTGCCCATAGCAAGCAGGGGGAAAAGCCCATCTAACTTTCAGGAAGCAAAAGTTCTACCTCATTTTTTTCAACTCAAAATAAAAGTGCAAATTATTTTTGGTACAGTGATTTCAGACATCACTCACGTTTCTCTCCTGTGCATATATATACTGGCAGCTTGCATGGCCTAGTTTAAAAGCTGTAAGTAGAAAGGTTCATTTGTGCCCTCTAGGCCGCTGCCAGACGTTAATTTAATCACGTGATAGGATCTGAGGGATTTCATCCTGGATCCCCAAAATTGTGCATCCTACCAGATGTTCAAGGTCTTGCTTGGCAGGACACATAATTTTGGGGGCTGGGGATAATATTCCTTAGATCCCACTGTGCATCTGCTGAACACCTTGCCAGCACATTGGGGAGCCCAAGATCAGGGAGTCATTCCCCAATCCTAGGCTCCTCAAATGCTGACATGTTCAACGGGTGTATAACATGCACTTTTAATCTGCAACAAATGTAACATCTGGAGGGAGTCCTAGATAATATGTCTACCAAGTCACTAGAAAAAGCCTAGTATTGTTTTCTCCTCCTCTCATCTATTAGCCCTGTGCCCTTTCTCAGGCTGCCCACCCCAATTCCCTGCAGAGTCTAGGAATAAAGCAATTCATTTCCCAAAGAAAATGTGGGAGACAAAACAATCCAATCCTGTAGTGCACGCTATTGTAGGAGCTCTCACAACACCACAAAGCAGGTGTCATGAAGACTAGCAGAGATGCAACTGTGCAATATACCACATCTGAAAATCTGTGAAGCAGTAAGTAGCCTTTTTAGCAAGTTTGCTAATTCAAGAGGAAAACAGAGCCTATAAAGTTTCACATGCAATGTACAAAGTCTCTCACCAACAAGAAGTTATAATTCTCTTTCTTGTCAGGAACCTTTAAATAACTCATATCAGGTACACTTCTCTAAAATGAACATGATAATCATTTATCGTGGATTACCGTAATTGCCCCACATACAAGCTAGCCCCCAGTTCTATACCCATGGAAATCAACAGGAATTACTCCACTGGCTTAGATGGCAGAAAGACTGGGCCATACTCTATATTCCCCTAAATGAAATAAACACTTTTTCTAACTCCATGTTCCTTGCTTCTACATTAATGTGCTCTGGTTATCCCCAGATCAGCCTTTTGGCAGCTGCTACCAGTCAGAATATTTACTGTTAAACTGTACCAATAACTGACCTGGACTATTAGTCAGCCCAAGGTCTTGCAAGATGGGAGGGGATTAAACGTGGAGAAAATTTAGCTTCTCCCCCAAGGTGACACAAATAAAGCTTGGCTACAGTGGAGGATTCAGTCTTCTGACTTTATATCTTTCACTAAATCTTTGTGTGCATTTATGGTGGTGTATTAATATTTAATAAAAATAATAATAGGATTCTGGATGGGAATGTAGATGCAATATAGCTTCTGCTTTGTAGGATAGGATATGATTACAGTTTTTAATGGAAATATTGCAAAAATGAATGGTGCGCATTATAAAAAGTAATGCTCTTGTCTTTCATTTTAATGGAATTTTTTTATGCCAGTCTCAGCAATACCATAATTGCTAAATTTACCACCAGCCACACAATTCCCCATGCTGTCTACTTTTGTGATTCTTATCCTGAGTTTTTTTATCTTTGGCATTTACCTTATAGTCCTAGGTCCTGAGGACATGTGATTTCCCATGGGATTTCCAGCCTCCATTTAAAAAAAAAAATGTTTCTTCCCCACCCCACAGGAAAAAAGCCTTGAAAGCATGAGCTTTGATTGCTCTCATTCCAGAAAACAGAAAAGAAGGGGGGTTTTAATCATTATTTTTTAGACAATTTCATGATTTTTTAGAACCTGACTCATAATTTTTGAAGTGTTAGGACTTGGCAGTATTGCAATTAATAAAAAGAATGCTTCATCGCACCGCATGTTATATTCAGGTTTTGGCAAAAACTTTAATACAAGATTCTTTCAAATGATTAAGAAACACAAGCTTGTTCCTAGAACATCAGCTGCATCAAGAAAGGTAATTTTCTATGTGCTTATGATTTGCTGATGTACAGAAGGGGTTAATTATACTGGCAAGACATTTGGAAAAGATTCTGATGTTCTGTTTCCCTATTATCTCTTAACTCACTGTTAAGCAACTAACATTAGTTTCACCTCATAAGCTACACGATACAATAGACTTCATTTTAAGCAATGGAGCATTCAATTACTTTAAAATTCCATAGGCAACAAAAATCTTATTATTTAAGTAGACAAAGTCAATGTGAATATTACACAAATCGTGCCTCTACTAAAAACCACACATAAACAGAAGTCTCAAAATCCTTTGCTTATTCTACTTACTATGGAAAAGTGAAATGTTTTGCCAATTTTTTTGTTTCTATAATTGAGAGTATGCTCCTGTAAACCCTTCAAATTCATATGATCTAAAGCTAGTAGTAAGAGGATCAGCCGAAGACACGCTTTAATACCACAAGATTTCTTTACATTTGGCAAAAAAAAAGAAAAACAAAGCCAGTCCAAACAAACCACAATTAAATCATATAGGTTAGGGACAGACATTATACATAAATTAGTTTAAGTGAAACTGGTTTAAACCTGTAACAGAACAGATGTTCAGTGCACATAAACCAGTCTGAAAATGTCTGAAACCAGTCTGGGATAAACCTAGTTGAATGTAGTATCAAACTTAACCAATTTGACTCAAACCGGTTTATGCAATTTCTGTCCCAGACCCATTGCTGGTTTAAGATAAACCAGCCTCTCCCAGCATCCTGGCATGCTCTCTGAGCTTGGCAAGGCTCTCTGCTCCACAGCAGGACTGGCCCCTCCCTTCTGCTCCCTGGCTGCAGCTCCAGCAGAGACTTGCAGGCACAGCAGGGTCTGCCTGGCTTCCCCCTGCATTACCCCCCTGTCCTCCCCACTGCTTATCAGACAAGCAGGGATCCCCCCCCC
>NW_017728943.1:125896069-125899712 GCF_001723895.1 Crocodylus porosus | reverse complement strand
GAGTGTCTCCAATTTCACTGGGACAGGTAGACAGAACAGTGACTGCTTAGGGCCTTTTGCAGCTAATCAACAGGTCAGCTGTTAAGCTGTTTAAGGAGAGTTTGAACTAATGGAGAGAGGCCATTGTTCTTCTGATGATGTGCTAATCACTGTTATCAGCCACCTGCTGCCTTGCTCACCTGTCAGTTTGCTGCAGACAGTATAACAGAAGCAGGGAGAAGAAGATTGAAAAGCTCCGTATCAATAGCAGATGCATTCACTGCACACACCTCCTTGCCTCAGAATGCTAGCCTGAGCCACTGCAGGCATGTGCCTGAATTTCCTCAACCCAGAAAGCATGTCTGTCCAGTTACAAACCAGTTCAGCCTAGCCAGGTTAGGCTAACCTGCAAAAATTGATTCAATTCAGCCTCAGGCATTTTGAACGTGTGTCCCTAGCCATACTGAACTTTCATGTTCAGTCTTAACAAGCAAGCTTTGATCTGATAAGCCCAAGCATTGGCGTTAGAATTTTGATTCTAAAAGTTATGTTCACTTTTATATCAATCTGGAAAAAGAAACACAGACCTGGAAATAAAACACATGAAGAGTGCAGGGAACACGTATTCTCCTCACCTCTTTTCCTCTGGCCCTGTCACCCGATCAACAGCTTTATATCATGCTACTCACATCTAAGTAACATTTTCATCAAAAGCAGGTCTAGGGCACAGTACAGAAAACCAGCTGCAGGTGTGTGTAAATAATTAATCTGTATTTGGTTTGATAGCTAAACTGTGCAAAAAAAAGGGGGGAGGTTATTCCAAGCAATTGCTTTTCAGTTTTCCTCCCCAAAATGAAAAACCAAAAACATTTGTTTTCAATCTGAATGAAATGTTCTGTTTGTTCCAAAACACGATTTGTTTTGGCATAGTTAAAAGTGAGGGAAGCAAAAGACAATGGCAGCAATTGTCATTTTACCCACTAATTCAGACATCTGTGCAGGAGTTGGGTTTACACTTCCTTTTCTGAGAGGACATGAAGCCTCAACACCCACCTCCTAGGTACATGCCTCAACCCCTAAGTTCTGGCTATTCTTGCATCAAAATGCTCTCAGCTTCTCCTGCTGATACTGTTCTACTCTGCATGGGCCACTCAAACATTTAATGCACATAAGAAAATGCATGTCAGGATAACTCTATGCACTGGTGATAAGAGAAGTTCTTGGTTCAAGCCCGCCCTGTTCTTCAATCTCAGCAAGAGTTTAAACCAAAATCTCTTGACACTAAGAAAAGGACCATAACCACTGAGCCAAAGAACCATTCTTGCTCACTCCATGAATATTTAAGAGTCCCTGCAAAGTGGAATAGCATCAACTGACAGCAACTCACCCAAGAATATCCTATAGCATTGTGCTTAGGGCACTCTTCTAGGATGTGGATAATGCATATTCAAATACCCTTAGGCAGAGGAGAGAACTGAACTACAGAGGATTACTTCCTGGCTGACTGACTTATACCCTAGTTAATAAAAGGGGAACCTCCTCCTTCTCCTCCAGTTCTGTGAATCTCACGATGTTTCACTGGTCCTTGCAACTGTCCAAAACAAAACATTTCAAAAAACATTGAAAGAGTTCATTTTGATCTTTCTAAAACATGGTGTCTTCTTCATTTCAACCAAAACTATTTGGCAAAATTTGACTTATATTTATTAAAAGTCTTGACCACCCTAAAACTGCATTTCTAGGCAAGTGAATGGTTTGCTGAAACCTTTCACTCACCTGATTCCCTTTTCTGTATAAAAATGATGATATAAACAAAAATGCACTTACCTGAAAGTATTCATCATATTCTAATCTTAAAAATGTCCTCACAGAAAACCAAATGATTATTTTAAAAAAATGAGAAGTTAGTGTTACTGTTTCTTTTAGAATCATTCTATAAAATTTAATGGAAGGTTATGTATCCCTCCTATAGTATTCTACAGAAGAATTTTAAAAACCAATTCTTTATCAAGTTCTGCAGGGTTTAAGACCAACTTCAATACGCCTCTATAACATTCTAAAGAAACCCTTTGCTTCCATCCCTATTAAATGCTTTGCAACTTTTCCATAAATTTTGTGTCTGTCTCAATGAAACGGCTATTGGGCATTATTTTTTCTATCTTTGGCATCTCTCTGTCAGCCCACTTTGTGCAACTGACCCGAAGCCATTCTCCAAAGGCTGAAAAGTCACACCTTTACCAGCATCACTTCTGTGATTCCAGCCTCTAATCCCCACATGCGCACTGCAATAATCAAGTCTTTTCCTCCTCTGCTGATCTCTCTCTGATGTTAACATATGTTTTTAATTTTTTACATGACTTTCTTATAGTGATCTTTATTATTAGTTAAGCATTTTGAGAAATTTAGAAATACTGCGGAAAAATCCCACTAGTACTCTGAGGTACTTCTATTGTAAAATTCACAAACTCCCTCAGTGCAGTATAGGAACCCACAACAAAAATATGGTGCAGATTCAATACCTGACAGCAGTGTAAACATCAGCAAATTTTCAAGGAGAGTCACCAGCATCTTAATTATCTTGATACTGTCTCAGTTATCAAAAGGACAGTTTGACCTATTCTATGGTCTTGCAGTATCAGGCGAGAACCAGAGAGAATGAGAACAAAAGACAGTCACTCGCTTCCCTTCCTGCTTGTTTATGGCAAAGGAGCATGTTCTGAAATTTCTCTTTGTATTCTTATATACCTCAGCACAACTGGTTCATGTCAGTGGGCAAAACAGACATTGCCCATTGTCCCACAGGCCTCTGCTGCTCCCGGGAATCTGACTTAAGGTGCCCAGGGAATCTGAGTTGGGGTGTGCCTCTCTGCAAGTGGCAAAACTTGGACAAGCATTCCAGAATGGCTGGAGAGCACAGGCAGCTCTGGGCTGTTCACGTTCTCATGCCTTAAAGCAAACAGGCATCAAAATAGTGTAGCAAATTTATACCAACTATGTCACAGTCACAAATTGTGGGCATTTATAGAGCTTCAAGGGGTGTGGATGCCCATGGAAATGTTTACGGCACCACAAAAGCCATAAAAGTTCATTAGCCATGTTAGTCTGAAGTCAGGCAGAAGGCAGGGTAATTTTGCACTTTATAGGTCGTAATTAAAACTAATCTTAAAAATGAAAACTGATCAATATTTTTAAATGAAGTAAATCAGAATATCCCTCTAATTTAGTTAGTCTGTGAGGCGCAAATCTACTCTGCCTTTTATCTTGTGCATGACATTTGCACACCTAACAGTGCTAATGTTGAAGGCACCCTGTATCACTCATAAAAGGATCTCAAGGCACCTTGATGTGCCACGGAATGTTTGTTGACAGTCACTGACCTACACAATGGCATCACAGCCTGCATTGACACTTGAGCTATATATCTCTGTCCATCAAGGGCTCATCCATCCCTTTCCATCCAACTCAGGCTGAAATCTGAAATACAGCTCTCCCAACCCAGCTGCAGCTCAAATTTCACACTCCAACTGTGATGGCATTTTCAAAGTTTTCAGCAGATTGCCAAAATTGACAAGTCAAAAAGTTCAATCAGCACATAATACTTCTGATGTAAAACATGCCAATTCACACACACACACACACACACACACACACACACACACACACA
>NW_017728943.1:125839608-125895969 GCF_001723895.1 Crocodylus porosus | reverse complement strand
ACACACACACACACACACACACACACACACACACACACACACACACACACACACACACACACTATATGAAGCTGTTTATGACAGAAATACTAAAATGTGCAATTCACTTTGAAGGTACGTAAGCTACAAAGTGACATTTGTATTTCACAGATCTCACTGCCCTGCTCTATTGGTTATGAGTTTTTCAGCCACTTGGCTGACCCACAAGAACAGAGGAAAGATTATGGCCAGTGCAGGAAGGAAGGCAAGAGAACAGCTTGCGAACCTACATTCCACTATGTATGAAAAAGTCACTAACTGAGCACAAAGAGTACTTACCAAAACCTGTCCCTGACCTATGTGGGGAGGGTCAGATTGAAAGAGATCATAAGAAGAAAGAAAAGTGGACAGAAGACACTAGATAAAAATAAGGATATTCAGAATTCTACAGCAGCTACACTTCTCAACCCTAATTTCAAAACTAATTTCTTAGTTTTCCACAAATAAATAAAACAAAGGCCAAGAAAGCAAAGGCGGGGTGTCTTAAGAAAGCTGAATCCTGTGAAACAGTCACATAATACAAATTGGAGCAGAGAACAGAAGAAAAAGGGAACATTTTTTTTCTTTTTGAAGGGAGATCTTTTAGTCTTGCATGCAGATAGGCATCCTAGCTCAAAAGGCCTTTGAATTACAGGTCCTGCAAACTCATGTGTCAAACACAGTAGGGACATGTAAAAACAGAACTGGCAACTCCCCTACCACTCCCAGTCTCTAAGAAGAGGTGCAGACAGACGTGACAATTTTTTGCCCACTCTGTCCCCTGAAAGCGCTTTATAGCCATTACCTAACACAAGTCCACAGCTGCAGAGCACTTTAAAATGGCCCGATCCTGCAACAATCTGAATCCTCATCATATGAGGGTTCAGATGAAGGCACTCCAAAGCAAAGTATCTTCATTAATTTGTGTCTGTGCGTGCCAAGAGCAGGGCTCAGCTGACACAGCCCAGCCTTGCTCCCAGCGCTGTTTTCATAATGGGAGGGGGAGAGGGAGCAGAGGGAGCTTGTTCTGGGGGGTGCCCAGCAGGCACTAGAGGGTAGAGCCAGTGCATTGGAGCCTCTCCCACAACTCTCCCAGAGGTGAGGGCCTCCAATCCACAACCCTCCCCCATCCATTGCAGCCTGGAGAAATCCCAAAACAGACCGCCCTCTCCTGTTTTCTCTCCCTCCCATCTGGAGACATCACTGGGGGCCAGACTGGGTGGGGCAGAATTATGGCAAGATGCTGCAGAGATGCAGCCTCTCTCCTTGGATGGCCTCTGTAACAGGGGCCTTCTCCAGGCAGATTTCACTGTGGCCCATCCACCTTTTTCTGGGCTAACCACCTGCCTTCTCTCCTGCCACACCTCATTGTTAATTATTTAATTGATCTTAATAAAGCGGGAGGCTGCCCATTTCCTGCCCTGAAGCCAGGGGGCACTATCTGCAGCTCCTTTCCTCCCTTACACCGCAGCCCAGCCTCACAGATGGCATCCATAGTTCTCATAATCAGCAGCCCCTCACTGAGGCCCAGAATCCTACTGTTGAACCCCACTACAGTCCCTCCATTCTGGCAGCCTAATCCACCTTCATTCTTGGCAACATAGCTCCCTGAGCTACTTCCCCCTCATGGGTGTGGTCCCCCCCTGGGACCTTGGGCTACTAGCCCTGGCCCACCTCCAGGCCAGTTGGAACCCCAGGCCCTCGGCTCTTGGGTGTTCCTTGCAGTGGGCCCATGGCCCTTTCACCCTTCCTGTCCTGGCCCCAGCATTGACCAGTTGGGGGAATGTTCAGACAGGTTTGTGAGTCCATGGCCTCACACTCTTCCTCTGGGGTCCACCTTCCAGACCCTACAAAAAGGGGTAGGGATTCAGGTGCCACAACCCACCTTCCATCGGGGTGGTAACTGGCCTGGGATTTCCTGGGGGCTCCTGCACCACTGGGAGTCCCACCAGGCCACCCACTCCTGGCAGGGTGCAGTTTTAGGTCATACCAGGACCAGGAGCCTCCTGACCATCCCCTACAGCTCCTCCCTTACCTTCAGATGATACCGGCAGCCCTGCAGCCAAGCAATGTTGTTGCCTGGCTCCCAGCAGTAAAATGCTCTGCTTATATGGGCAGCCCTGAATCTAAAGTGGCTGCCCTAATCAGGCACCTGCCAGTTTCTGGCCCTTAAAGTGGCAGGCACAAACAGTGCCCTGCCACAGCCTCCTAATTGGAGCTTGATTCCCCACCCTCCTAACCCAACAGCTAACATCTGTTGGGTTGGGAGGATCAGTCTAACTCATGGCGCTTTCTGTGGAGCTCCATGAGTTAGACTGAGGAGCTACACTTCTGTCTGCACCTAAAAACTCATGCTGGCATAGGAGAGCTTGTCATGAGCATCTCAGTTCCCACAGACTGGAGCTCAGTGTATGGTTTCTCTTCAGGCAGCCACACATTTCATGTTTCCAGTACCAGAAGGTGCTTGACACTTTCATTAAAAAGCCAAGGTGCCCTAATGTAAAAGCTTATACCATTATGACAGGAAGATACATACCAGCACACATTTACAGCCCAAAAAACTGACACTTCCTTTCCATATGAAACCAATCTCTAGAAAAAATTGATTGTAAGCATATTTCCAGTTACATAAGCAACAGAAATTACTACACTGCTTAGAAAAGAAATTACTACACTGCTTAGAAAAGAAGCATTATGTTAGGTAAAACCTATCACAAAAACTGGAAGTTAACGTAACTCCTTAATGCAGTACTGACCCAACAGGATAAAGAAGGAAGAGCTGGACAAAGATTCCATCTGTCTGATACACAGAAATGGCTTCCCTGTTCACATGGCATCAAACAAAGTGTTGTTTATCCTAAAAAGCCCAAAAAGAAAATTTAGCTACCACATGAAATATGTTCTTATCACAGCTATAACTCCCTGCATTTATATATATTGCATTCTAATTGCTCATGCTTCTCTGAGCCTGTTAGACGGGGATTGAATAGCTAGAATAGCTTAGGGGAAGAGGGAACTAACTGTTGAGGTTTGAAATTAAAATAAAATGGAAGTAAATGGAGACCATGAATAAAAAAAATACTGAGACAACACATGGAAATATTTGAGTTTTTATAAACTATAGTTTGTATTACCAATATCAGATGCATCAAACATGACTTGTGCTTTTAAAGCATCAAGTGAAATCTGAAAGGAAAGCCAGAAGTTATTTGCTGAATATTTCATTCACAAAATCACTTCCAAAGACAAAACTCGAATGCCAAAGTACCAGAAGCTAGTTATTTCCTTACTGACAGACTATATGATCTGGCATTTCTGTTACAGTATATAGCTATTGTGTCAAATTATACTATTTTTCTCTTCCAAATTTAGTACCATATGCTAATTTCTCCTGAAAACATTGAATTGAAACCCCACCTTAATTTGTTTGTCAGCTGTTTCAATATATCAAATATTATCAATCCTGCTTTGTGACTATACTCCAAATCTATATGGATCTTTTCACCTCAGGAATTCATCAGTGATCAACAGGAGAAAATATTAGTCACCACTTTACATAACTGCAGAGTAATGCACAGGATTTAATTCCCAGTTCATCAGAGACAGGAGAATTGTGCTGGGGTTATGTCAAGAGGGATCCTTTTACCCATGGCTACGTAATGCTTCTTTACCACTTACTTTCCTAATATTAGTAAGAGACCATAACTAAACATGTAGCCATCCCCTCATGCCATTTTCCTATGGACATCTATTCTTATAGGTAATCCCCCAAGACATATAGCTACAGAATATTTTAGACACCTCCTTGATGCATACCCTGAACTGATGAGAAACTTGCACTCTGTGTGCTCTCTTCCTTCTAAAAGGTACCTTAACTTCCAATAGATTTTTCTCTCCAGCCTCCAACCTATTCTAATACTTTCTTTTCCCCTGCATGGCCACTCAATTGCCATTTGACAAAGAGCTCTTTTGGTCTAATCCCTTCATCAATGATAGAAAAAAAGTTTTCCCTCATAGCTTTGATCCCCCCTGAAAAACATTGGCTTTGTAAAAAAAAAAGAAAAATGATGAGAGAAGATAGGAGTGAGCCAGTGTTTCCAATATTTGTTGTCTGGTCATGATATTTTCAATAGTACATGTTTTAAGTAAAGCCTCATCTCCTAGATACAATAATGGCATAAAATCTCACTTTGTTTTTAAAGGAAAAGTAGATTTGTAGCCCCAGAGTTGTACAGATACGTTTGAAAATGTGACCGAAATTCTCCTTGAGACCTCAAATAAGAGGCAGCAAAATAAGTAATTTTAAAAAAATATCTCATGACTTTCTGGTAACTCATGATCTTTAATGTTATGGCTGGTAATAACGATGACCAATTCAAGGAGCAGAGACTAGCAGAATGAGAAAGAAACAACTTCACACTGCCTTGACCTCTTTTCCTAGCGAAGGAAAGATTGAGGAGGGAAAAAGCATCTCAAGGGCAGGTTTTACTTCCCTGGCTAAAAGAGTAAGATTTTCTTTTCACTACAGGCCTCTGAGCCTCACACTGAATTGAGCTCAAGTAACATGAAATGATCATTTGTTAGGCACAAGGTAGATGGTGACGAGGCAGTAAAGATCGGTTTTTATTTGATGCAAATCTCCTTCCAAAACTAAACCTAAAATTCTGATTCAGTCCAGTATTTTTTGGTAATCTAGTTTGTTTGAACAAGTGGAAGAACATATATTTAGAAAAGAGCTCTCAATCATATTAATACACCTCTTTGACTAAATAATAACTGCCTCTGCTGTTGTAGAAAGAGGCCAATAAAGCTCTGGTGACAATGAGCTTTAAAAGATTAATTTTCTTATTAACTGCATTACTATGAAGTGTGGCGTTCAGCAAGGCGAAAAAAACTGTAAACCCACAGGTGTGGCTTGCAAATTAAAAAAGAAGAATGCCTGCCCTGTTAATCTAATTGTTGTATGTGTCCTATGGTAACAATTAGCAGCAATCTCCCTTGAATCGTATAAGTAACAGCATTCTGGCCTTACCTCCTTCCCTCCCAAAATATGTGAGAAGCTTTCTAAATAAAACTGCCCCTAACCTAATCTCTGCTAACCTTATTTTCCATTTTATTTAAGGCATAGAATTATGCTTTGTGAGTGACAAATTAGGAGACCAGCATAAGGTTACTTAAATGCCACAGTAGCTCTTCAAAATGAGGCACCAGTGGGATTTAAGTGGTATATGGGCTGTGACCAGCTGTTCTGCACCAAAGTGAATGTAACCCTTGGTGCCCACCAATGCTTTAGGACCTCACGTGGCTAAGGTTCATTCTGAGCCTTGCAATGTAGAACAGAATGAGCTTCTCCTAACCTGCCTTTGGGGTAGGGAAGCAGCGTGACCACATAAGTGGGCTCCCCAGGGCAGGTGATTGTCTCTGATATGTCCTCCATCGGAGGTCTATATTGAGCAGATTCTTTTTGGTGTTGGATGGTGGAACCGGAGCTTGCTCCATCCACTCCATGCATTGAGCTGGTATAGAAGTGCTTCCAGGACCAGTGCAAAAAAACAGAAAAAAAAAAAAAGCTTTTGACATCACCAGCTTGGCATCCATGTTTTCAAATCATGTGTATCATATCTGCCATACCTTTCTCTCTTCTATTCTCTTTCTCCTCGTAGGCTGTCTCCCATTTTTGTCTTTTTATTTATAATATCTTTTGCTTGCTTGCTTGATTTCCTGTGTTCCTCCTACAGAATAACTCCCCTCACTCCCAAGCAGCCTCCCCTTTCTTATTTTATGTCCTATCCTGGCCCCCCTGATTTCTGTTCCCTCTTGAGCTCCTCTGCCTGTCTTTCTGCTGTTGCTCTGCTGCCCTGCCCCTTCCTATTGTAGTACTTGGTTTCTCTCCTTGTTTTCTCCTTCCCTTGATGTTTCTGTTGGTGCTTTCTCCTCATCCTTCCTGCCAGACTGAATGAGATACCCCACTGGGAAAGTACTTTTCAAAAATAGACAGCCTGTTCAAAGTGTTGTACTAGCTCTGGGCCTCTGATAGGAATTGTGAGCTTCGTTTACTACATTGTTCTACTTGAATGACCCCGCTATTCATTCAGGACTGTACATACAGTTCCTTTGTGAAAAAGAAACTGGGAAGATGAAGGCATCATATAATATGGGACACCATATATTAATTTTAAGCCCAAGATTTTAACAAACTATGCTTGTTGTTTATTTAGTTGGGCTGAGTAGCAACCAGGAACCACAACAATAGCAAATCTGGGAAAGTGCCCAGTACTGGGCACCGCACTTCAAGAGGGATGTGGCCAGCCTGGAGAGAGTTCAGAGGAGGGCCACCCGCTTGGTGAGAGGGCAGCAGGACAGGCCCTACAAGGAGGGACTGAGGGACCTGAACCTGTTTAGCCTTGGCAAGAGGAGGCTGAGGGGGGACCTGGTGGCTGCCTACAAACTCATCAGGGGAGATCATCAGCAAACAGGAAGAACCCTTTTCTCCCCAGCACCACCTGGGGTGACAAGGAAAAATGGTAATAAGCTGATGGAGAATAGGTTTAGGTTAGAGATCAATATTTTACAGTCAGGGTGGCCAGAATCTGAAACCAACTTCCTAGAGAAGTGCTCCTCGTGCTTACCTTTGGCAAATTCAAGGAGAGGTTGGATGTTCACTGTCTGGGGTCTTGTGAACCCAGCATTCATTCCTGCCTGTGGCAGGGGTCAGGCTAGATGATCTGTTCAGGTCCCTCCTGACCCTAGCTACTATGAAACTATGAAGTGGTATCAGTCAAATTGTTTAGGCTTCCAAGCGTTGCTCTATTCCAGCCATGCTTAACTGCTCGCCTATGGGCCAGATCCAGCCTGCAGTGCCATTATCATCCACCCTGCAGGGCTCCCCACGGGTGTAGAAGAAATTTGGTGGCTGGGGTGCAATGGCACTTCTCTGCTACTGCCCCATGGACAGCCCCAGGCCCTGGATGCTGGATGGGGCATCAGATCCTACCACATCGAGCCACACAAGGTCAATGCTAGGACACAGGGGCCAATCCCAGTATAGGAGTCCAAGAGGGGGTAGCATCAGGCCCTCAGGGCCCAATCCCAGCATGTGGGGCAGGGAGGTCGTCGTGCTGCGCCTCAGGACCAAATCCAGACCATGGATGGGCCCCGTGCTGCTCAACTGGCCTGGGAGGCCAAAAGGTTGAGCAACAGTACCCTATTCTGAAAAGTAATTGTCTAAAAATGGCACCTTTTGCTTCACCATTCTGCTTCTGGGAAGAGAAAATCACTGTTGTGAAGAAAGCCAACCCAAAGTCACCACACCACTTAAACACCCCTTAAATTGCTCAGAACAGATTTCAAAGCCTTTTTCTAGTCTTCTACACAAGGAAAATATTTGCCCACCCCTCCCCCCAAAGTGTGCCTAAAGTCAAAAGTTTCAATTTTAGTGACAAAAGATGTATTTCTTCATTTTACTAGCATTTTATCCTGCTGGTCCTAAAAACACAACACAGGTAGTAGGAGTGAGTTGAATTCTACTCCTGCATCAGAACAGTTGACGATGTTCCAACTGCAGGGATATATTCTCCTCTTGGCTACATTCATGCAACCCTACTGAAAAGTGTAGGCCAGGTCCACTAATATGCTCTGGTGGCTTGTGTACTTTATAAATCCAGCTGTTTTAAATCCAGTTTAAGGTACCAGTTTATGACTGCTTTTGCCTCACTAGCTCAGGACAGCTGTTCTAGTCTCCAGAGTAACAACATCTGGAGACTCCTACCTGCCTCTTTGAAACTGTAGCAGCCTGCGCTCCTCCAGCCTCATGGACTAGCAACAGTAGTCACTGTACTAGACTAGAGTGAGAAGGCTGGCACTGGAGCCAGGAACTGACACAGGCTGGCAAAACAATTTGCTCTTCCCTTGCACTGTTACAACTACTTGGATATCGGGAAGGAAAGCACAATGCAGCATAGTGAACCAAGGAAAACAGAGGAAGCCAGAAGTGGATTCAGAGAAAACAGTAGAGTGGCAAAAATGCAACAGATAAAAAGCATTACTTGTTACCTGTGGGAACAACAATAGTAATATATCTTAGGGGGAAAAAATAATTCCTGTGATTATACATACTGTGAAAGCTTTCTTTTTCAGGGGACTCACCAGTCTCAGGAATGATATATACTCCCCTGGCACTTTGGACTGCAATTGCCCTCACAGTCCAACACAAATTTTAATTTAACATCTTCATTTCTGAGGGGGAACTTTGAGGGAAAGCACAATAAATAATTTTTTTTTCAAAAGAGTCTGTGTTCCTCCAAGCACAAAGGCCTTATTTTATATATATGAGTGGGTAATGTTGAAAGTTCTTTTATTTTTTTCCAACTTGCTCCCCACCCCTCACTCTGAATGCATTAATACATATACCTCGAACACAATTGGGCTCTTCATGTTGCCATGCAACTGAAACCTTTGCAGTTTAAATGGCGATGTATGCCAGGGAGCATACTGTTCTTACACTTCCCATCACAGAATTAAAATCACTGCATAGCATTAACTCCCCTAGTATTTTAGACATTTAGCTTCTTGTCTGTTCATCTTTACATAGGCTTTGGGTTTTTTTTAATTCTGCCACATGTAAATAGGATACATCAAGCATAGCTATTCTTATCTGTATGAAGTCAATCTCTCACATGCTGAGCATATTTTAAAAGGCACACCAAACTACAGACTTGCCCTTTTTTGTCAAAAATGGTTTGCAGGCATGAAACAGCTGAAGCAGTGGGTAGGAAAGGTTGAAGTATATGAAATATAATATGGACTCTAAATGTAAAGAATATACAATGTGTTATTTTAGTAAAAGTTAGATGCTAATGCTCTCTAAAATGCTTATTTCTAATGCAGCCCAATTCTTCTGTAACGCCTTGCACATGTTTGTCAAGCAGATCAGCTTTGATAATAAGATTCTTATGGTAGGGAAAATCTGTATCTTTTTCCACATATGTAGCACATATAGGGGTGCCAACAGTAATAAGGGCTTCTGTAATACAAATACTGTATTTTCTTGCACATAACATACACCCAGCCCCTCAAAATCAGCTTGTGAAAATTAGGGTGTGATTATATGGGTCCACTAATTCAGTGACAGGGAAACAGTGGCAGCTTTAATTGTCAAAGCTCTGGGAGCTGCAGCAATTAATACCGCCACTGCTTCCTTGGCACCGAATTTCTGGACCGGTGGGGGCGTTGCTCCTGGATAAATGACATGGCCTCTCATGCCGAATTGGGCCAGCCTTCAGGATTGGTCCATCACCATACCCAGTGCATGGCCCTGGACCTGGTGTGCAGTCTCAGACTCAGCATATGGGGTTCAACTAGGAACATGGTTCCAGAGTTGGACTACAGGCTGATACCCAGCATGAAGCCCCAAAGCCAGTGAGCAGAGCTGGGCCTGGCACACTGCCCTGGAGCCCACAGATAGGGTCAAACTTGGCATGTGGCTCCAACCCCAGCATGCCAGATCAAGCCCAACACATACCCAGTACACAGCCCTGGACCCAGAGTACAGTCCTAAATTCAGTGCACTGGGTCTGACTCAGCTTGTAGCCCTGGACCAGTGCAAGGGGTTGGACTTGGTACATGGCTGTGGATCTGGTACACTGGGCTAATCCAAGGACTCCATCCAGTACACAGGTCTGATGGCAGGCTTGGGAGCAGGCTTGCCTCTCGCTACTGTTACTCAGTTAAGGAAGATTGTTTCTTCAGGCTGTCCTGCAGAAACAAGGTGACGACTATATATATATAGGGTATAGCTATATGCGATACAGCAATCTATAATACCTGGTAATTATGATTTTGTCTTACAGTATGTCTACAGTTGAAATAAATATTATTTTTCTAAACATAAATGGGCTGAGTTTCTAGATTCTAAAAATGGCTGCATCTAAAACTGTATTTCTTCCCCTTTTTATCTTCAAACCAAGAGTGGGATATAAAATTTCCAAACTTTAATATGCAAAATGGCCATATGTAAATAACCATTTTTGCACATAAATATCAGGCTTCTGCAGATATTGCAGCAACAACAGGACACTTAGTTTTCCTATATAGGGAGGCCTTGTCTATAACATGAATCCTTTGGTAGCATAAACAGGTGGCAGACCACCCACTGGAAAAATCTTCTTTTGCTTCCCAGAGAATCTTGTGACTGATTTTATGGATGAAAAAGCACTAGGTCATGTTATGGTGAAGGCACTTATCAGCCTCACATCATTGAAAATTATACCATATAGAATATTCATGGAAGAGTAGCAACAGAAGCTGGTAAGTGGCTGGTCCTGCCTGAACTCAAGATGACTCCTAGGCTCCCTTCTTTCTCATTCCTTTTCTCCAGAGATGGCTATTTTCATGAAATCTGGCATAGTACCCAAACTCTAGGATTAGTTTGGAGGACTTTTCTAGAGGCCTTAAGCTGAGTGGCAGAAGCAACACCATCAGGGATCCATTTCACTTACCAAGAGACCACAGTTAGAAGTCTAACAGCACTTTCAACCGTGCAGCTCTATTTGATGGTGAATGTTCTCTTTCTAGTAGTGATGATGAATTTCTGATGCGCTAGTATGCACCTCCAACACATCTGGTCTAAACGAAACCTTCACTATCCATTGTCTACTTAAAGAAGAATGTGTACTGTGGCCTGCTGAAAGCCTTTTGCAACGTCACAAGCCTTAAAAAGCCTCCAGGGACTGATTAAAGACAAAAGGCAAAGGATTTATGTTGTTAATGACGTGTAACCTCCACATCTCTACTTATGCTTTACAGTTTGATAAAACCAGGTATTATAGGGAAAATTATTAACATTTTGGAGGTTAGCATTATTCCCTTCTAAACAATTCCCTGATAAGGAAATCCATACTCTTTAGGATTCCACCTGCACAGAATCCAGTTCACCACAGCTTCTGTTGAAATGGGAAAAGGAGATGAGTTATGTTCATTATTATCTGGGTGTTTGACTTGCAGTGGAACATTGATAGACCTCAATCTAGCAAGGCACTTGCATAACCTGAAGTACATGAAGTGACTCCAATGGACCTTCAACATTACCACTTGAATACCAAGGCCTAAACATGTGCTTAAATGTTAGATTCAGCATTAGTGAGCTGAAAACCAAATGATAGCAGTAAGAGTTTTCTGTCCTTTTTCTGTCTTTGCTAAATTTGCACAATGAGGTTGAAGAATAATACTTGACTATGATTTTCATGTAAATGCCTTCCATTGGGGAATGAGATATTCCTGGACTCTCTCTATTGCAGCCTGTGTCTAATATAAAAAGTCAAAAGAAATCCAACAGTAATTAATGGTTGTTCTGTTACATGTAAATAACTAAATTTTAGGAGTTAAATAATTTTAGAACAATATCTAGAAACTGTACATACTTGAATGGTTTTCAAGACTTTTTTTATATTACCATACAATCAGATATTTCTTATACTTTACATTTCCATCTTATTACAGTTTTATAAGGGACTGAAAGAGGAAGGTTTCTTGTGTCACATGGTATTTTTTTCTTTACTGCAAAGTTTTGAACCTTTCAAAGCATAACTCTTTCAGACACTTTTCTGTAGCAGAACGAAACTAGCTCTTCTGAGGACATGAATTTCTATCAAATGTACTCCTGAAGACCAGTTTCCTAATATATTTTGTAAGACTTTCTAGATAGCCTGCCAAAAGAGGAAATAATTATAATTATACTAATAATAACAACAATAATAAAACTTCTATGTTCTTTTGACTTCTCCATTTCACAAGTTTTAATGTTTGAAATAAACTTCCTTTTGAATTAGGAGGAAGGTGTCAAATCTGTGAAAGTTATAATCTTGTATCTTTCATATATCTACTTACCACTAAGAGCTGAAAACACTCCAGCAGGTACAAAACAGCAGTACATATGCTTAGCATCATGGGGCACTGCGTAAACCTCACTCAATTGGCTTTCCACTAAATCTGATTACCTAGGAGATCACTTCTCCCATTGCAATCATGACAACCCCTAGAAGAGATCTTCTACTAAAACAATGACATTTTCAGTCAGCAAAGGGAAGATGGTGGACTTTCCACAGGAACTACAGAGGTCACGAGCATCAGAGAAGAGGGGACCACTTTCAGGATAAAATGTAGAAGCTGCTGGTTTTTTTCAGTTCAGCTTTTCCTTAGAATTTTTTTTCACCTGTACCTCAAAACCACTCAAACACAGACGTTAATACATGATTTAAAAAGCCCCTCATAAACTAGTCAATCTGGGGCAAGGGGGATTATTATTCTTCTTTCCATTTTCAAATGCTTAGATATTAACATGACAGGAGTCATCGAAGTACCTACACAGACAGGGTGAGAGACTGAAAATAATAGTGTATTAGGCAAGCTGGAATTACCTATAGGCTCCACGGGGGCATTCTAGAAGCACTTTCTATGTAAACAGGATCCTCTCTGACTTCTAAGGGAGATACAATCTCAGAAAGCTTCTTTTTCCAGAAACATAGTTAAGTCAGGGCCAGAACCTGCTTCACCACTCAGAATACCAAGTTACCATCTGAATTCCTTAAGCATTCAAACTTGTTTAAAGAAGTACATTCTTGTCTCCCTCAATAAGAGTGCTGCAGTGCCATTTTATCTCTGTTTTAAGTATTTGTCATATCTTCTGCTGAAGGGGCAATAATTCAACAATGTCACCCATGAAAAGTGTCTTTAAAATTATAAATAAAAGCAAAATACTCTGGCACTCAGCAGCATATTTTTGGAGCAAATAATCATGCTTTTACTTGCATCTGCCTATACCTTCTGTAACTAGAGAAGCAAATCCGCTAACATGTTTTATTTGGTTGTTTTTAGTGGTAAGCTATAACTTTTTAATTTTATTGTTATAACCTTCAACTAACCTTTGGGAAGGGGCTACTCATAGAAAACATATCCATACAGAGAACAGAGAATAAAATGCAATTTAACTCCAGCCAAAGTCAAAGTTGTTCCACTGACTTCACTGGGACATAGCTCAAGCCCCTATATCAAACCAAGATGCTATGAGCTGGAGGATGGGCGAGGTGCTATAAATTGCATTGGATTGGAAGGTAGTACAATCACTGTTCCCAGCAGACCAGTTTGTTTATAACTTTAAACAAACTGGTCTTTAAGAGCCTATATTAATATTTCCAGGGCAGAACAGTAGAGTAAAACAAAAAGTATGGTATATCACAACTGTAACTGTCTAATTCTCTGCACGTGGGACTCTGTATACAAACTGAATTCTTGTCAGAATCTACGTTCAAAGTCTGTGGAGATGTAAATAGCAGTGTAAATTACATGTCAAGGATATCAGTACCACCATCTGGCTGTATTTGGTAAGATAGAGTAATTTTCATTTATTTGGAATTCAGAGGACATGTTTATTAGTCTTATGTAGATGTTCAGAAACAGAAACAAAGAAAGCAATTATGACCTTTTCTACACAAAAATGTGCCTCTTCAACTACACTGGTAGTACAAAGAAGTACGAAACTATTTGTACCATTGCTGTTATCTATTAAAGTGTTTATATCAGGACATATATTCTTTTCTGGGTACAAAAATAAGCTTTACCAGTATAAATCACTTTTATATCAGTATAACTAATGACATACCAGGGATTGTAGTGCTGTAACTAAACTAGTTTTAAAAAGTCCACTCAAAATTAAAATAGTTTTATCAGTTTCTTAGTAGACCAGATTTGACAGATACCTTGCAGAAAGGCTGGGCTTAATATGTTGCATACATGACGTGAAATTTACTACCAGTGATATTCGGCACCTTCACGTTATTATTGCCAAGCTGTTCCAACAAATGATGTCTAATGTAAAATGCAAGAGTTCATGTATAATCAATCACTGGTTCCCAGGATATAGAAACCATGACTCTATCATCATGGCTAAGTACAGATAGTCAAAAAGCCTGTCGCTGAATCAATTCAATCTTCTCAGATTAGTTGAAAGTGAGTAGATTAAACTGATACACAAGTGAACAGACATTCATTTTTGATCCAGAAATGCAGCCACATCCCTGTAGTGGCCCAGGCCAGAAGCCATGGGGCACTAGAACATGCCTCCCTGCTAGGCTGGAACAGATAGCTTGGGCCAAGGCTAGCCCCCCCACCCTATGGAGAGGTGCAAAGCATCCTGGGATGCTGGAGGACTGTGAGTTAACTTGAATCTGAAGGATTCAAGAACTGGGATCTGGAACAGAAGTTCAATAAACTGATTCAGCCTAAATTAGTTAAGGATGATATTATGTCCATCCAGATTTATCTTAAACTGTGGTTTATGTGCACTGAACATCTGTTGTGTTACAGATTTAAACTGGTTCCTGATCACTTATACTGGTTCATGTGTAATTTCTAATTTCTCTAGCCCATATGTTTCAATGTAGCCTTTTTGCAGATCACATTCTAGAAAGAGCTCCCATCTGAAGCATATACAACAATTACAGGCATTGAGTAGCTCATCACAAATGAGTGAATGCCATAAGGGTGAACTGTGTTTTCACTTATTCTATTACACTAAAAAATGTGTCAAAAACAGTCTCACTATTTTAGAATGTTAAATGTACACAAATAATGAAAATAAAAAAGTCAACTAAAGATTAGAGGTGCATGATAGCTTTTGTGGGGTTTTTTCAATCTAACAGAAATGATTTTGTGACACAAAGCAGCAAGCAAGCAATTTCTATTATGACCAGATTGCCTTGGCAGGTCACTTCAGTTCACAATTCAGAGGCATTGTCACAACAGTCAAAAGAAGTTTGCACTGCTACAAACCAGGTTGCAACTAGGCAGTGGACAAATAACTACTGATTTTCTTAATGTCGAGTCTTTGACCAATACTTATTTTATTCGGCTTCTCATTTCTTTCTCTTTTTCAACTGAAAAAATTGGTTTAGAAAAAGCTGCTACTGCCTGAAAATCCCTTGTGCTTATTATTGACTTCCCATTAGTGACTAAAACCATTTTATTAGATCAATACCGAAACATTTTTAGTATTAATCAGACAAAAACAATAAACAAATATAAAAATTACCTAGTATTAGCAATATATTGTTGAAAAATAAGATATTCAGGCAGAAAAGGAGTGGATGGAATGGGGTGAAGATTTACAGTTTTAGGGTGCTGACTAGGGAGTTGTTTGGTGTTTCTTATCTTGTAGAATGTTTGTCTGTAACTGTATGTCACCCTGAGTCTTTCTAGATAGGGCAGGGTCTAAATATAAATCATCATCATGACTATTATCATAATCATTATCTAATTTAAAGACTCTGGAGTCAGTGGGAAAGCCATTACAGATCCAGCCAGAGGCAAACTAAGGCAACCAAAAAGGCTACTGAAATAAATGTGATAGGACTCTTCTCAGATGTTCAAATCCCTGAATCCCTGGAATTCAAGCACATTGGTTGTTTAAGTGAATCACTTCAATCTACTAAATATGTTACAATGATGATGAAACAAAAGCATGCAGCTACTGATGTAAGAAACAGAGTATTAGTGTTCCCTCATTTTTGTGGTAGTGAAAAGAGATTTATTCTGTATGGAAAAATACAAATATATTGTGCAGCACTGATAGCTGCACCATAGTTTAGAATGAATTCATCTCCACTGTAAAAAAAAACAAACTTAAGCATCCCCCAACTGTTCTGTATCTCATCCCAAGATATGAGCTTTTGGAGAGGGAAGTTGGGTAGTGATCAGACAAATTATGATGTTTGGAAATTTTAGCTTCAGTCTACATTTTAAATTAATTAATTAATTGATTAATTAATTATTCTAATGCTTTTTTGACTCATCGTATCTCTGAAATGGCTTGGCTTTGACACCAGTTATGTTTTGCTAGTCAGGGATGCAAACTGGTTCACTCATGCTATATATTTCTTCACTTATCTGGTCTACCCACCTAGTGCTTATAGTATTCTTAAAAGCATGTAATATTAAGACAGGCAAGGTTCTTTCGGTAAATGTGATATCTTTTATTAGACCAGCTTAATAGTATTGTTAAGCATGTAAAGTTAAGACAAACGTATTATGATTTTTTTCAAGAGGTGTACTTCCAATGTGTAATGGCTCTAATGTATTACCCCTTTTTTCCCTATAGAGTACAATAGTTACTGGTAAGCATTACAAGCAAAGGTACCAATTGGCTGGATCTACTTACCTAAATGCAGAACACTATGGTCCAGTCCTTGAGTATGACTAAAGGGAGCTAAACACAGGATCCAGGGGGAGCAGACAAAGATGCTGCTCCCCCAATTCCCTGTTTTGTTCCCAATATATGAGTTAAGAGTAGTTCTCACATGGCCTTAACTTATTCTGATGGGTATTAGCTCCATAAGCCAGAGTCACTGATTGCATGAACACAACAGTGCTCTAGCCATGCCCCATCTCTAGGCATACTGCTATTATACTTATGTCAGGAGTGGTAGGGCTGGCTTGGCATAAAGCCAGCTATTCTGGCTCCATGCCAGCAAGGGATGCCCAAAAGCCAGGGGAATCCTCAGCTGCCTGATTAGGACATGCTGGTATAAAGGGGATGCAACAGGGCTGATGAACATGCCTTTTCACGTTCAACCTGTTCCATAATCTCACCAAACATGCTTTCCGTTTTAGTCATAAAAACACTGCTCAGGCAACATACCGCCTCAGCAGGAAATTTATGGAGTTCTTGACACATGGTAGTGTAGTCCCAGATGGTTGAAACTCCAGTTCTAATGTAACAGCATATTATTTCTTATGAATATATTATTATTATTGTTGCTTCCAAACAAAACAAAGAGGTATAATTTTGATTTGCTGGACGACCATATCTGGTTTGGTATACATATGACATAAGCAAAGTAGCTATATCCTTTGCTTGTTCATTTTTATTCTTTCATACTTCAGAGTTTTTCTCTCCCAAGTAGAAGAATGGAATGGGAATGGGAGTATTATTTTCATTACTCAATGGAAATAATATCTTTTCTAGGTGTTGGCTGGACTCATTCTACTGTAGGCAATTCAAACTATTTTACTTTCTCTAAAGCAATGAATGCTTTAAGCAACTGCAGACCTGAAAAACCATAACAACTTTACCTAGTACCATGAAAGCTACCCGGCTATACAGGCTCTTTAATGCAACCCACAATGAGATGTGGTGTTCATTATTTTCCTTCTCACAAATTCATTAACATCTGTTTAATCAATCTGTTCTTAATGACTGCCGCTAAATATTTCATTTTACATCACCTCATTTACTTTTTTAAAAGATCACCAAAATTTTGCCAGTGAATAATTTATTTTCTCTGCTACCCTTCAACTATATTCTTTAAAAGACTGTAAAGAAATAAAACATTAAGGCACCACATGGATAGCAAAGAAAGATTTGAAAAGTTGTTACATTTTAAATATTGAAGTCATACTGAAACTAGTAACATGACAGAAATATAAATATAGTAGGCAAGATGATGGAACTACTAGCAGATCACTGCAGCTTTTCACATCCAGACCAAAAGTTCAAATCAAGCCCCACTGCTCATGATTAAAAGTTCTCCCTATCTTCAGCAAACTGATTTTGCCCAGAAAACTGGTGTTTCAGCAGGTGCTTTGTCCTTTCTAGGTTAAGATTCCTTCTCTAGCTCTTCACCCACTTCTACTTCCTATTTGAGGAAGTGGTCCTGATCTTCAAGGCTAGTCATGGATTAGGTCCCAACTACATCAGCGAATGCATCACCACTCACAGGTGAGCTCAGGAGTTCAGGAAGACTGTGAAATGCCATGCAAAGCTCAGGACAAACTGTTCTTGGAGAAGGCAGCTGATTGTGGAAAAAACACCCAAACTAAAACCAACTAATCCAAAACCAGACTCTCTTCAAAACTTATTGCAGTACTAAGTTTTGGCCCAACCTTCCCATAATAACCTATTACAGGGAGGGAGAAGAAAATGAGATTTGAAAAATGCACATATACAAAACACAGAAATTATGATTGTAATACATAGCCCTTTCTACCAAAGAAGAAAAGACAACTCCAGGCTGTGCATGAAAATGTAATTTACATAGGTGGAACTTCAATATTCTAGTTTTGGGAACTACAAAATGGCTAAAATAGACAAAGAAACAAACAGTCCACCTGGCCCACAATACCTTACTGGAAGTTGCAAGTGAAAAGTTATGGATTGGGTAGAGGACTAAGGCCTGGAGTTAAATGATCCAGGAAGAAATCGTCATGGGAAAATTTGGACTACTGCTGTCTAGATTTTACTTTTATTCTGGATTATAATCTCCAGTGTTGTCAAATAAAGGTTAAATAATTTTCATGAGCCATAAATCCATACTTTAAAAAACAGAGCAAGTTGAATTATCAATACTAGTGAGTCAGCTTGCTGTCATACCTGTGAGAGAATTTTTCACAATAAATTGTATTGGTTTTAAAAGCAATTATAAAATTACAGTAAACATAATATAAACTATGGGTAAGCAGCCAAAAACAGACTAAAATATTCAATTTTTAGTGCAGCAAAGTACACTGATGTAGAAGAAAATGTGTGCTTTTTTGCATTATGAATTTTCACACCCGATAATGCAAGCAATATATTCACACCAACAGAGTTAAAGAGGTGTTACAAACACAGGGATTTAGAACATGGCTGCAAAGCATCTCTGTGTTCTAATACTTAGCAGACAAAATCCTAACACTTCATTTCTTACCTTAGATACATGTAATTGGCTCATTAGAAAAATTCATAAGGATTTACATAATGGTCTATGGACTCAACATAAAATCCAAACTGGATTAGAATAATTTAATAATATAGATTAGATAAAGATACCGTATTTGTTCAGTAAATACCCTCCTTAGAATAATAATATTTAAAAATGCTATATACATATATATATTGACCAAAAATCAAAAATAACTGTACATTATAACTAATGTAACTTGGAAAATAAATACACCTTTAACAAAAACCTGGTTGAAAAGGAATGAGGAAAAAGCAATATTGAAATAAATTCTAAAAGAATTGAACATAAAACCATAAAACTGTTCTTTTCTTCTGTTCATCATAACCAAGTTAATGAATTAAAAACAGCATGTCAGTGTCAAGGTTTAATTTGTGGGCATCTTTCAGTTTGCCTGTATCGGATATTAATGTTATTTAACAGTAAAGGAGAAGGCCTCTATTTAGCTGCATCTAACATCAAAAAGTATATTGCATATACAGTGGTACTTGTGCATTTTATTATATAACATAAAACATAAATCTAAAACTCTCATAAAACAAAGGCCTATATCTACTTATCAGTTGTCTTTCTTTAAGTAAAAAATCTGAACTGAATTGAGAGCCTGTAAAACATGTCAGGTTGACACCTATGGAGAGCTCTTTCTTTCTAATAGAACAAGTACAGTGCATGTAGAAACAGTAAAAGCCTCCTCTCAAAATATGTCTCACAAATACACTGGAAATGGTGTCATCATCACAGAGTTGTGCCTCTGCTGCTGCTGGGCGGGCAGGGGGTGCCAATCCATGATGGCAACACTGATCCACCCTGCTCCACTCTCCCCTGCTGCACTGGGTCCACAGCACAGCAAAGATCCCTGAGCCAGAGCCACCAGCCCCATGGCTCTGCTCCAGACCTGCTGCCCACTGGGGAGGGGGAGCCGGGCTCCAGGCTCCAGTCTGCCATGGCTGCTGCTGCCTTGCACAGGTGGCAGCCAGGGCTCAGGCACTGCTGAGGGGATAGAGAGTGAGAACCCAGGTCCCTGTCCCTATAGCCCTGGCAGCTGGGGACCCTCTCTGGCAGGGCTGGGGGGGAGGGAGGAAGGCCAGGCAGCTGTGGGTTGGGAGTGAGGGGCACCAGTAGGGCCCAGGGGGATGTGGGTGGAGAGTCTGGGGCAATGGCATGGGCAGGGCACTAGCATATCTCAGGGCTGCTGAGTGCCAGAAAGCTGGGGGGGCACAACAGCTACAGCTGGACCTGAATCCTGGTGAATGAAGTGGCCAGGGGAAGCTCTGATTTTCCATAATAAAACCCAAAAATCAAACACCCATATTTATAGGTATTTAGAATTAATTTTATTATCATGATTGAGGCACTGGGAGGCTTTTACATTGCTTTAAAATTGCAAATATATCAATAAAACAGTGTGTTCAACTTATACGTATATATATATAGGAGGGTTTCATTTCTAATCATGGAAAAACTCAGATTTGGAGGTTTTAATCAGAGATTTTGTTATTTTTATTAGAGAATGTGCGAGTTTTAAACAGAGAAAACCAGGATCCTTGCTCATCACAGAGTGTGAAAACCTTCATCAATAACCAGTGGTTATTCTACCCTATGGCTCCTAATATTGTTAAAAGTACTGGAGCAGAATTGGTGTAGCAAAAGGTGGACAGTTTTTGAAAAGGTCTCTACTTCTGACTTCTAGCAAAGCTTACAGCAGTTCTACCAGCCAGGTCCTTGGCTTCTCTTCTGAGAATGCTAAACATGGTGTTCCTGTGATCAACCAAGATAAAATGTTATGTGATACAAGCATCTGTCTGCTAGGAAATGTACAGAAATAAGCACATTATTTTACACAGGGCACTGCAATTATTCAGCTGTAATGCTTGTAGATCTCTAATAATCTGAGCCAGATTTCAGATTATGCCATAGAGATTATATTGTACAGTCCTACCAGCCAAATCCCTGAATCATCCAGTACAACCTCAGTCTGTTGGCCCAGAAATCACAGATCCTCACGCTCTCAGTCCTTTAATATCCAAGATTCTCCTAAATTCTGAAGCATTTTCATTCTGCAAAGTGTTGTCTCAGGCATCATCTCAGGACCCAAGAGATTCCTGATTAACTGGTGACCAAGCTATTTTCCTCTTGCTGAAACATTCTCACAATTTCAATTGATAATGCTCTCTCCAAGAATTAAATAATCAATTTCTTCCCCCAAATGTAAACGAGTCCAGCCAGAAACAAATCCTATGGGACTATAACAGGGGCCCCTAGTTCCTGTTATTTCGTAGAGATAGGGTGCAGCTCTAAAGGGATACAAAGCTTCAGACAGCTAACTGCAATCAGCAATGACACAAGCAAGACACCTAGGAAAAGGGCCGAGCCTCAGCACAGGCAGAATAAGGGAGAGAATTTGAGATTTTCTCAGAGGCAACCAGACTGAACCAGACAGAGGTGGCTCAATGATGGGTGGAGCAGTGAGGCATCTAAAGTGGTACTCTGGTAACCTGAGGGCTGGCTCCCAAATTTATTATCAAGATTAAGGGGTGGCAGGAAAACACAGCAGGAAATGCCCTGGTCAGCCAGAGTGTATAACAGGTCTAGAGTTGGCAGCTAGAGAAGCCCTATCTGCTTGAGAGGTGAAGGCACCATTATAGGGACAAGCAACAATCATCAGTAATAGCAATAAGGTCCCCTGACGGTATTTCTCAAAGTGTGGCTTACAAAATAAAATTATAAAGAAGTGCCCTCCAAGAAATGCTTGTAATGAATAACAAAATTGTATCATATTGACAAGTAAGACAGTAATTAGAGTCACCTTGTAAGTCCCTTAGTCATACTGCTAAACAGGCAAATGGTTAGTCTCTAGAAATCAGTGGGAATGTACACGGGAGTGGTGTAAAAGATTCACAATCTAGTCCTAAACTTCATTAACCATATTTAGGGAAACAAACATAGTATTTCTGTGAGATAATAAAATATTTCTCTCTAGTTAGTCTAAGAAATAACTGCATTACTCCCCTATTGTCCTGCTGATTGTAAATGTTGACTTTCACTGTATATTTAAATCTTTACTAACATTGTTAAGGTTACATTTTTCCTAAACCTTTTCTTATTGTCATAGAAGCTTCTGGCTACAGCCTTCCTCTCAGTATGCTAAGTAACATGCTTTCTCTGGAGAACAATAAATGAGAGAAGCAAGTTCGAAGTGTCATCTGTCACCAGTTCCTTTCAGTGTGCCAGTAGCATCAACAAGTGGAGAGGGGTGAAGGGAAGAAGGCATAATGAAAAGATGAACAGAGGGTACACTGAATCAGAAAACTACAGTGCATGCTGCACCACTGGAGAAGAATATGTCCCAATGCAAAAAGGGTCTTAAGAAATAGAAAAACGTGCAATATTCCCCAGGTATAAAATTGCAAGAAAAAAGTGACAAATATTCCAAAACAATGCAAGAGGGGAAAGGGGGAAAAAGCTGGCAAAAGGATAGTCCTGAATAGGTTCTCAACATTTTATGATGGAAAATACAAAAGTAAGCTACTTTTCTTTTCTCTGCCTTTCTTCCATACCCAGACTGACGGTCATGTAAAACTCACATCATAATTGCCTATGACACACAGTACTCATTTGCAAGAAAAAAAATCGAATGTATTGCTGTTCTTAACAATATTTGTAAATTGTTTTTAGTACTGTTGTTGTATCCTTTCTCTCTTTCCTCCAGCCCCAGCTTCTCAGTGGCAGTGATCATAATAAAATATGTCAAGAGTGACAGGCAGTAAACACTACTGCTTTTGCACTTCATCTGTAATGAGGATGATCAACCAGAGGCTGGTGTGCCTGAGCGGCCTGAGGTCACTCAAATACCAACTGCTCTGGAGATCAACATTTCTGAAAACAACCTTCCAGCCCAAGATCAGAAAGCAGGCATAGCTCACAATAATTCCTATTCCCAACTCATCTATCATTAACAGTGATCAAACTTCATTGCAGAGAGCAAAATGACGTTAAATGGAGCATCTTGTCAAATATAACAGTGTATGTCAGAGCTATGAAAGCGTGGGGGGGAGTCCTTAAGATCACAAGTAGAAGTGTGAGACACATGGGGTGGGGGGGACGACAGAAAAAACACAGAGAAAAAGAGTCATCAGGAGCACAAAAGATGAGCTATGATTATTAATCAGAGCCTAGCTGAGAATCACAATGGGCTTTACAGACTTCAATTAAACAGAACCAAATTAATTTAAAACCATATTCAGAAATAAATATTAACTGACACAAAGCAGCCACTATGTTACTATGTTTACCCTGGCAAGCTGCCTCTGCCAGGGTGAGTGAAAGGTAAATCCATATTTTGCAGAGCAAAATTACAGAACATTTTCTGACAGAAATCAACTTTCCAGCTCCCTCCAACCTAAGTTAGTACTCGTAACAGAAATGGTATTTCATTTGTGTTATAAAAGGATGGCATAACTCAGATGACTGAACAACCGCATTGTGTGATTTACATATATGCTGCTATACTTATTCAAACAGCTAAAAAATCACTTCTTTCTCATGCTACTGCTTATATGAATTTTTAGAAAGGCAACGAGTCAGATCAACCTGTGCCCCACACCAGGAGCTACTTCCCCCCCTTTCCCCCCAAGTAGGTCTCCTGGGAAGGACAGAAGACACATCTCATGGTACATTTTGTGTAGTTTCTTATCTAAATAATACTGGCTCTTACAGTGGTCTTTGCAACAGGTTCAAAACACAGCAGTATGAAAAACTGGCAAATCTTCTGGCCCCTGAGCATTTACTGTCTGTTTTAATTCATTCAGCCATGTCACCTTTGCTCTGCTTCCAGGATCTACTGAGATTCTGACTCCTCCTGTGCATGGAATGGAAGTTGAAAGACTTCGTGCAGCCTTTCAGCAGAGTGACAGTGGCTGACAGAGAATAAACCAGACAGAAACTGTGACCATAACTCATTTAGATAATGTCAGGTGGAGAATCAGTGATAAAATTCACGGGAAGTGTTTTCCTAAGGAAGTCCTAAAGGAAATGAAATGCCAAATACAAAGGGGTCCAAAACGGATCCAAGCAAATAAAATTTACAACCCTCGCTTTCTCTCATTTCCTTTCATTTACATACGCTTATTCATTTAGTTCGGGTGCAAGGTGACTCACCATTAGCATGAGAAATGCTGGAAATTCTGTTTATTCACAAAACAGGTATGTTGGCTGTGGACCATGCAGGTGCAAGCTTTGAGCTGTTGTTATGCCCAAATAGTTCATACTTGCTATAACAGAACACATCTGCATCTTGGTCAGCAGCAGGTAAATCTCCCTGGCTCTATAGTGAGATCAGAATCAGTGCTAACAGCATTGATGGCCTTTGCAATACAGACATTGCCATGCTAGGAAGAAAACTGAAATGAGCTGATCCTTTCAAAAGCTAAAATGTGCTTCTATCAGCTAGTAGTGGTGCTTGATAAGGATCAACTTGGGTTAATTTTAAATCTACTATCAGATTTAACACAAGATCTATACATAAGAGGCTTTATGCTACTATAAAATGTCTTTTAAAGAACACAAAAATATTTTCTTTAGCATTATTAAAGGTCTAAACAGCTTCACCTCACTAGTCACTTTATGAAAAGTTTGTATGAAAACAAAATGCAGGCAAAAATCTAGGTCCAGGGGCAGCAACTCATAATATGCCTAAAATTCCAGTGTATTTAATTACAAAATTCATAACAATAATGATAATGGATTTTAATTCTGATAGACTACGCTGCACATCTGATTGTGGCTCAGTTTAAGAGAAGCTGACCTACCAGTCAGGGATAAAAGCTGACATGAGCCAAGAGAGATAGGCTTCATTCCTGTTCTGCCAGCGGTTTGATAGTTGACCATCCCTTAATATCTCAGTGCCTGTGTTTCCTGATGTTTATGAGGGATAATATTTCATCATCAATAAAAAGCAAACTGAGATCCATAGAAATTGACTTTTATTAACAATTAGTATTAAACGTATATACCATCATTACCAAGAAGTATAAGGTATAAGAATTTGCTGTAAACAAACCTAATGGCAAGCTGAGAGCATATGCTATTGCACCATTATTTCTCACTCCTCAAGGAAACTCAAGTGTACAACTGAACATGAGCAAAGACAAGATTTTCATGATAAGAAAAACAAAACAATGGCCTGACCTGACCTAAATGAAACACAGGATACTGCCCCCAGCATAGACATCTCCTTAATCCAAAACTTCCTTTAAACCACTTTGAATATGTTGACCAAAATGCAAAGAAAGAAGAAATCTAATTTATGTCGATAACATTAAAAAAAATACTGATGTTTTCTGTTATTGCAGACAACTTCATAAATAAATATAAATGTCTTTTACAGCAGAAAGCTGCTTTAAACTTCAGAATAAAATATGCAAATATCGGTCCCAATCCAGTTGATAATTTTGCACATAATTTATTATAAGCACATGAAGAGTCTCATTGAAATAAGAGGCCCTGGAATGCTTAAAGTTATGCACAGAGGAAAGGGCCAGATCACGACCTCTCAAATCAACTCCATGCTGCTGAATAATGTCTGGAGACACGTGTGCATTTACCAATTGAATATAGGATGAAATAAAGATTTGTCCCCTTATTTAAGTTCTAGACAACGATTTCAGAAGTGGGTTCTGCCACATATTTCCTGTCTGACTTCAATCTCTCTCTGCCTCAGATTGTCATCCATAATAATACTTCCTTTCCTGCCCTGTCTGTCTAGACAAGTGGTCTCCAAACTTTTTTGATTGCGCACCCCATCAGTAAAAAATTTTTGAGCACGCACCCCCAATACATGTATATTTATATAAATATACATCTAAATAGAAGTTCTAATATTTTCTTCCTGCACCCCAATGGACCATCTTGTGCACCCCCTGGGGTGTGCATACCCTACTTTGGAGACCACTGGTCTAGACTGAGTTGTAAGGGCCAGGGACTGTATATGTGTTTGCAAAGAGTTTAACACAATAAAGGCCCATTTTCGTTGAGGGCCTTTAAACATTTTTGCAGTAGTTTGTGAAATGTATTATTACTAATACGGAAGTGTCATCTTCCTAATTCCAGTTCCAAAATGTTAGTATTCTCACAAAGCTTGATTTGCAAATAGTATGCACTAGGGAATGAACACCACCTTTCTCCCTACTTCCCTTTTTCCCTCTATTAAATAGATTCAGAGCAAGCAGAAAGATGTGGGGGGTTTAACAGATACAAGAACATGCACTGCTGCCTTCCAGCTATGACTTGCTGTGCTTGCATCCCACTGTTCTTCACATCTTTGGCCTAAGTTTTGAATATAGATGCCACTAAGTAACAAAATATTAATATATTAATTCACTCTGGATGCATCTCCACCACAGTTGTTTTTGAAGTGCCTGCCATCAGCTTCCCTGCTCTGCATGCTGCTGCTTTAAAAATACAGAATGTCAATCTCCAGCCCTCCACACACCACTCCTGGCAAAACGATGCCTTTTAAACTTGATATTATTAACATGGGGCTGCAAAAATAAACCACAGAAAACATCAGTTTGTTATCTACAAATCAGTCATATCCAGTACTTATCTTTCAAAAAATATATAAACAGATACAGGTATCAGTCCATAAAAACCCTGTGTAAGTAAATCAGTGGAGAGGAAAACATAAACAAATGAAAACATATAGGTTCTCTTCTAAATACATCTCCTGATAATTTTAACATAGGTGTCAAGGAGTGCATTTACATGTGCAATCAACATGTAGCAATAAACTCCAGCACGGTTTGTGCTGGAGTCAGTCACCTGCTCCCAGACACAATCTCGTCACACGTGCCAGGGACTGAGCTGTTTGAGCCAGGGCGGAGAAGTCCCAGGTGGTGGCATTGGGCATTGGAGGGGCTGGCTGGGGCATGAGCGTGCTACAGTGGGGGTTAGCTGGCATCTGTTACATGTATCTGCATACTCGCGTGTGTGTCTGCATGCTTCTGTTGACGACCTTGGGCACAGTTTACATGTGCATTTCAGCACACTAAGCAACTCCATCATAGTACTTGTCTAGGCCAGTACTATCCTACAGCATAGCTATCAAATTTATTGCATCTTAATACAGCCACACTTGTAGATAGTGATGCCTTACTGTGGAGCTAATTAGTCAGCTCCACAGTAAAGCATGCATGTAGATGCACCCAGGTTTCTATGCATGAATGGGGGGTCTTGAAATTCACTGGGAGTAAGGCACATAGTGCCCTTAGACTCCTTTGAAATATTTTATGCTAAATACAGAAATGCCAGGACTGAATGATTTTATCTCAATTACCTCTTTTATTTGGGGGTCTATAGCACATGTTTACTCAGCCACTATTTTTACTAGGTAATTTCCTATTTGTCTTCCCTTAGCTTTGATAGCATCTAAATATGGATTCTTTCAAATGATTATCTAAACCAGAGCTGTGCTTATCATTGTTTAGTTCTCATGAAAAGCTGAGGTGGGCATTGTTGCCTATTAGTCTGCTCACGGACATTCGGGAACCAGAAATCCCCCAAGTTAAACTCTGGACTCTGCCATTCATTCTCTCTGTGAACATCTCTGGCCCTAATCTGTCTCTGGGATCTCTGCAGGGATGGGAGCCTCCATGGCCCAACAGCTCTCTGCATATGTGGAAGTGAAGGTCAGTTACCTCTGCTTTCTTGTCACATCACACACAGTGCCAGGAATCTGTGTGGCGAGAAAAGGTAGGGTCCAAACATGCTGTCACTGCCCTTTCACTAACCATGCAGCAAATACTTGCAATGGAGCACTTCCATACCAGGGAATCCCAACTTACAGGACCGTTTCAAGAGTTCTAGCAATTAGAGGTGTGCTGGGATCATGTACCCAGTGGAGGGAGGTCAGGGAAAATGGAAGACAAGGACATCAATCTCCAGCAGTTTTGGGAAGATCTTTGTGTTCTGCATCTATACAGAATGATGTAGGAGTCACCTGCACTATTCTTCCTTCATGAATTTTCCAGGGAGGAAGTAAGGCAATGTTTGAAAAATCCTTTGGCTGGCAATGACAGAACATTTCCTTGAAGAATGCTAGGAATTAAGCCATCAAGTTTGGCAGAATTTGGCCTCTCTTAAATAAATAATAAAAAAGGCTTATAGCTCTTACAAAAGAAAACCTTCCAAATGTGAACTGATGCAGCACTATCATTCTGATTCTGTAGAGCAGGGGTGGCCAACCCATGATATGCACAGTTGTGGGACAGGGAGTGCCACAAGTGGCATGGGCAGCCTATCTGTGGCAGATAGGGCAGGGAGTACAGAGCAGAGCAACAGATTAGTCAAGAAGCCCAGGGCAGGGAGCAAAAAGCAGAGCAACAGGTTGAGTAAGCAAGTGGATCATAATGGCACTTGCGGAGAATGTGGGTCTTACCTCATGCCATACCAGCTGAAATGATTAGCCTCCACTGCTGTGGAAGGTGCACTTAGTGTTGCTCGTAGGTTTACCAAGGAGCAAGTCAGTTAAAATTAACAAGATTTATGTGTCCCAAAATTACCAAAACTGTAGATCACTGGCACACTGCTCAAGAAGAATGTCAAACTTAAGCTATTTCCCCACCTACTTTGGAAAACTGTAAGCAGCTACTGATGCAAGCACTGGCACTATCATATTATTTTATTGTAAAATACTCAGTAAAAAAGAAAAAGTTGTCTTTGTTATAATCCACTGAATTAAATCTGTTTCACTTAGAACTAATTAGTCATACTTGTGCATACCTATCTCAAAAAGATTATGTATAAAATGCAAAGACATATAAGCAGATATTAATGAAACTTCAAAATACTAATTTGAATAAAACATTGAAGAGAAGCAACTTTAGAACCACTTTATTATTTTTTAAATATCGACGATAAAAGCTTTAAAGTTAACTTTTTGCTTAATATTATTATAGGAACCTTATTTGAGACTGGTCATTTTCCCCTTTACAAATCCTTCCCATACTCTATTAGCCTGTCTTCTTCACTTAAGCAGTAAGAAGTCTCAGCAGCTGGCATCCAAGAATATTTGAACAAAAAGAAGACACTGGGGAAATCTCTCTTGCCCAATACACTTGTAACTTAAAGAAAGATGATCCCAGAATCTTAAACTGAAGGAATGGCTAGCAAAACTATTTAAAAATTCTAGTATTCTATCCATGCTGATATAGACAATATTGGTATTTATTTTTAAATTGCAGGTTTTGATCATTGTTTGTGCATAGAGAAGAAAAATAAAGTTGAATTTATAGGAGCAAAAGCAGATTGTTCTACTCCCTACCAATGTGCTGTCAGGCTAGTTGGTATCACTCAGACCTGTAGGAGTCCTAAACTCTTTATTGTGGCCCCATATAAACAGTCCATCATTATTCAGCCACGCACATAAATATACACTTAAAGCACATGCATAAATCCAGTTGATTCTAATGGAGCTTAAGCATCTGCTTAAAGTTAAGCATTGTTGAACAGAAACAAATAAATGCATGCTTAACTATTTTGTTGAACCACGCCTACTTCTTGGTCATATACAATAAGTGTTTTGGCTTCTACAATACAAGCAAATTTTGTAGTTGCAATCTTTAATATGTTGTTTGTAAAAGATTGAAACTCTAATGGTGAGCATTACACCCAAGTAACTAAATGTAGGTTGGATACTCCAAAGTATTGGTCTGAGCAATTCCAAGATGGCATTACTGCATCCCAAAACTTTTCAGTTATGTTTCTCAGCAAGGTAGAAAACAGTTTATTTGATTTAAACTATTCAACAAATACAGAAACTTAAGTATTTAATTTGTATCTCATGCATCAGAGGTAAAAGCAAAGGAAATACCAAAAAAAGTCTTAAAAGTGAAATGAAGATTGCTTATTATTTTTCACTTGTCCTTTGAAAGCTGGATATGCAGCCAAAAGGTTTGCATGGCCTTAGAGTATTGCAAAACAAATTGTTAGGATGTTGGAGGTGGGGGAGGGGGAAATGTAGGTGTTAAGAGTATATGAGATTACTTTAAAATCTGCCTTCCTTTAATGAAGTCCAAAATACTTTTGTTCTCCAGAATCAGCTGTGGTGCACAGAAAATGACAGTGGTGCACTTTTGAACTAAAACACCTTCCATGTGTTTTAGTTCAGAAGCACGCTGCCGCCATTTTCTGTGTGCTGACATGCATTTCGCCACTTATTATTATTTATTTTTCTCTAGAAAATCATCATATTATTTTTCTCTAGTTATTATTCTTTATTATTTACTAACTAATTGCGTCAAGAATGATGGATTTCAGAGAGTGCCAAAAAAACATAGCCTCCCTTTGCCCCCTGCTCATCCTTCGGGACCTGGCAGGTAAAGACTCCCTCCACTGACGCCACCTCCTGCTCCAGCCTCCAGCTAGGGCTCTAACCACCACACACCCTGCTACACTCAAGAGAAGACTCACACCAAATATGGCACACAGATTGAATATGGTACAGCCTGTGTGATCTCATTTTGCAGCCAGTAACACATGCTTGAAAAGACTAACAGATATATTTTATCTATATTACATTGCCACTTTTAGTCTTAATGCCCAGTATTCAAATAACAAATGCTAACTTGGATTAAGACTTTCATGTTACCAGAGTCTTTTAGGTAAAACAGTGAAAACCTTTCCATAGGGCAGTTATTCTCCACTACAATTTATATAGCCCAAATCTGGTTAAAAAAAAGATACTGTACAGATATTATGGTATTGTTTCAAACCTACATGAGCAACATGAGCGGAAGTGAAAAATTTCCATTTTTGCTAGCACAACCAGTCACCACATTGCAATTTGCTAGCAAAATGGGCTTGCTGCAAAGTAAACTCAATGCCACAACCGCAACGGAAAAGGTTTTAATTTACTGTTAGGCACTATACAGTGAGAGGCAACTGCTCAAGTAACAAGGGCTTATGAAGATGAATCAAGTCTTTCAGAAGGCTTGTGCATACTTAATGAAGTTCAGCTCCAACAATCTCCAGAGGTTTCAAAAATTTAGATCCAGAGTCTTGACTTTATCACAGTAAAGAAAAGAGGCTGAGTCTACATTTGCATGGGGATTTCTCCTTCCTTGGAAATATTCAAAAGGAGATTGGACAGACACCTGGCTGGGGTCATGTGATCCCAGAGCTTTTTCCTGCCGAGGGCAGGGGGTCAGACTCCGGGATCTAATTAGGTCCCTTCCAACCCTAATAACTATGAAACTATGAAAGACTCTGAAGTTCAGAAGTGTTTGGTTCTTGCACATGCACTCAAACATATATATGGTCACCACCATAGATTCAGTTGTAGCTCTGTAACAAGCTAGGAATATGTATAACAGAATAGCCTATATGCTTTCTTGCTATAACCTAACATAGTACTAACTTCTGTAATAGGCAATATAGGAAAGGAATCAAAGATTACCTTCTTGCCCTCCAAAAGAAATCCACCCATTATTACAGCAGGTGCCCTGAGGACAGGTTGTAGTGTGGTGTGGTTCACCTGAGTTTCCTGTCAAGCACTGGTCAATAAGTATACCACAGGTAAAATTCATACTGGGAAAAAGGACCAAACCAAGGTATATGTTCCAATTAGGTTACACTTTAATAGGATTTAAGTTTTGCCTAAAGGTGAATTAAATCCACATGAATTAGTTGGCTGAGAATCAGGACACAAACCTTTAGAAAGGTCATGTTTCATTATGTGGCCCTCTCTTGAGGTCTGTTCTCAGATCATGCCCTCTTCTGACACAGTGGGCATGTCTACATGTGCATGTACACCTGCTTAAATTTACCAAGCAGTAAGCGGGAATAGGCCAGCGTCTACACGTGCAGGAGTTAAAGCGTATTAACGTTGTGTGTGGACTGACTTGGGACTAAAGTTAGTCCCAAGTCAGTCCATACACACAGAGTTACTGCTCAGTAAGGTGTCTACATCTGCATTACTGTGCAGTAACTAATTAGGCGTAAATTTGATTGAGCATAAATTTGATATCTGGTATCAAATTTAAGCTCAAGGCAGACTAAGTCGCCATATTTACTGTACAGTACAGGCATGCACGTATAAACATGTGCCCTTACTTCACTGTAATTTTGGTTACTGTGCAGTAAATACTCATGTATAGACATGCCCAGTGGGAAAAGGCTTGCTATTCCTTCTTGCAACCACTTTTTCAGCAATTCAGCACAAGGAAAGAGTTACCCATTGCCTTCTACAACGTTGCTGCTAAGTGAAATCATAATCATGCCTGCTAATATCACTGGATGGAAGGGAAAGTAAGCCTTGTAATAATAAGAGTGTTATTATTAAAACTCTTCCATCTTAATCCATTTCAAACTGAAGCTTTAATTTTAGGCTATCACTCTAGCTGCAAGTTCATTTAATTTTTCTGAAAACTTGCTACGCTGCTAAGAATTCTTTTTTACAGATGGACTAGTAATGAAACACAAATAGCAGATGAAATAACAAAAAACTAATGTATTTCTCTTCTAATTTCAACTTAATTTACACCTAGTAATTTTCATGCAGAGTCTCTCATGTAGCTAAATAATTAGTGAAAATTAAATTTCTCAATTTTCTTTAAACTTGCAAAACCAGTAACATTTAATTGGTGGTAAATACTTCAAGCTTTACAGCAATAGGATGTATAAAGAAATAGGGTTAATTTTAAAAATACTTTGTGGATATTTAGCTTTGAATATAATCCAGTCTACACTGATGTCTGCCAAAAAATATATAGAAGTCAAAAAAATGTATTTCTATCCCATTACCTTATATTCATAAAACAAAATCTCCCTCTCTTCACAAAGCCATCACCAAGTGTATGAAACCCTTAGGATAAACTCAGGCATAATGTTGATGGTATAAGTAAGAATTTATTAGTAAACAGCACTGGCCACTCTACACATGTACAAATGGTCCTTGTAGGGTGCATCTAAATGTGCAATAAGGTGACACAATAAACTCTGGAGCAGTTTGTGCCAGAGTATGCTGCTCCCAGGTGAAGTATCTACATGTGAGCTTGGGACAACAGCACTTCAAGATGGGGTGGAGCAGCCCTAGACTGACTGCAGGCTCAGGGGGTTCACCCTGGGGTCCAGGTGGCAGTGCTGGGTGGCAGAGGGGCTGGCTCAGGCCTGAGAGTGCCAAAGCTGCATGGCTGACCCCTTGAGCCTGCTGCCAGCCCAGGGCTGCCCCATCCCAGCTCGAAGTGCTGCTCTCCCAGTCACTGTCCACACAGGTGTTTCAGCATAGTAAATGCCTCTGCTATAAGACAGTACTGTCCACAATGTCATAATACTGATGCACTTGTAGAAAATGACACTTTACTACAGAGCTAATTAATCAACTCAGCAGTAAAATACACATCTAGATTCACCCATAGTGATTATTTTCTCTTCTAACAGCCTTATACTGCCCTACACTTACTTGCTCAGCACCCACTGACAGTGGTAGGAACTGCACCAGAAATCAGGCCAACCTCTCTTTCTTCATCCCTACCTCAAACAATGGCTGGCATTATGACTGTGCCCCTTCATAGGCAAATAGCCCAGCAGCAGCTATTTGGCCTGGCTTTGCTCCATACCCACAGAGCAGCACCACAATCCCAAAATCTGGGCATCTGAAGAACACCCAATCACATCCAACTCATTAAGCCACAAATAGAGTCAACGGGATGCAGTGGGTTGTGACAGAGTCATATCAGATTATAGACAAGGTCACACCTGAAGAGGGAGAGCCAAGGAAACAGTGGGCATGTCTACAGCATATGTTTACTGGAGACTTGCCTAATTAGCTCTGCAATAAAATGTCACTATCTACATGTGCAGTGCTATTAGGACAAAGTAAACTAATGAACTCCACTGTAGGATAGTACTGCCAGACACAAGTACTGTGCTATGGTGGAGTTATTTACAGGCTGACCCCCCAGGGCTGCCTGCCAGCCAGGGCTGCTCCAACCCCAGCTCAACATGCTGTGGTCCTGAGCACATGTACAAATGGCACACCTGGGAGCAATAAACTCCAGTGCAAATTATACTGGAGTTTATTCAAGCACACTAATTGCATGTGTAGATACGCCCAGTGAGAAGCTGGGCATCCTCCCCACACCAGAGTTGGTGCAAGAGCCAAGTGACAGTTTCCTTTGCCACCAATGGATGTGGGTTAAAACAAGCACAAGTCAATACTATTGTTTCAGCTTTACAGGTCTCATTTACTGACAACAAGCAGCTCCATTTCACAAGAGAAAGGGACCTCAATTGCCATGACAATTAATTCACTATACATTATTACATGAGAAAATTGGCCATTTCATTGACACTGAACCAAAAAACTCAAGAATCCACTACTGTGCTCACAGATCTATACCAATATTCTGTTTGTACATTTTAGATGAAGGAGTTCCAGAATTGATATTAGTTATTGATATTAATTAAAACCATAAAGTAAGAAACCAAAAAGTCTCACAAAATATATTAAAGGAAACAGCTGACTTGAACCTAAATAATCCTTCAAATACAAAATAAGACCAGTGAAGGGTCTCTGTCCCCTGGGGGAATTTTCATACCCTTATAAGTATTTTAACGTGTTACTTATATTTTCAGTCTATTATTTTAACGCTATAAGGGAAAAAAACACACGGCTAGAAAACTAACTCAACAGAGAGTGCCGATCATTGAAAATGCATGAAATCCATAATAAAGTCTGACCTTTCTTTTTTAAAAAAAAAAAAACTTGAGTGAAGTTGGCTGCTCCTGAAGTGTATATTGAAAGAGCTGGAAAAATCCTGTATTATCCAAAAAAACAAAAACAAAGCACGCAGCAGAACTGCAAGTTTCACTATACTACCCTATCAACGTATTTCAGCCCTGGGTTGGAGTGTTCTCTAAGCATTGAAGAATACTTTAGTCTCAGTCCATGATCAACTTCTGATCTTTTTGCTAAGATTATCAATGTTGGTGCCGTTTACTAAAAACTGTGTATCAATTTACACAATACTGATGAATTTTTAACATTATCCACTCTTCCTAACCAACGCCCCTCATATAGATGCTATATTCACTACCAATCATCACACGTAATACCAACATATACCAGGTTAAGTTATGAACAGACTGTAGCCATTTATTCCAATATTTGAATATAACCTATGAGTGATAGTATTTGTACTCATGTACCTTTCATCCAAAGATGCAAAATGTGTCACAGAAATAAATTAATGCATCCTGATATTAATAGTTCACTACTATTGCATCTAGAAACTGAAACACAGAGGCTTAAAAGTGCCCGGCCCAAAAGAGATGGTGCTCGAAAGAGAACTCAGGAGGTCTGACTGGTAATCTTCTAAATCATTATTGCTCTTACCCCATTATTTCTCTTCATATATCTCTCCTAACTTTATTTGTGAATATGTCTGCTCAGTTTCACACAAGAAAAAGTCCATTCGAGCTTGGGCATGGCTTTGAAAAAAAATGGACTAAACGAAGAGGAATTATGTCAAGAAAAAGCTATTCTAGAAAGATTTAATTTAAAATCAATTGATCCTATACTAAATGTATTCATATATCTTTTTGCTTCCTTTCTTACATCAGTTGTTTGTAGAAATCTCCCGAGGTAAAGACTGTAGTACTATTGCAAAGCCCAGACAATGCTGCCCTGAAAACGGGATTTTTAATCATTTTTTTAAAGCAACTGTGCCATAACCATTTCCATTCAGAGTTGACTGAATCTTACAAATTTAAAATACCCCCCATGCCTCCTAACATACCACAACATACACATTCAATATAGTGTTTGTCTTTTGTTTTTAAAAAGTGACGTTTTTGCCTACTATTGTTAAAAATACATATGGGTTGCACACTAAACTTATCCATTTCACTTGTAAACTTATCCATTGCACTCTGCTTTACTCTCATGTATTGTCTGACCTGGCAAAGACAAAATCCATTCTTATCTGTTTCTGTGCTTCTGGGCCAAAGTAGAAAGGCAGCAGCTAGAAAGGGTTAAACAAGAGATTTCCTATCAGTATTTTGTGAAAGGCAAGATTCTGTATTCCATCAAGTGAGAGAAATCTATTCAGGCCCTTTATATTCAGCATTATTCAGCACTATTTGAACCATATTTCAGGATCCTTTGAATGTTTTATGCCCACCTGACAGTCTGTCCTCTATATTATGCAAGTGATGCAGTCTCCCCAAGGCACATTATCACTCGACCATCCTGGTCTTTTCAGCTGAGTTGTATCCACTGACATGCTCTGTAAAGTGAGCCACTGAAATATAACTGTATGCTTCTCTCAGTCACTTCTTCCGAAAAAAGACAGAGAGAGAGAGAGAAATTATCATATTTCTCGCATCATCGCTAAGGCACAGCAATAACCAGCTGATTGGCTGGCTCTCCTAGATGGAAACATCAATCAGGGCACTGTGCTAGCACTGGCTCACTGCAGAGTGCAGACCTGAAACTAGGTCTCAGCCGGCTCTACTGCAGGGGGGGAAAAAAAGCACTACTTTCTCAAAGCAGGAAGAAGGGGAGGCCATGAGCGTTTCCTGTTGTGCAGCTGAAACAAGCAAAGACGTCATTACATTTACACTCCCTCAGGGTGTCAGCAGATTGAAGGCCAAAGTTCAGTCATTTCCAATGCACTGCAAGGAGGGAGGATTTTGAGGAGAAACCAGCAGTGGCTTTTATTGCTAAAAGCATTCTCTAAACTTGCACAGCAAAATAGTTAATTCACATTACCAAGCTCGGTTGCAAAGTACTCTGTGTGCCTAGAAATTGTATTTGCTCAAGATCTGAGTTGCTGCAATTTTTTCTACGGAGCTTGAGTAGAGAGCATCATTGCAATACAAAATTACGCCAAGCGTTTACCTCTTGCACACCAAGCTCTTACCTATTTCCTATGCTTATATAGCTACATAAAATGAAGCCGTACATATTTTTGAATGCACAGAGAAATCCGTTTTCACATGCAAATATTTAGTGTAAGCTTATACTTATTATGGAATTCTCCTTATGAATACTACTGACCACCCAACAAAACAAAAGTGAATAGATACTTTCCGTCTTCTTCAGCCATCTCCTTTATGAAATAACTTAAGATCCAAATGAACATTTCAAAATAAAACTACAAATACAGTGACCATTAAAAAGTCAATATGTTCCAACCATTACCATACAAAGGTACTTGAGGTTCCATAGCTTCTCCCCCACACACATTGAACAGGAGAAATATATGGTAGCAATGCTCCCAAATTGTGAATGCTGACCTTCACACAATGGCCACTGTATTTAATGTGCCTCTGGTTAAATGGGAGGCTCTTTGATGTTTGAACATGACCTTTTCCACCATGTGATATCAGATCATTGTAGGGAAAGGTAATACTTTTGATGTGTGTTTCTGATGACCACCTCGTGGCCAGAATGTGGGGAGCAGAAATAGTGGTTTCCATAACCAGAAGTATGACCTGTTACAGTTTACATTAAAGAGACAAGTGTACTTTGGGGCTGTAACATTTCGTACTCTCAGTCTGCTGGGAACAAAAGGTTATTTTGAATACGCACTGATCAGTGAGTTATATATCCAGGTGCTTATTTTATTAAAATAACTCCCAATAATGTTTTCATAGTCAACTTCTTAACTAAGCACATCCTATATATTTAGTCAATTACACGCTTAGCTACCAAAGTACTAGGTGATTTGGTAATTTTAGACCCTCTTTGCTGCAGGGAAATTATTCAAAGCCAGAACAGCTCTCAGATGCACTAGCTGGGTCACATGGTAAAGCTTGTGCTGCTACCCACATACATGTATTCTCTGACTGAAAAGGAGACATCAGTCTCAAGGGCTATGGTTTTGGAACCTACCACAAGAAATAACTTCACTTTAAGAAGCAAACTCACAGATTTTTTATACTGAGCAGTAGTTTCCATTATATGGTTTTCGAAGGAGATTCTGATTCTGATCTCACCCCGTGTCAGTTTAAACCAGAGTTTACATCAGTAACAGTCAGCTGTAAAAGTGATGAGAACATTCAAGTAAGCTTGAGAGTGTTTCCACTGAATATAACATCCTAAGCAACACAAATACTATTCATCGGCTTTCTTGAAATTAGTATACTGCACTGAAGCAGGATGATAACCTTGCCTTCCTGTGTTAAGCCTGGTATGTAAGAAGGACAGAGGTATACAGAGAGTTATACTGTACTTCTGATTGCATTAAGATGATAATCCTAGAGCAGTGTTTTTCAACCTTTTTTCATTTGTGGACCCCAAAAAATATTTTAATGGAGGTGGAGACCTCTTTAGAAATTTTGAATGGAAGCGCAAACCCCTTTAAATTGTAAATATTGTATTCACATACTTTTGATTGCTCATAGACATCTTTTGCAGACCCCTTAGACATAATCTGTGGACCCTCAGGTGCCCACAAACCACCAGAATATCAGAAATAGCACTACCAGACGAGATGTAAATACGAAAATGACTGTCTCAGTGCTACGTATTTTTTAAGAACAACAGAGCACAAAAACAAAAAGCAGTGTTTTCATACAACTACCACATCTGGAAAGTTAATCTTTGGGTAATTATATCTTACTGCTCTGTGTTATTTAAAAAAACTGTATTAAACCATCTTTAGCATGGCATAAGAAAATGGTCTCTGTTACTTGCAATGTTATACTTAAAAAATGTCAGCATTCCACTGGCTTTTATTTCCACTAAGGTTTAAGAATTTAAGCAAATACCAGTGGATAAATGTAAATGGTAATGAGATCTAATGGTCAGTTCTAATAATTATTGGTATGGGTATTTCCATTCTAAAAGGACACACTCCACTGATGGCAAAAATACTATACAACTATATGTGGAAGACCACTAAAAAATGTGTTTGCAATTTAAATAGTTTAAGGTCACCTGCAAAATATTCAACGTTCTTACAAATTATTATGAACTTACATGTACTTTGACCTTTGAGAACCCATTAAGAGAACTACTACTATGAATCACAAATGCCTTTTATTTGTAAGTTTATGTAAATATTTAAGACCTTTTTAAAAGAAAATTTGAGACACTACAAATAGAAAGACACTATCTTGAGCTTTTCAGTTGAACTACCACATCATTAAAGAAATTAGTTCCACTAATCTTGTAAACAGAGAATTAAAAGTACCCTGGTGCCATTTTTGTGAGAACAGTTTGGTAAATAAAGATAACAGGGGAGTAGCTGGTTCACTTCCCAAACTGTTGAACACATGACAGCAGGTAATTGCATATCTTCAAAATAAATATGCTGAGAAACAGCTTCAGGTACATACTTCTCTAAGGAGATGGGAGGAGTACAACTGTTTTATAGTGTATTGCTTGAGTGCCTCACCCATAGGAAACCTAAAGATTGTATCATGTTGTGAATTCTTATACCCCACAGCCATGAACCAACGTGCTACTTTTCCACTTTTTTTTGTTCATTTTTTCTTTTAAAACAATGTCATAGTTATACATGTTCAGGAAATACTCTACCCTAAAATGGGAGATGAGGATATAGGATGTTTTTTCTCTAACATACGCATCTGTGGAGTGAAACAGGCAGGCCTGTAACCAAGTATTTACTAATACTAAAGCCCCGAATGCAGTAAATCACTGAGCATGCCTACACATGACGATTTAAGGTGTGTTAGCCATTTTTAAGGTGTATTAAGGGTGCACCCTTAATGCGCACCCTTAATGTGTCTTAAAAATGGTGATTTTAGGCTATTTGCACCTAAATTTGATACCTGTAAAACAAGTATCAAATTTAGGCGTGAATAGCTGAAATGTCTTAATGCACATGTAGATATGCTAAGGCACATTAACACTGTATATGTCAACTGACTCGGGACTAACTTTAGTCCTAAGTCAGTCCGCACACCGCATTAATGTGCTGTAGCACACACGCACACACAGACAGGCATCTAAATCACCTTAATGTCCTTTAGGCAAATGTGCATTAAGTTTAGGCATGTGTAAAAGCACATGTAGACTCAAACATATGCCTTACTATACAAGGACAGGGTGCTGAATAAGGGCATAAAAGACTTTATTCAATAGATAGAAAGGGGATGTGGTCTGTCTGATTCTGAAATGAACCTGGCGCTCTGCCTGCATACTGTAGGGCATAGCAGGAATAACTTAAAAGTTGTAGTTCCTTTTATAAGATCCAACCCAAATACCAAGGAAACATCTGACTTCAGGGAGAGTTGAATAGGGCTCTCAGGAATCAGTGAGGTATGACTCAGAAGACATCTTCTTGTCTACCACACCCAGATGTCCTCAGCAGTGGTGTCCAGTGATGGATATCTATGGTGTAAGCAATTGTTCTGCTCCTCCCCAGTATGTCTTCATTTAGTAAAGTCATGATTTCACCCTCAGAAGTTATTGGAAAAAAAAATAGTAAATTGCAAAACTGAATGTTACAAAGATTTTGCTGTAATCATTAACTGACTATGGAAAAATATGGATTTTGTATTACATTCTGAATGATTCTAAAAGTTAACATGCATATGTATCCATATATTCATGTGGTATGTACGTATATTTCTACAAATTTTAAGAGAGACAGTATCAGGCAAGTAAAATCAGAACCCTAAGGCACTTTAGTAAATATCTTTTATTACTAATATCAGCATGGAAAACATAAAATAATGGGCAAAATTAAGCTATATAGCAAGCGGACTAATTGAACAAAGAGGGCAGAAGTAAGCTCTGGTTTAAACTGAGACACGAATGAGATCAGTTTACTGTTGAGGGGGCTTCAATTGAATGCTTTCATTTTATTTTTCCAAAAATTATAAGCAAAAATCTGCCATTTTCAACAATATGTATCTAATTTCAAGGTACCAAATGCAATCACTATAGTATTTACTGAAATTGTTTTCATGGAAACAATGAGAAAACACTATAGAACTGTTAAAAATATTAAATCAACTTCATAGTTGCTGTATCTCATGAATTTAAGAAGAACCTAGGCAACAATAATATTTAGAATAAATATTTTTCTTACAGGAATAGCATTTTCACTCAAACGGACCAGACGATATCAATTAAAGAAACAAAGATTAGATACAGAAGGCCCATATATTGAGTTTAAAGTGAATGTCTACTTCACAGAGTAATATTCTTGTTCAGAGAGATTTTTTTTGTGTTCCGTTCGGTTATAGTCTATTTCAGGACATTCCATCTCTTTCTCTTTAAACATTCTGAACTAATTAAATTTCGGAAGAGAGTAAAACATCTCCAAAAATGCTCCAGAAAAGCAAAGAGAGCAATTAGGGGGCGGGGGAAACGGTTCATAGTGAAGTATGTCTTGAAATAAAAAGATAATTGAACAGGCTAACAATGATTCCCAGCTATGCACTCAAGCCATAAACTTGCCTTGCTCTTTAAAAAAATGCAGAATGTAACATAAATAAATAAATAAAGGTAGTGAAATGGAAGTAAAATACCTTTCTATGCAAAGCCATCTGTTCAAAGCAGAAAATCGCAGGGGTTGTGGCTATGAAATGGCCTTGTAAGAGAGCCAAAAGCTGACAAGAGCAGCACTGGAAATTGTGGGGTAGTGTACCAATAATGGTAATAAGGGGGCAGAGTAGGTTTAAGTTTTTGGTGAGAATTTACAAGTCCCATGTCAGGTCTTGCTGAAGCCCAAACTGCCTTCAAACATCTTCAGATGACCTTTCTGTTCTTGAAACTCCACTGACACATTTTTATAATGTACCACTAAGGTTCAGATGGCTTTAAGTAGCCTGTTACTGCTTCCTGCAGCAACAGTCACTAGCTATGTCTTTTCTATAGGAAGGAATGCTTTTTTCCTAGTGTACCAGGCATAGTAAATTGGATTTCCCCAGCTCCTCATTTAGTTCCAGAGACCCTGCCCTCTACTCATTTTGTTTTCTGTTCTTCTGTGAAACTTCTGTGTCACAGTGCTCTGGTATATGCTTTGTGGTACCTGAACTGCAACAGTGGGTTATGGAGCCTGTGCATCCCACGATGCTTGTTACAGCCCTTTGGCCCCTTTAAACTAAGCACTGAAATTGCAGGTCACATGCTTGCTCAATGGTAAATGCCTTACAGCAACATCATGTATGAGGCTTCCTGCCTCTTAGGCAGTAGAGCAGACAGGAAAGACCCAGGATCAGAGAAGTACCATAGGGTTCACCCACTGCGGTTAGTAAGAGCAACTACAGGGGAAGAGTGTCTCTTCTTCCTTTCTAACTAGTGAAGCTGTGACTGGTTATTGTTTTGTATTTACTTCAGCCTGTTTTTCTCCTTCTGTTATTTAAATAAAGCCAACCTTGCCAAAAGGGTCTTGGACTAGATGTGTGTTAAAAACTTTAGTCTGCTTTCCTGGCCAGTGAGTGCTCACTGGATTATAATGCTTGGGTCTGTGAAACTGCTTCTAGTACTTTTGTGTTTCTTTTCACCACGGTACCATGTACAAGTCACATAACCACCAAGCCTTATAAAATTAGGAGACCATCTACAGACTAGAGGGAATTCATGAGCCCAAAACACTATCACACATATATTAGAAAACAACAAAGTGTGCAACTATGGTGCACTGTACGCATACCTCAGGGTGTGAAATAAGGCACAATTCAAAAGCGAAATACTCCCAACGCTCAGCAGCAATCTACGCAGGTCAGGATCCTTGTAAAATAATTTATCCTATTAACTGACCCTTTTGGTCCAAGGTTATATGTTTTAAATTCCTGTCATGTTTTTGCCAGTTGTGTTTAGTTTCTGTTTGTTTTGTTGTGATTATTACAAAGAAAGTATTTCCCCTTACCTCTTTCATCCAGTAACCCTATGGTACAGATGGATGCCCAGATATTAGCTGCACCTTAGTTCTTTCTATTCACTATTGCCAGGTTTCTATTATGCTTAACCCAGGCTTGTAGCAGACTTTTGGGACGTTTGGATCTGAAGGACCCTATCTATGTAATCAGACTGTAAAGCTTTACTGACTTCCTGTCTTCTTTCATGCTGAGTAACACCAATAGTTTAAAAATTTGCTCATTCATGTCACAAATTATGGCATTTTAGTTAAATCTGGGTCAGACCTACCTAACCATATCATCAAAATGGAAGCATGAAGGAACTAAAAGGAGATTCAGGTTTCTCTCATCTTCTAAACTACCATCTGTTGCACTTTTGTCCCTAATCCTATAAATGTTTTCAGTCCAAATGACATTGAAAGCACCTTGGGGCAGGGAATATGTCTTACTCTTTACTTCCCAAATTCTTTGCCTGATTTAGCCCAAACATTAGAAACAATGGCAATTTCAACTAAAAGTATCTTAATTTTTGATATTTTCCTTGGTTAAAGTCTCTACATATTATTTCCACATAGATATTTTGTTCCAGTGTTCTCATCCAGTGATGTTAAATATGCTAAAGGAGAAACCCAGAATGGCAAAGGTTTCCACTTACATGCTGAGATTGGCAGCAAGAAGGGAAAAAGATGTGCTCTAACCACTACCTTAAGGATTCAAACTTAGTCTCATCCAAAACTGAAAGGTAAAATCCTGTCCCTCTTGATGTTACTGAGAGTTTACTATTTTGCAGCTACGGTGAAACCAGGAGTTCATTCAAGATGGCAAGATTTTCCCGTTGTTTGCAAGCACCATTTATTTCCTGGGCACCATTTGGGAGACCTTTTCTTGTTAAGTGCACTAAGTTGAACACCGTGGGTCTACAAAGAGATTTGTGCTTGACACCATATCCAGAGTTACTGACGGTCAGAGAGCTGGAATGATCTGAATTACATTTGTGATATTTTGCATGTTTGCAACCTGTTTACAAACCTAATCAATTCAGGAATTGACTCTTTTGGCAGGTTTGCACATGAGCCTTGAGCCTTGATAACTGTAGTATAGACACACTGCTAAGATGAACTGACTAGAAGGGTTAATAAGTACTACATACAAGATAATTGTCAGGAGCCAATTCATGAATCATCAGTGATGAAGTCTCAGAAAAAAAAACCCTTCACTTTCTATGCAGAATAAGGTGAAATGATTAGCTATTTCAGAAAACAGGTGATAAAAAGAAACTAAATGTACCCCAACTTGAAAAGGTAAAAATGACAACTTGGCATCTAACAGGATATGAACGTGACTGACCCAGAGACAGAGAATAATGGAATCTACACCAGTGATTTTCGACCCTACAGCACCCCAGCATGCTTTAAAAACTTTTTAGGCATGCCATGGGGTGTCATGAAATACTTGCATACTGTCAGGTGTGCAAACATGAATCACAAGATAAATGCAAAGTTTTCAAATAGGAATCCATAGTGTTAAAAACATTCTGACCTATTGTGGTTTTTCTGGGTTCTTTGCAAAAAATTATTGCTCTATTATTTTCTGTAGTCAAAACTGAGTGAAAGCTAAAAGCTGACATTGTCTGATTGATGTTTTACCTCTGTTGAAGGGTGCCTTGAGTCTAAAAAGATTGAGAACCACTAACATACATCTACCAATCGGGACAAGTATTGACTATTATGGCACAATCCTATAAGCGATGAATAGTGAGTGCATGGCAAATAATTTTTTGGAAAGGGCACCTGAACAGATTCTGGTATCAGTTGCACCAATGCAAACATCAAATAATCTGTTAAATTAAGTTAAACCAAAGTAATACAAGTGTAACATACTAGAACTCTGTGGACACATCCAGAAGTGCGCGGGCATTTGGTTCCCCAAGACAACTACCAGTGGTGCGCCTTGTGCCGATGCTTGTTGTCCCCAGGGAACACCTGTGCCACATATATTCTGGCACAGGACGAGTTACCCTGGGGGGATAGAGGAGCCTGGGGCCAGCACTGGGTTGGACCCAGCAGCCTTACTGGGGGTTCTGGGGGCCTTCTGGAGCTGCAGCAGTGTTGATCCTACCGCGCAGAACCTAGCTGGCAGCGGAGTGTGGCTCTGGCCAGCCAGGCTCCCGCTTTGTGTGCCACTCCAATTTCTTTTTCCGCAGGTTTTTTTACCCCTGCAGTGGTCAACCCCCCCCCCCCCTCCCCTTTTGCAGCACAGAGAACAATTGAACTCGCAGTATGTGGTGCTGCAGATATGTCTGCGGCGCCACATACTGCAGGGTTGCATTCATCTGGATGTGACCTGTGCGTGCATTTGCATGTGGACATGTACAGGTGTGTGCATGCACACACACAGACGCTAATGTCTACACACTAATAGCTTGAAATGTTAACTTTATTTATAAGAATATTAAAAGACAACTCAAAGGAAAGACGATGGGACAAATTTTGCTCTTAGTTACAAGCAATATAAATCTGAAACCACAGACTCTGACGGCATTATTCCAGCTACATTGCACTGTATCAAGACTAAATATATATACCTCTTTATGCAGTATGACAAAAACAAAATCTTTAATTTTCTATACAAATTTACATCCATTTTCTAAAAAAACCAGCAATCCAGCAGCAGAGCTGAAGTGCATTCTGTAGCTGAGAACCAAACACCAGTATCATTCCTCCATATGGTGACAATATATGGCTGCCCCATGGAACTGAGCCAGAAAGTATGGGGCACCTCTGTCCTATAGCCCACGTGTCTGTAAATAATCACACTATCTATTTTTACACACTTAGTTTGCCAGACAATCCACTTGACTGAGACAGAGTCAGTCAAAATTGTTTTCCATTATTGCCTTCTGTGCTGGTTAAGCAACTACTGGCCAGGATCAAATGACACTGCAACTAAATTAAACCAAAATGGCGTGTAAGCAAATGTAAATAGAAATACTTTCACATGCTGAGTGAGAGGTCTGCCTTGAAATGCCTTGAGTGAAAGACAAGCAAGGAAGAGTGAAACAGTAAAAATTAAAGAATATTACCACTTACATTAATCCAAGATGGTGACAGCCACTTCTTTTGAAATTTAGCTTCCGGCTGACATATGTTCACATGACTTTTGCAGCTAAAATGCAAAATCCTCAGCTGAGGCAAAGCTATATAGTAAGAGTACAGTTATGTTGGAGATGTTATGTAATAGGGAAATTTGGTTTGACGAACATAACTTCTAGTAGGGAAGAATGCCTCACTGTCAGTCACATTAACAACCCCCTGCACACACTTATCTTCCCCTCTGTATTCCACTGCTAACTAGCTTCCATCTGAACATACACATTTAGTGCTGTCCTTTTCTGTTTTTTCTGCTTTATTTCAAAGGGTGCAAAGTCTAGACAGAAAGAATACCCCTCTCTTCTGCTTATCCCATATGTAAAGAAGGACCTACAGATAATATAGATCAATGATTCTTTAAACAGGGTGCTGCAGCACTCTGGGATGCCACAAGAGCCTTTCAAGGGTCCTGCAGCACAGATGCCACAGCTACTGTCAGTGCTCCATGTGCCTCATGTAGAGTCAGACCAGAACTGCAGCAAAAGCATGTACATCTGCCTGCATTAGGATTATCAGACAGACAGAAGAGCCCACTCTATGGCAGGACTTCCCAGTTCAACCCTGCATGCTCCTCCCAGAAACAGTGTGGTATAACCCCAGGTGAAAACCACTGAAGTTAGCTGATGAAGCATAACAGTGGTTCTCAACCAGGATGGTGTCAAATACAAGACGGTGTTACGGAGAGGTGCCCAGAATATAAAAAGGTTAAGAACCATTGAATTAGATCATGCTTTGACCCTGTTTCTGCATGCCTTTCCTACCCTTGTAATGTGAAGGGTGGTTTGAGGAATAGGGTAAAGGAAAATTAAAATTGTGGGTGTTCATATCCACTAAATCTAAGCCACCTGACCTTTAGTGGGGAACAATGAGCAAAGGCCTCAGCTACCACTACCTGTCAGTGGGCATGTCTACACATGAAATTGGATGCAATAAACTCTGGCACAGTTTGCACTGGAATTTATTGCTCCCAGGTGCGGGGTTGACACGTACACCTGGGACTGCAGCATGCTAAGCCGGGATAGAGCAGATGCCCCATCAGTCTTCCAGCCTGGAGCTACTCTGACACAGCTCAACATGCTGCGGAGGGGCTAGCTGGGGCATGAGGGTGCTACAATGCAGGGCTAGCCAGCTGCCAGCCCTTCACTGCAGCACCTTCATGCCCCAACCAGCCCTGATCAGCATCTACACATGCACTGCGACAAAGTAAATAATTCTGCCTTAGGACAGTACTTGTGTTGGGTAGCACTATCCTACAGCAGAGTTAATTAGCTCACTCTGGCATAATAGCACCATCCATGTAGACACTGGCACTTTACTGCAGAGCTAATTAGTCAAATTCACAGTTAACTTCTTGTGTAAAGGTGCCCAGGATGTAGTATAGCCATTACAAAGCCACTCAGCACCATTTTTTCAGGCTGAGGAAAGCAGAGGAGGATTTCCCTCCTTAAAGAATTAGCCTTTGTCACTGTTCGTCTGGAAGTTACCTTAGCCCTCATAAAAAGTATCACATCATCAGTCTTGGAGAATGAAATCAGCACAGCCAAGCAGCAGGACAAGCATTCCCCATCTCTGCTTCAGAGGAGCCACAGTTCCATTTGCATGCCCATTCATGCTTGTCTGCTAGACTGTTCGCAAACATGACAACTGAAATGTTTTGTTCTTATGAAATTACACAAATATCACAAACTTATTTCACGGAAGCCACTAAAAAGCTACCAGATGGTAACATCTTTCAATTATTGGTGAACCAAGCCAACATCCAACTACAGATTCAGATGGTGCTGAATATATTTAACATCTCTCTGTTCTCCCTCTTAACATCTTGGGGACTGAAAGCAGTGATAGCAACCAAACAAAGCAAAAGAGACACACTATGTGAACTGCCCTACAATTCTACTGGGTTGTGATTGTGCTGCCTTGTAATCCTGCTCTTTTCCAAAGACAGCTTTCCAAGCCTGCACTAAGAGTTACACCAAAGTACATTATAGTCTTTAGTAAAGAATGGATCATTCTGAAGCTTTCTAAAGAGCATTCATAACCTGCCATGATAAATCAGGTCAAAGTCATGAATAATTCTGTACATTTTTTCCTGGGAATTTAAAAGATGTGGTAAAATAAAAAAATGAATAGTATATAAAAGATGTGAATAGTATGTAAAAGCAGACTTTAGATTGCTCATGATCAATCCCCATAATGGAGGTCAACATCAGCAACACATGGTTCATGTACCATTGTCTTCATCCCAATTTCCTTCCTACCACATTAACCGTGGAGTTAGAAGCACAAAAACTTTTAAAAATCAAAATCTTTGCTATTTTGCTAACATCTGGGCATGATTTCTTCATCAGATACATTACTTTTATTAGAAACTTAAATCCTAATGATAATCACACAGTGGTTCAGGTATATTGGTAACATCCTAATCAAGCATTTTCAGGAATCAACTATATATCAACAAGTCAAATGAAATGAAAATAATCTGCCCACAACTTAAGTTTTAGGGAGCACTTACAGACTGTATCTAACAGCTCAATCTTATGGTTGGCAAATTTCCCATTTACTTCTGTGGGAACTTTGCCTCTATCAGGACTGGAGGACTAGGCACAAATCATCGATTAACATGCTACATTTTGCGTTCCACTTTTGAGAAGGACTGTGAAAACAGTTACATACAAATACTTTGGAAGGTATAGTAAAGAAAAAACTTTCTTCTAAACATTTATTTAATTTATTTAAAATGGATCTGTTTATGCTCTGCGGTATGCACATCAAATCAGATTCTCATAAGGATTAAAAAGTATAGAAAAATTTTGCCCTTGTCATAAATTAAGAAACTCCCATGGATCTCCCATTAATGAAATCCTGGTTCTAGTGAAGTCAATGGAGAAACTCTTAACTTCAACAGGATCAGGTTTTAATTCTATGAATCTGTATATGTCCAGTTTGTCTTTTTAAAAAACATTCTTGTCCCACCAAGCAAGAAAAACAAATGCATTTAATCTTACAAATGTAATGGACCATGTAATCTTGTTAGAAGACAAATGCAATTATCTTCCTTCTGGTTATTTTCACAAGTTGTAGTTACATGTAAAACAAGCACTGTAAGATTAAAAAAAAATCCACTGCACCAAGATGCTAGAAATTATCTCATACACACACAAAAGCTGGCTCACATAAACTACATGGTTTAGTCCTGTTCTCAAAAGTGACTAGGCAAAAAATGCCACCACCTAACTCAGTAGGTCTACCTGCTCAACTTATTTATAGTCCTGTTTTTTCACCAGAATTCTTCTGAGACTGTTTTTTTACTTTTTTTTATTCTTCCTCTCTTCATATCTCTGGCCTTCTAGGAGAGACTGAGTTGGATTTTACTCTGCCTCCTGGAACATCCAGGAAATCAGTTACAACTGGGCACACAGTCTGAAGGCAAGACAAAGAAAATACACAAGGTACAACTTTAGGCAATCCGGTAGCACAGGTTTCAATGAGGGCCAAGTTTGCTTTCATCAATTTATTTTTGGTGATGTTTACTTGTCATCAGAAACATTTTATCTGGGAATCACTTAGAGACAATACATGTGGAATTCCAAAATGAGTAGAAATAGACTTAGAAATCCTTGAACCTTATTCCAGACATTGCTAATTCTCATCACAAGCATCTGTTCTGCCCACTTATTGGCCATTCTCTGTAACTAAATATTATCACATCTTCCTGTCAACAAAGAACACCCCCATTATTAGCCCATAAAACAGTGTGTTAAATGTTTCTTGACTAGTTTTGACATGTTTAGGCAACAAAAAGTTATTTTTGTTTTATGATAGCCACAAACCAAAGTAAAGGCAAAATGCATATGACTTAATAGTAGGTTTTATGTTAGCGTCACCATTAAAAAGGTATGCAGTAAATTTGTATTCTAGTTACCTTGAAAAAATCTAACATGCACTTTTTAGTGAATTACCCTACTGTAAACAAACTGCTGTGCATGTGCCACATTTACTTCATAGTTAACATATGGGTCCTTGTGTTTTTACAATAGGACATACCCCATGCTTATTTTATTTCAAAACAAACGCCATAAAAAACATGGAAATGGAAAAAGCACTATTTTAATTCAAATGAAGACCACATTGATACCCTGCTGACAAAATATGCAAAACACCCCAACTGAAAAGATTAATTTTTTTTAACTTAGACAATTGCTCATTAAATAAAATTTTTCAGCAAATATTATTTTTCTGATACATTCTATGAATTATATCATGTTTTGTAACATGTATTTGAGTATAGCTTTCAAATTTTGGAACTGCTTATTATAAGTCTTCAATATCAAACCTTATTCATAATACTCTTCATGAAAAATTATACGGCCCAGTTCTGTACCCCGCCCTTTTCCCAACTATCCAGTTGGCCCATTAAAAGATATCACCCCAAAAAATCCTTGCCCCTCACATAATTCCTAGTGCATCAAAGCTAAAACATCACTCTAACACTAACATTCTTTTCAATAGATATTTTCAAGAAAAGTGTTTGAAGCCATAGGTTCATAGCATTATTGCAGACTTAAAGGTCAGAAAACACATTATAGTAAAATATTGAACATATGATCATATTTTCCCAATCTAATTTTTAATTTACAGACTCAAACCCATACTTTTTCACAGGTTTACTTTTACATGTAGTTTCAATTCCCTTCACCTCTTCTTTACAAAACTATACATGCAAATTATGTAGCTTCTTTCCGGTGTAATCTTTATATAGAATTTACGATAAGCACTATTCTAAAAAGAAACACTTTTGTAGCAGTCAAGTTTTGGGCCTCACTTATAACATAAAGTAGCAATTAAAGTGAACCTTTCAAAAAAAAATACAGTGCACTCCTTTTCCTTTTTAGCAGTTCGTGTAAAACCAAAGATTTTAGCCAACGAAAATATACTTTAGGTAAGAGTACCAGCTGTCAAGGTTGTAATCAAGTGAACTTGTAGTTTAAAACAGAGACTGGAAATATTTTTATAATTACTTTTGAAGGGAGGGAGAACTGATGTTTTGTTTTGTTTTGTTTTGTTTTTGGACATTGGGGAGTGCAATTTTATGATAAGCTGATAAGAAGAGAAAGAATCCCAAACACACTGAAGGTAAATCAAACTTCTACTAAATGGAGAAAAAAAAGTAAGAACCAGTATAAAACATGCAAAATGTTCCTATAAACTATTTAAAAGTTCTGAACCCAAGGACAATGTATCATTTTTCGGAAAAAGAAAACTTGCAATAAGACCTAACCTTATATAACAGTTAAGTGGGTACAATCCCAAATATGGCCACAGTCATACAATTATAAAGGTGCTCAGAGTACACTTTTTTGTGCCCACCCAGAGAAAGCACAGGAAAAAAAAACAAATGAGACTATATGCTGACTCATATAAAACTTACCCTTACTCAGAAATCAATGAAAATGTAAAACACCAGATTTTCAACTATGCCTTCAATTTTATGCTCAGGAAAATGTGAACGAATGCGAGCCCATAGTGGCACATACTAAGATAAATAGGCAAACAAACAAGTGGGCAAAAATGAGATGGTCCAGACATCACTGCTATTACACCAGTAAATACAGATCAGAATCTGACCATTTTATAGCTATCCAGATCAGAAGGCCAGTAAAAAGGTAACCCATAATCTACAAAGTTTTCATATACAATCTAAGATACAAATATATGTTCAAGGTATATAGAAGAAGGAAGAGAAGGAGGAGGAGAAATTATATCACAAGGTAAACAAAATTGGATGTTCCTGGAGATTAGTATGCTTTTTTTAGCCCTATTGATGATCTCTTCAGCTCAGAAGAAAGGTTAGCATGCAGCAACCTGGTCATCATAAAACCAGAGAAAAGTAGGGCTCCAAGGGACTTCAGGAGGTCATCTAATCCAACTTCCTGCTCAAAGCAGGATCATCCCTATCTCAGCTAACTCAGTCAAGTGTTTGTCTAACCTGTTCTTAAAAACTTTCAAAGTTACTATCACTTACAAAGAGTTTGGCTCTCATGCTTTTAATAATCCTGCATACATTAAAGAAAGAAAAAAGAGGCCCTATGAAATATTCCTTTTTTATATTTCCTATGGAACAAAATGTGATGCAATAGAAGTATTCCTAAAAATTGCTAAAGATACCTGTTAATATCTGAAAACCGTTTTTTAAGAATTATGCTTTTGGTACCATTAAAAAGAAGTTCACATTTCTGCCTGATAGGTTAGAACCCGGTATCATGAAAATAATATCCAAGATTAATATGACTGAAAGATATTAGTGAAGCACCTTATTATTCTTTCCTCCCTCCATGTCTTTTCGTTGTGGCCTAGTCATTTAACTATTTCCTCTGTACTGTTAAGTAATCAGTTCCTTTGGCTGAAAAGATCCTTATAAACTTCACCAGGTAAGGAAAACAATAATTGAAACCTGTTCTACTTTATTTTTTTAAAATCAGAATGCACCTTGTAAAGGAGACTGTAAAAACTGGATTTAAAAAAACCAGCATTAAGGAATATTAGATTGACTTTGTCTCTTTTCAAGAAACATTGGCAAGAATCAATTAACAGCAAAGTCTCCTTGTCACTTACCATACCTTAATCAAGTACAGAAGGCATACAGTCTCTGCATACCCTTCTGTTCAGTTCTCTGGAGAATGAGTAATTAACTTTTGTTGACAACTACAACCCATCACAGTTAATAAAAATTATGCATGTCCCTTGTTAGGGAAACAGACCCTTTAAACCCATATCTTTTTCATTTTTACCTCATCTGGAAAACAAAGGTGAATTAAATCATTCTTTCCTCTGCCCCCTCTGAATGCCACTACCATAAAGAATACAACTCTTAGAGTATCTGATTTAAGTTAATGACTCGAGCCAACTGGAGAAAGTTGTCATGCGAGTCTGACAGTTTATCTGGAATTCTTATGCAAAAACCAGTAATAATCACATGGAAGAAATTCCAGCTGTACTCCCCCATTTCCAGGGCTGGACTGACAGCCATCTATATGGATATGGAACCGCATTTTATTACAATCCCCCACTCTATTGAAATTTGAAAGACAGATGGCTTCTCTTCTTTCACAATACTTTACATGTCACGTAACTGATCTTATCAGCTTACCACCTACAGTGAAATTGTTTAAGAGCAGGCATTTTTCCTCTGAAAGATAAAGATTACAGCATTCAGCAGAGTAAACCACTGCTGCCAGACATACTGCTTCCGTATTCCAGCTGCCTTTCCCCAAATGGCAGTATCAGCAACTGTCCTTTTAATGACTCAGGGGAAAAAACCCACCAAAATGGTATTTGTTACTTTCACTTTTGCTAAAACCCAGTTTGCAACTGCTCCTTCCAAAAGTAACCATCTACATACCAATAAATAAATAGCATCTAGAATGGAGTATACACTAAACTTTCTCTTCTATGATAAGCTTTCTTTCTCTAAAGTTTTTAAGCTCAGCTTGTAAAGATTAAGACTGGTATCTCAAATGTATTTTTAAAAGTGCTCTTTTAAAAGTATTAGAACTGATATACCAAAAGAATAGCCTTTAAAGTTGCCACCAACCAATCTAAACACTTTACAGTGCCAAACATTCAAGCAGACACATGTACCATTATTCAGCAAGAACCACATGGATGCATATGGTTCTCTGTTTTGTCTTCATGGTAACAAGATGGTTTGTAAACAGATCTCACATAGGAGGCAATCCAGTCACTTGAGGATCTCAAAATATGTCTTTGTGAAGAACAGTTTTGCACTGTTGCCACACAATAGGCCTTAGCTGTGTTAATTTTCAATGACATGTCTTCCAGATTTGTACTTTAGGCCAAATTCTGCTCTACTCTACCCTCATAGTACCAAATGAACTGAAATGTATGACTAAATACAGATAGTATTTATATCCCTTGCTGTTAATAACAGTCAGTAAATATTAATGCTATATGTTATATAATACTAAGTGGTCAGAAGATTTAAACAACTATACCCAGGTTAATCATATTTCGGTTTTGTGCCACATTGTTTCTACCTTTTGCCCAGGCAAAACCCAAAGCAATCTAGAATTTATTTACAGAAATAAAGAAATAGTAATAAGTCTACAAATCCAGCACATTACTCTGTGTTAAGTAACGTGTACTTTCATTGCTAACAATATTTTTGGAAGCAGGCAAAACAATCAAAGCCATACAGAATCTGTCAACACACCAAATCCCCAGAATGCTGAAAGTGACCCCTAACTTTAGGATCAAGGAGAAACTGAAAATACAAAGGTAAAAAAACCCAGAGTTTTGAGTAAGATGCACTAAAAGTATGCCTGAAGACTACAAACCTACCTAGCAAACAAAGCCTCTGGAACCTTTAAAAACAATTATATTACAGTAACACATTTTCATCATCAAAGTACAAATGACTGTATACCCTGTCCTTACATTAACCTGAAGATTAAATTCCTGAAGATTTAAATGGGAGTTTAGCTTAGCCCAAGTAAAGAGTTAAAGAATTGGATCCAGCATTTACTTTAAACTCCATGGCTGACCAGCTGTCCTTTCACTTTAATAAATACTATCATTTATGTTCCAGTATCACCTAGAATCTGTAATTGAGATCTGAGACCCTTTGTGCTAGATGCTCCACATAGAGGGAAAGATTGTGTCTACTCAAGCAGCTTCATACAGTGACATACGCATCAAGGAATTATTTGTGTTCTCTGCAAATCACTTTAATGACTTCCCCCCTTTAATAACTTCCCCCCACTGTAATAATAAAACACAACATAGACTTAATGTAAGATCAGTTTATCAGAAAATTAGTATCCCTTATTCTGCATGTGCCTTCTACTGTCATTAGGATACACAACTATCGCAATTCCAAATTAGTGCCCTTCATTCGGCATGTACTTTCCACTGCCCTTCGAAGAACCAGAACCAGCCAAATTCCAATGGTGAAACCTGCTCCAGCCCAGAAAGAACAGGAATGGGTTAAAAACTGGGTTTGAATTACAGGAGAACCAGGGTGGTGGGGACATAAGAGACAAGACCTCCCCCTGTAAGCTTTGAAAATCATAACCTGGGGAGTCCGAATTCAAGGGGATTTTATTAGGTTATTGTGATGGGCAGCCCAATTGCTTGTTTGTGAACCTCCACAAGAGCCAAAGTGTAATTCAAATGCTGGTTAAAAAAAATGTTTCTAATAAAAGGTCAGTTCCCATTAGTTTCATTTAAATGGTACCTCAAAAATCCCTGCAAATTGTTTTGAGAGTCATAATTTTAGTCCATGTTTTATCTGGTTGCTGGCTATGTCAAGACAGCAGCTTAGAAATAAAAACAATATTCTGCATATTCATGAAATGGGGGTTTTAGTGGCTTAAGAGTCAGAGCTTTAATATTAAAAAAGAAAAGCCCAAAACAGTTGAAGCCTTTAGGTGAGGGCAACAGTGATTGGGATTCTAGCTGCATATAGGACCCATCAAGAAGGTGGCTCTGCAAAGCAGCACTGTCATGAAAATATTGGGAAGAGAAAGGGCCTTGAGCCTCCCTAAATGGGACTCTTCATTATATCAGTTGGACAAAATGACACAATTTGGAGGAGGATGGATTGGAAGTGCATGGAATCGAGCAGAAAGAAGGGCTCCTTCCTCTCTGCTGCAGGCCCCCAGGCATCAAAGCGGGGTGATGCCATGCCTTGGCGTGAGGAGGGAGAGGGGCATGTCCGGGAAACACTTGGGGAAGCACTCTCGAGCCAGGCTGCAACCTGGGATTTCCCCTTCCCATCTGATTTTCCCATCATCCCCGAGGCACTAGAGGCCAAGGCGACCTGGGGAAAGCAGCCTTCCTTCCCCCCCCCCCCCCGCGGACAACCCCTGCAGGGCAGCAGCCGGCCGTCCCCGCGGGGCTGGGCGCGGGGGCACGAGCCCGGCTGCTGGGGGGGGGCTCGGTGTTACATAACCCAAGGGAGGCAGCCACCTCTTATATAACGCACTCGCTCCGGCGAAGGGGAAGCCGGACTGGGAGGGAGGGCCGGAGCCTCCCCCATCCCCCGCGCGGACAGACGAGCCGGGCTCCCCGGGGAGGGAGCGGCTCGGCTTCCAGGGGGCAGCACATCTGCTCCGGCGGCAGCGGCGCAGCCCCTCGGTCACCCCCTTCCCCGGCCTGCTCCACGTCATGGAACATTCCCGGAACGGGCCAGGGCCCGCCCCCGGCACCGACACGCTCAACACACTCATGCATCTACCTCCGTGCGCGCGCACACGCATGTACCTACCCCCCACACACTCATGCACATACCCCCCTGCACACACACACACGCAGGTATCTACCCCCCACACGTACCCACTTATGCACATGTGTCTAACACATACACACACCCTCATGTATGCACACACATTCATGTCTATCCCATGCGCGCACACATGTATCTACCACACACACTCGTGCATCTACCCCCACACTCACGTCTCTACCCCCATGCACACACGCATGTATCTACCCCCCACACACTCAGGTATTAACCCCCCACACTCACACTCATGTATGTACCACACACGCGTAAGTCTCCACCGCCCCCACAT
>NW_017728943.1:125838085-125839478 GCF_001723895.1 Crocodylus porosus | reverse complement strand
ACCCACCCCTTTCACCCGCTCCCCACACACTCAGTGTCCCTACAGTGTCTCACACACACACACTATATGATCACACACGCATCCACTCTCTACAGGATCACACATACACCAAGTCCCTACAGGGACACACATACATACACCCTTTATTCCCGCACTAGGCGCCCAGTACGGGGCCCAGGCCCGCAGCCGCCCCCGCCCCCCATTATAGCCCCGCACATTCCTGTCCCCGGCGCAGATTACGCAAGCCCCTCGCTCCTCGTCTGCATACACTTACATGCTGGGTATTCCCCACATTTCCTAAAAGCCTGCCACTAACAAAGACCTTCCCCAGCCTTTCCAAAATTGAGGGGGGAGGGGGGGCAGGCACACGCAGTCCCCAGCTCCCCGGGGAGACCGGGGCTGATTCAAACAACAACCCACAACTCTCCCAGAGATGCCCTGCCAGGCTGATCCCCCACCCCCTTCCCCCATCTACCTCCGCAGCCCCAGGGCTGAGCAGCAAGTTGCGAACAGATCCCCTTGCAAGTTGAAGGCGCAGGGTGATTTCCTGCCCCCCCCCCAACTTGACAAGTACTTTCCCCTGCTCCAGTGACATACTGCATCCCCCCGCCCCCCATCGCCATTCCAAGAGGGTCTCCCCCCACCTCCCAGAGGTTGTCAGCTGGTGTCCATGACAGGGGACAGGGAGGGGAGGGGAGGGGAAGGGAGGGGGAGCAGGGGAGATCCTTGCTGGAGCAGCTGCCGCTCACCTGGGAAGCCAGCGAGGAGGGAGGAGGAAAGCCCTGCTGGTGCCCTTGTTGTGGTGCTGGTTGTTGATCCCGCCGTGGGCGCTCTGCTGCGGGCTCCTAAGGTTGTGCCCGTGGCGAGGTGGCTTGTACGGAAGGGCAGATAGCGATATTCCAGCAGCCAAGGGGCGTCTGTTTCATGTGGGTCCCTCTAGATCATTGCCCGCTCTCTCGCTCGCTCTCTCTTGCCTTTCTAAATGGTGAGGTTTTGTTTGGTTTGATTTTTTTTTTCTCTAAGGGAGACACAGAGGCCCGGAGAGCCGCAGTTTTCCTCTTTTTTTTTTTTTCTTTTTTTTTTCCCCTCTGCTGGAGGGAGCCTCTCTGATCTGCAGACAGACTGGGTTATTCCTGGCACCACTTCCCAGAACAGAAGTTACAAGGAGGAGAAGAGAGAGAGAGGGGGGGGGGGGCAAGAGGGTGACAAAGAGAGAATCAGAGATATAGGTAGTTGTCTTGGGACCCGTGCAGAGAAGAGAGAGAGAGGGGGGGGGGGGAGAGCTCAGCCAGTGATGTCATCGGATCCCCCAGCGCGTCCCGGGGAGGGAGGGAGGCTGAACCAGCAGATCCAGTTCTGAAGAATGATGGGCTGGTTGGTGTGTGAGTGAGTG
>NW_017728943.1:125830865-125837985 GCF_001723895.1 Crocodylus porosus | reverse complement strand
GAGGGAGGAGGAGGCAGGGCTTCTGAGTGCAAAGCAGCAGCCTCTCCCAGCCAGAGGAGATCTCTGTTCCCCCCCTCCCCCTCCTTTGAAAAGGGAACTCCCAGGAGAGCCAGTCTCAACTTGCCATGCAAAAGTTGTGCGTCTTCCCAGCTTGAGAATTTCCTTTAAGGATGTGGGATCCTCCTTCCCCTCCCTCCCCTCCCCCCCGACCTCCTTTCCTTTTGCCTGGTCAAGATCACGTTGTGTCAGGAAGAACAAAATAATCGTGGAGCCCCTGCCGCTGCCTGCCTAGGGAGAGCGTTTCAACCTGCTGCCTTGCGGTTTCCAAGGCATTCATTCGCCTCTAACGTGTGTCATGCACTGCGTAGTTTCAATCATGGGTGGCTTTGTCCTCCCTCCCAACAAGAAGGGGGAGCAGCAGGGCTCCCAGCGGCTCCTCCGGGCTCTTCCAAAAAGTGGGGTTTGCCATCTGTCAGCAAAGAGCCCCCGGGGACCCGGGTGTGTGCAAAACAAGTGAATATCATGCCATTTGCAGTCGCAGGGCTCCTGGCTGTATAGACAGGCAGTCAGGTGACATCCCTCTTGAAGAGCACCGACTGGATGCATGCACTGAGTTACTATCGCAGTGTTTCTTTTCCATGCTGCTGTTCCCAATCCAGACGCCTGCAGCAGACAGTGTAATTGCAGTGACTGGACAAATGCCCCTCAAACTTGTGCCCAATATGGTCTCTTTGCTTTGCAATTAGCTTACATGGGGACCCTGGCAGCCAATGAGCATTCAAAACGTTTTATACCCGTGGCTGTTTCTCTCTGTTCTGGGGAGAGGGGGAGAGAGAGAGAGAGAGAGATAAAGGGCGGGGATATTCTGCAACAGAATATCTGTGCCTGTGTTTTCTTAGTATAGTTTCTCCCCAGCAAACAAATAACCAAGGGAAATGATTCCATCTTTGCACTATCTAAAGCAAAGAAGTTATTTTTTATGCTGGTCCTCCTCTTTCATAAAATTATAAAGAAAAAAGTCTTTGGCGTTCAGACTCAGTAGTTAAACAGGAAGAGAATGTCAAGATAAAAATAGATTTTAATGGAAGTCCTTACCTGTGTTGTTAATAGAAACCTTCTGATAACCAGAATCAGATGCCTTTGTGAGAGGTAAGGATTTTTGTGGGTGATATCTTTTACTGGACCAACAATACAGTTGGTCCAATAAAAGATAACACCCACATTTATTTTGTCACCATTTGTGCATTTTTGGTGACACGTGTTGCTCAGAGAAAAGCTAATTTGGCTGTAGTTTCACTTGGTTTCTAGGCACTTTGAGTCAATTTTACTTCCTGATTCTCTGGCACCAGCACAATGGTGGTTGTTGTTTGGTTTCCCTGTGCCTTGGGGAAGTGTTTATTTACTAAGTATGGCTCATTTTAATTTTGAACTAGAAAGCTTCTCCATTTCTATACTGTTTTGGAAAACTTTTAACAAAAAATTAGGCTTGGCCTATGGTAATTTGACACTGCATTACTGCCAACTTGCAGTTTTATCGCAAATTTTGAATTGGCGTTTCATATAAGCTCCAGCTCTTGGACCTGTAAGATTACATGAAAATTTAAACTTTAATTTGAAAAAGAGAAAGAAAGAAGACAGTATATGTGTGAAACCTGAAGACAGTATTGCTAGGAACTAAATTTAAACAAACCAAAAATTATTATTTTTGTTAGTTCAGTGTCATATTTTTCATGTCAGTTTCATTATTTTTGAGACCTGGTTCACAATATTTGAATATTTTGGACTGGCAATAATATGACAGAATCTCTTAATTCACATTGTAATGTTTTACCCTCTTAGGGTCTGATCCAAATTGACCACATTAGCCTTTGTATCAGGTACAAAGGGCCTGGAGCAGCGGGTTCTCAGTGGACCTCATCTTGTTACTCCAAATGCCTTACATGATTATGACCCATAATTTTACAATGGCAGAATTATCTTTACTTTGTAAATTAATTATGAACAGGCCTCCACCCTGTATTTGGAGGGCTTAACCCTTTAAAGGAGTGGACCAAAAGCTAACAAAGAATTAAGTACTCCCTGCTTTGTTGTGTTTGCATATTCTTCTTATTTTGTTTTTCAAGTTTTCAGTACAAACTGTATCATAACTGTCTTTCCTCTTTCTGAATGTTTTCTGGATACCTTTATTTTGTCCAGCTGAAGATCTTGAACTTGACCTGGAGGTACTGATCCAGCCAAAGCTAAATTACGCCACTTTGAACCTCACCTGAGTCATATTTGACAGAGTTTGGTTTAACCTGAGATTGCCCCCATCCTGCCCACTGTCATAGTAACCACATTTACCTTGACTTTTCCCATCCTACTTCACCAAGGACTGCTGCCAGTGTCTTGGCAGGGCCTCCTGGGAAGTAGTGTGCTCCTGACCTAGGGATCTGACACTCTTGCTCCTCTCCTGGTGCTCGCAGCATTTCAAAAGTTCATTTTCTTTCTCCCTGAAAATAGGTCTGATTGAGTACTTCAGTAATAAGTGAGGCCCAAAATCATCTTAAAGAAAGAAATGTTCATTCAAAAATGACTGAGTGAACTGTAAGTGTTCTCAGTAATAGCTTCACAAAAGAAGGGAAACTCAGTTACTGTTAATGACATCAAAAGAAGTCTCACTTTGTATCCTGCTCTTGAGGTGATCTCCCTGTAGCATCTGAATCAGAGCCCTCTGAAATTCTCTGTAGTGTCTGATTCTGCAAGGTACCTATAAGGTATATTAATAATGTTAAACACAGTAAGGGTCCTATGGGAGAGACTAAGGTTATCTCTGAGCTTAGAGACTTTAGACTTCGGTTCTAAAATGTCCTCCTTCAGCTCAGCCCCCAAAGAAGGTTTTGACAGGCTGAACAACTTGAATTTGGGAATGATCCCTTTAGGCAGAGAGGTGTCAGTTGTACCCAAATGCTTGGTTCCACATACGGGAGCTTTTTCTGCCTCCTCTGCAAAGCTTGTATGAGGTGAGAGCCTATCAGACCATTATTGTGGGTAGGGGCTGTGGCAGTTTTGGTGTTTTTCTAAACTACTGCCTGTAGTTCTATTCAGAGGTAGCAAGAAGTGCCTGAATCACCAAATCATCTACAATCACTCATCTACCCTGGCTGCCACAAAAAAAATGGCTTAATAGTGTCATCCCTACAGCATGGTCTGTTTCCAAACAAAACTTTGGTTTTAACTAAGTTCAAAACTAGAAGCAGGAGCATTCCAAAGGGTGAGATTTCCAACTGTGACAAGTATAAATTTCACTGACTCACTAGGATCATTCCTTCTTGTCTGTCCAGAAAGCACCTAGTAGCACATCATACCTGCTGATAGAAATAAATACAGTGAATGATAATAATACATGAAGGGGTGGCACACAATTTACTAAACACAGTCACTTGTTTTAAAATCTGATTGGCTCCACAAGCATATACATTTGTCAGTTTTGAAAACTACTGTTGCTCCCACAACCACATAATAGAAAATAGTCAGTTATTTTTCTTCATACCTTCTACTGAATTGAAATGTTAAACAACTCTTTTGAAAATTACAAACAGTTTTAAAACAATACATTCATTCACTGGGAATAATTTGTTGTTCTCTGCCTCTCTACCCTGTCCACTTGAGAATCAGCCTACTTCCTCATGAAGTTATTACAGAAATAGTGGGACTTCAGCAATCTCTCTATCTGTAAAAACAAACCTGACAATATTTATCTGGTTTGGCAGGGTTAGTGTGAGGCTAAATTTATTCAAATGTATAAAGCTTTCTGACAGTCTCAAAAGGGAGAGATGCAAATTAATAGTAGTGTTATTAATTATCATCATCATTGTAGCAGAAGGAGAAAGAATTGGAGAAATAATATGATTGCTCCATTAACTGTGCTCTTATGGACTGGATAGTTTAGAAAACTGGTAATGGAATGTTAAACCTTTCATTCACAAGAATCCAGGTGTATGAACAAATGTTAATTGAAACGCTTGCTGTTAATATCATTTGTGTTTATACTTCTTTTTTCTTTCAATTGAGTGCACATTTGGGTGTGTCATGCCCTCATTCTTTTTCTACCTGCTACATAGTTCATCAGACTCTGCCTCTAGAAATTCAGTGCAAACAAATGCAAGGTGCTACACATGGAGAAGAATAATCAAAAGCACAAATATAAAATTGTTGACACCTGGCTTCATGGCAGCATTATGGAAAAGAATCTGGGAGTCTTGGTAGATCACAGACTCAATATGAGTCTGCAATGTGATGCAGCTACCAAAAGGTAAATGTGGTTTTGGGATGCATCAATAGAAGCCTCAGATGAAAGACATGGCACGGTCTTGCACCTGAAGCCTCTCTACTCAGCACTGGTTAGACCTCATCTGGAGTACTATGTGCAGTTCTGGACTTCATATATTTTAAAGTATGTGGAGAAGTTAGAGAGGGTCCAGAGGTGGGCAACCAAGATGATAAAGGGCTTGGAAAGCAAGTCATATGAGGAGAGGCTGAAGGAGCTAGGCATGTTCAGCTTATGGAAAACACACTTACAGGGGGACAAGATAGCAGCCTTCAAATACTTGAAGGGCTGCCATAAAAAAGAGGCAAAACAGCTTTTCTGTCTTGCTGCAGAGAGGAGGGTACAGACCAAGGGCTTGAAATTTCAGCAAAGTAAGTTTAGACTGGTTATCAGGAAAAACCTCACTGTTAGAACAGTGAGGCAGTGGAACAGACTGCCTAGAGAAATTGTGGACTCTCCATCACTGGAGGTGTTCAAGAAGTTGGACAGTCACTGGTCAGGGATGATTTAGGTGTACCTATGCCTATGTTTTACTATGGGTATTTCTCATGCTTCAGGGCTTTGCTGGCTGCCTCTGCCCTTCCTTTCTGCTACATGTGTTTGGGTGTTTTTAAGCCTACCTTAGAGGCCTTCAGTGTTAACTACAGCCAAGGCCGGAGAGTTTGACTGGGATGTGCTAATGTTCCTGCTGGGACCAAAGCCTGAGGTTCCTGGCTAAGGGGTCTTGCCCCTCCACTGAGGGCCAAATCTTTACCCCATTTGGGGTCAGGAAAGAATTTTACCCCATGGTCAGATTGGTATGAACTGTGGGGGGCAGGGCTGTCTTCTACTGCAGCAGGGGGCATGACCCTCTACCTGGGATGCCTTGAGGATATATTGACATCTTTGTATAGGAGCAGGACATTGATTGACATGATTCCCATGCTTTACCTGTGGCAGGTTAGGGTTTTATGTCAGGGTTGACAGTAGTCTTACGTGGAATTTAAATTATGGACTAGATAGGGATAATCCTGCCTCAGGCAGGAGGTTGGACTAGATGATCTCCAGAGGTCTTTTCCAGTCCTACTTTTTATCTATGGCTTTTATAACTACTGGCTCAGATAGAAAGAATATTTTTGTTTATATAAACATCTAATCTTTTTATTAAACTTCCTAAACTCATGTCCTTGGGGATACTTGTAGCGATCAGTTATTTATTCTGTTTTTTAAAATGCTACTCTTATCAGTTTTAAATTTGTTGCTTTTAGTTTGATTGAGTGCTGCTTTGCTTTTGTAGCATAATGAAAGGTAAAGAAGAGGTCCAGTCCCTATACCATTCATTATTTTACACAGCTCTCATATCCACACTTACCTGTCATTTCTCTTCTATAAATAAGACTAATCTTTCCTCATATAAGTTTTTTCATGACTCTTCCACAGAACATGATGAAGTCACAATGAAACAGTTCTTTATTCAAGACACTACATCAAGTTCATACAAATATCAAATAAGGTGAAAAACCCCAAAAGCTGAAGGTGTTTAGCTTTCAACAGTATAAAAAACCTGGAGGAGGCAATAGTAGAAAGGGTGTGCTATTTGCCTGGCAAAAAATTAATGGAATCATTTTCTTGAGGAAATGTTTATTTGAAACACTGAGCTTTCCATTGAAAAATGAATTTCTGTCTTTAAAACATTTCCAGGGGAAGAATGAACTGGTTCTGTATAAATATATACTTGATAGTAACACACCACCATTTGACGTGGCAACTAGGAACAAAATGAAAGGGCAATTTTATGCAATTGTAATTATGTCCTGGGAGAAGTCATTTTTAAGGCCCACAAATCCTGGAAAAGATTTTGGAAAAAAATTATTTTTATTCTTCATTTTTCACAGCTAATTTGAAAGCTGCCTAAGAGAATACATCACCTGCTGGAATTCACCATCCAGCCCAAGGTGGCAAAGGCCTGCAGCAAAGCAGCAGCCCTAGATTTCAGGAGGGTGGACTTCAATGACCTAAGGAGAATAGTCGGGGAAGCACTGAGGTCCCAGAGGGGAGGGGAGCCAGGTGTCCAAGAAGAGTGGTCACTCCTTAAGGAGACGATCCTCCAAGCCCAAAGGGAGGTAATCCCAACAAGGATCAAAGGGAGCAGGAGGGCACAAAAGCCCCCCATGGCTCACCAAAATTATCCGGGAATGTCTCCTAGCTAAAAGGGAGGCGTACACCCAATGGAAAGGAGGGGCCATCATTAGGGAGGACTATACTGGGGTTGCTCAGGGAAGCAGGGGGTGGTCAGGAAGGCCAAGGCAGAGATGGAACTGGGACTAGCTACCCAGATCAAGGGCAACAAGAAGTCCTTTTTTAAATACATAGGGGGCAAAAAGAAGGTACTGGGTAATGTGGGGCCCCTGCAAATCATGCTAGGAAATCTGGTGGTCATACCAGACGACAAAGCTAACCTATTTAACAGCTTCTTTGCCTCCATTTTCCTGAACAAGGACCGGATCATCCTCCCCACCAGCACACCCTGAGGCCCTAGAGGAGGCGCACCTATGCCAAGGGTCAGTGAGGATCTAGTCAGGGAGTTTCTGGAGGGATGTATTTAAATCAGCTGGTCCTGACGATCTCCACCCCAGAGTGCTGAGGGAATTAGCTGAGGTCATTGTAGGACCCCTGGAACGGCTTTACGAGCACTCATGGTGCTCTGGTGTGGTGCCAGAGGACTGGAAGAAGGCTGACATGGTTCCCATCTTCAAAAAAGGGAGGAAGGAGGACCCAGGAAACTATAGGCCAGTTAGTCTTACCTCAATCCTGGGTAAGCTTTTTGAGAGA
>NW_017728943.1:125792192-125828510 GCF_001723895.1 Crocodylus porosus | reverse complement strand
ACCAGCAGGCACAGGGGGAGTCCCTGTTCCCCCGAGCTCTACCAGGAGTGACAAGAAATAACGGTCACAAGCTGGCAGAGGGTAAATTCAGATTAGACATCAGGAGGGTCTACTTCACAGTCAGGGTGGCTAAGATCTGGAACCAACTTCCAAGTGAAGTCATGCTGGCTCCTACGCTGGGGGTCTTTAAGAGGAGGCTAGACAATCACCTTGCTGGGGTCGTTTGACCCCAGTACTCTTTCCTGCCATGGCAGGGGGTCAGACTAGATGATCTGCTCAGGTCCTTTCCGACCCTACAGACTATGAACTATGAAACTATAAATACACAATGCCACCTGCAAACTTTGCCATGCCATTAAGTGTTCTTCTAATTTAAGATAAATGAACCCCTTAAGTGCTACCTCCAGCTTGTCTTTGATCATAAATTTTAATGTCAGAATCATGTTTATATTTTTTTTTAATTCTTGCTTTTAGGCATTTAAAAATACTTTCCTTTGTCAACAACCACAATATGCTAGCTAGTAGGCATAGGTTACTTCTCCATCTTTCTTTAATGAAATAGCTCTTATATTTATTTTGCATAGTGTATTCAATCAATTTTTCAGCTTTTCTTAGAACAGATGAAGAGCTTGCCATAGGCATGGTATGATTTAACAGCATCTGAGTTATTTAACTTGAACAATTAAATTACTTTATTTTCTGAAAGCTTAACTTACTGGCACATCTTTTCATTCAGGGTCTTCTTAAACAGATCACTTTCATTCTTATATCAAATTCAATTTAAAAGAAGAAAAAACAAATGAAAAGGCTTTGGGTCCTGTGTGTTGTAGTTGTAAGAGAAAGTTTGAAATGGTGGCTTGGGTGAATGACCACCAGTGAATACTGGGAACTTGACTTGATGACCCATGTTCCAGTCCTATATTCCTATGTAAGGAGAGTTTGATGTATCTCTAATGTTTCTTCAGGGTGAAATACAACATACAGTAACAGAAGCTGACAATCCGAATGCATGTGATAAAGAGTATGAGAGTACAATAGATAGCAGGGGTATTTGGACAGAAAGCATTAAATTAACCAAACTGGAATTTAGCCACATTACTATTGCGCATGTGAAACATGACATGAAATCCTTAACAATTGCAAGCGTTTGGAACTTTGGTTTTGTGTCTCCTAATATTTCCAGCAGTGCAAGGGCCTTTGACACTATGCTGGTACACTGGCTCAGTCCTGACACAGGGGGAAGTGTGCCACCTACAGAACGACTCTGTCACTCTCTGCCCAGAAGGGCTTTCTTTGGTTCTGTCACATTCATTCACTTCTCAACACTTCATACCACTTAGTTCATGAAAACTAGTAAACTCAAAAGCCAATGAAGCATGGGGGCAAACATGAACAAATATAATACAGGCTGATTCAATCCACCACCTGTAACAGTAACACAGCTTAAACTAAAATGAAATTCTCTGTTCTGAAAGATACTACAAAAGTTATACCTTACAGTCACTAGTGTACCTAATTTTAATAAAGAACATTGTAACTAAAAACATGGGACCACTGTACATTATGGGGCTATGTTGATGTGCTGACATTGAAGGTATTTATGGGCAAATCCCTTCTTCATTTCATGTCAGACTGTAGTTGTCTGTTTGTTCACTTCGTTCAATTAATCATTTGGTTGAACAATTACAAAAGAAACTCTCTCCAAGGGCTGTCATAACTTGTTAAAACACACTTAAAGAAGTCTCTATGGTTACCTACATTTTATGTTATTAAGTTACTTTATATATTGTATCATTTTGGAATATAACCAGTACCTTGAAAAATTGTTACATACTGTGCATTTAACAACAATTTATCATGATTAGTATCATCTTTGCTTGTCTAGTCTTCTGACAAATAATACATATTTTAAAGTCCATGGGACAACAGTAGGTCTAAAACAAATAATTAAATAATAGCTAAGATAATTCCTCTCGACAATTTAAATATTTCCTCCACATAAATAAATTTGATTGCAATTTCTGAAATTGGATGATCTATTGTTTTGGTTATGAGAACCTGCCACTTCAAAGACACTTATTCAAATCCAGCTGATCTATACAATCACAAATCTTAAGCATGTGAATTCCAGTTCATTGAAGTTCCTAGTTATTTGTAAATTATATAAGCATTTAGTAGGTAGTCACACTGCAGCATTATCACTATTTAACAAATGAAGAACTTTTGTTTCAACTTTTTAATGAACTAATTTTATAGCAGTATCTTTTTTTTAATGTTAAGTAGCTGGTAAAAACATTTAATAATAAGTCTTCAGCTACATTTTAAAAATTCAACAAATTTCAACCATCTTTCTTTAGCATGTAAATCTTCACAGTTTGGTTGGTCTGTAACATATAAATGTCTAACAGCTTTACTGAGAAATAAAGATATCAGTACTAGAACAGTCTGAAATTTTCAAGGAAAATAATCTTTTTCCCCCAATATAAACTTTTGTGGAAAAAAAACCCTTTTAACCTTTTTCTTTTTTCCAGTATTTTTCAGCAGAAGCTTTTGATGAAAAGCTCATCCTTTCTTAAACCCATTTTTCATTCCAAGAATAAAAATATGGATGCAGTTGCAAAATCAATTTTACATCTAGCACTCTGAAAAGAGAAACATTTACATAAATGTAATATTTAGAAAAAAATAATTTTATATTTTATTTCAGGAATTGGCCAATTCTGATTTTTAAAACACTAGTGCATTTTTTTCTGAATACCTCATCTTTATAAATGTAAGATATTAATAAAAGAAAACTTCTGTATTAGATTTTTTTTTTTTTTGGTGTTCTCATGAAATTTTTTAAACATATTGCAACTCCAATTAGATATGCAACATATGTTTTGCATTTTGTAATCCATATACCATTCAGTTGTCATAAAAAATATATAAGCGATGTGAGTCATTAATCATATTCAGAGAGCATATTTCTAAACAATTATAGTTTCATAGTTGGTAGGGTCGGAAGGGACCTGAGCAGATCATCAAGTCCGACCCGCTGCCATGGCAGGAAAGAGTACTGGGGTCAAACGACCCCAGCAAGGTGATTGTCTAGCCTCCTCTTAAAGACCCCCAGCGTAGGAGCCAGCACCACTTTGCTTAGAAGTTGGTTCCAGAGCCTAGCCGCCCTGACAGTGAAGTAGCGCCTCCTAATGTTTAATCTGAATTTACCCTCTGCCAGCTTCTGACCACTATTTCTAGTCACTCCTGGTAGTGCTTGGGGGAACAGGGACTCCCCCATTGCCTGTTGGTCCCCTCTGACTAGTTTGTAACAGGCCACTAGATCCCCCCTCAGCCTTCTCTTGTGGAGGCTGAACAGGTTCAGGTCCCATAGCCCTTTCCTCACAGGGCCTGCCCTGCTGCCTCCTGATCATGCGAGTGGCCCTCATCTGGACCCTCTCCATGTTGTCCACATGGACAACATGTGGTCAACATTAATACATGACCATTTGCCAGTAAGCAGCAATCTGCTACATATAAGGGCAAAATATGGTTTAAACTTGCATATTTTAATAATAGTTTTAAAATATAAAATGGTAGAAAACCATAATGTAGATAGCACTTCTGTAATGAAGTACTGTATTCAGTATCACTTGGGATGTGATCCAACTCCATCTGCAGAGATTCTCACTGATGTCAGCAGAAGATGGATAGGGCCTTTATAAACCAGTCATTTCAGAAGCCCCAAGTCCCAACATTTCCCCAGGGTTGAGCTCTAGGGTACATCTCCTTAAGTGGGGAAAGTTGGGGCTTCTCCATTTATAGAGACATGAACCAGGGAATCTCCAGGGTGCATCTCTGTAAATGGGGAAAGTTGGGGTTCCCTGGGAGCATGTCTCTGTAAGCAGGAAACTCCCACTTTTCCCTGTACAGAATTGTGTCCTGGAGATGCCCGGGCACATGTATCTAAGCAAGAAATGCTAAGCAGGCACTTCCAGGACTTGAGGGGCCTGATCCTGCATGGGAATTCCCAGGGTGCAGGACCAGGCCGCTGAAACCCTGGGAGAATACATCACCCATTGTCCTGCAGCACCAATGGGCAGGACAACAAGTGGCATATGTTTTGCCTAATGAAGCAGATCAGCTGTGCCAGAACACACCCCGGCACAGCTGATCCGCTTCATTTAACAATGTCTATTTCAAGCCTTAGCGATGTGTTTTACTTTAAGAGTACACCTAATGACAAACCCTCTGTGCCTCAGACTAAACACATGTTTTGGTACTTTGTTAGATCAGGCCAGAGTGCTCAGTACCTCTCAGGGTAATTTTATTATAGTAGACTTTCAAAGGAGTCACAAGTTTTATATATTAATTTTTGTACTATAACATCTACCTACTGAGAGACTATACTAGTATGTTGTTGTGTATGTACTTACACAAAAGCATGTATATACATAGACATTTTCTGAAATGAAGATTTGTTTTTCCTTTATAATTATTAAAGATATTCTCTGCTTTCCTGTATGTTGAAAGTGTCAATATAGACAACCTGCTGCTACAGGCTATAAATTCATCAGATATCAAAGTAAGCAAAGCTTATCAGCTCAAGGATGAGAAATCGCTGAGGAAAACTCATATTATGCAGGAAGCATGACACAGTGTGTGGCTCTCTCTCTCTCTTTCTTTGGAAATAAATATTGGTCCATTGCCCTAGGTACTGTGTTCCTTACTGTTGGAGTGTCTCTTTCAGATGGGATGTCAAACTTCTGTAAATGTAATTCCTGTGAAGGGATACAGACCTTATTCACAAGCTGCCCAACCTAATCTTGGGTCCTGACTGTGCAGCAGAACTGCATATTTTCTTCTGCATGTAGTGACACTTATATGGGACTTTTATATGAAGGAATTATCAGTTTGGCACAAATCAAGTGTTTTTTTAATACCATGGGTGGCTGTTAATATACTTTTTAAAAATTCTTAGTATTATTTGAAAAGTATTTGACAAAACAGATGAACTGAAGACAAGGGAAGGAACTCTGCCTAAAAACGTAAGGTGACATTGTTCATTGTACATTAGTATTTGTGGTTGTGGCCTCTATATTTTTTTAATGGCATGCAAATATTATTATTTGGAAATGGGAACAAGTATTGTATTGTATTGTACAATTATAAAATCAGAGTTGGAAGAAACCTCAATGATCATTTAGGCCAAATCCCTGCATAAATGCAGGAATTCTGTTCATAAATTGTCCATGTGCAATGCTTATCCATTCTCCTCCTGAAACCTTCCTGTGAGGGGGGTTACTGTTCTCAGGGGTGCCCAACCCCCAGCCCATGGGCCAGATTTGATCTGTGGAGCCAAGCCATTCAATTCGTGAGGATCCCCACAGGTCAGGAAATTTGGCTGTGAGAGGGTGGTAGAAGCTTCACATAGCCAGATCCAGCCCTGCCTGGGCTATTGCAGTGCAGTGGAATAGGCAGCACACAGGGGCAGATTAAAGCACAGACCCATGGTGCCCAAACCCAGGCCCAGGGACCCCTGCCAATCAGGGGTCCTGTGGGGCACAAAGGGCAGCCCAGGGGAGCATCCTGGCTGTGGGTATCCAGGTCATGCAATGTATGCCTCCTCCCCTCCAGCTGCGCCAGAGCCAGGCCTGGGGCCAGGTGCTAGGGGCAGGCACAGGGCTCCCTGCGGGCAGGGAAGGTTTCCTGGGGCCATCAGCTGCCAGAAAGCACCATGGGCAGCCTCACTGCTGTCTGTGGGTGGTCACCGGCATGAGTGCTACTGGAACAGGATGGGACAGCCCCACCCCACTCAGCCTGGCAGAGGGGCAGGCAGCTAGGGGTAGAGCTCATGCCCCCTTCCAAGCTGGCTCCAGCCCTGGCCCTGGCCCTGGCCCTGGCCCTGGCCCTGGCCTATCCTGCAGCGCTGGGGGACCACAGCTCTGGCTGTATGATACCCACCAGATGGAGGGGCCCAGGCTATCTTCACTTCATGCCCCCTGACTCACTCACTTGTGTTGAGTAAGCCGGGTGGGCTCAACTGCACCTGCACCTGCACCTGTGGGAACCTGCCCTCACCTGGTGGGGGCTTCCAATTTTGTGCTTGGCCATGGCACCAATAAATCTTATTCTACTGGCAGTGCCAGTGTAGGCAGTGGAAGGGCCAGCTACAGAGCGTGAGCAGGGTGAGTGGTGACAAAGCAAGTAATAGCAAGACAAGCAGGGCTGTGTTGATACAGCCCTCACTACTCCCTTGCCACCGACTGCCATGCCCAAAGGGGCCCCAATGCCCCAAATTCTGTGACAGCTCCCCCCCACCACTAGCCCTAAAAGCCATATATTTGATGACCTGATGTAGACATTTAGCTGTATAAGTGCTACTTAGCCATCTACAGGTGTAATTGCATTTGGACCTATGGATTAAATGTAGTCTTGGCTTACAACCTGTGCAATTCATCCTAAATCAAAGAATTGCCTTGAGTGCAATCTTTAGTGCAGATAACCTGAAAGTGGGCATTGTTGTGAAAAAAATCATTGAAACTATTAGCTCAAGATACAGCTTCAGTCAAACAAGAGGAAATAAGGTGCAGCATTGTACCAGTAGAGACACTGTATAGCCCCCCCAAAAGTGAATTTATTACAAGAATAAATTCTCCTAGGTTAAATGTTTTGTCTGTCCAGGGCCTCTCTCTAGATATGGGTAAATTACCTAACAAAAGGGATACTAAAATCTGGGGAAACAACATGTGCCATGGAGTTTGACTTAAGTCTAGCGCTACAGAATAATCAAGAGTAAAATTGCTTCTTTCTAATTAGAGAACAAAGGGCATTTTTACATGTGCTTTGGGGGTGGTGATGCGGCATCTCAGCGTCTCATATTTCAGCATCCCTGCACAAGCTTTAAAGTGTCCCCGCCACCATTTTGAAGCTCAAGGACACTGATACACAAAATGTGGAGGCTGCTGGACGCACACTAATTAGCGCACTCCAGCAGTAATTACTGTGCTTCAGAGCAGCTTCCCCATATATCTGCAGGCAGCCACCCAAAGCTGCTAGTGGCTCCCTGAATCTCTACCACATCAACAAGCAGGTGATCCTAAACTTTGGCCAGTACTTTGGAATCATGATTCATGCTGCCTCAAAGCCACTTAGAGAGCGATATTTATACATTTTTCTGCACCATGGTTTGCCTTTTCAAGAACAGAGGATGGTGTTGCTGTTAGAGGTCATGCAGAAATAGATGTTACTTCCATACAGTGATAAGGTTCAGTGCAAGCAGAGCATATAAAGAGGCTGTTTTAGAGCACTTTGAAGTCTGTAGGCTGTCTGCGCAGACTTCTTTTAGCTTTGGATCAGTCCCACACACAGCATAAGACAAGCAAGAAAGTGAGAATGCCTGGCATACAGAACAAGGAAAGAAATACAGAAGCAAGTAAAAACAGAAACGAAAGAAAAATAAAAAATAGAGAGACAAAGAAGAAATCAAGCTGGGTAGGAAGAGAAGATGTATTGAGGAAGTGTTTCATAAATTTCAGCTTTCCTTAGTCAGTGCCCACATGTTTCAAGTTGGGCACATAGTTAAATCCCTTCTTGAACTGGGGCCCTATTTACTGCAACTCCCAGTGCTTAAGGTTAAGCATATGCTTAAGTACCAGCTTTAAAGAGGGATGATTAATTTCTGAGCCTTAACATTTTTGTGAAGGAAGCAAGCAAGTGCCAATGTACAAATAACTTAATGCAGAAATGGTTTGAAAAACAGATCCATGTAAATGCCTGGAACTAAATAATAAATAACAATTTGCATTTTCAAAAAAACATTTCTGCAAATTGTTTATTTCACGAAGAAATGCCTGACAGATGGTATGAGTAGTGGTAAGGCATTTAAAACAGTACAAATTTCCTACTGTTCTGTCCATTATTTCCACGCTCTGTTCTATCCATTAAACACTGAGGGATTTTTCCTTCATAAACTTCAGCTTGGCCAGCTAATACATATAGTGCTGTCTCTAGGCACTGCAGACTGAAAAGTATGATAATACATAAGAAAAAAAAATCTCAAATAACCCATATTGATGCCAGTGAAATGATGTTGCTTGAATGATCTGCCTCCACCATATAATATACATTAAGCATATAACTTAGGGAGCACCCATTAAATAACAGTAACCACTAAAACCAATAACACTACCCTTTAAATACTATTAATCTGGGTAGCATGGTTAGCACAGTAATACATTATGATTAATAAATAAAATCCACTATAAACAATCCAAATATCTAATCAGCCTAGCAATGGAATGGATACAACCATTAACATCAACTGCTGTATTACATGATAGATAATACTTTATTAACCATCCAGACTTTTGACCTGATCTACTAGCATTTGGAACTGTGATAAATTGACATAGATTACATATACAACACCTATACAATTTATAAAATTAATTTTATAGCACTTAAAATCAATAATTACTTTTTTTTCTCCTTTATTAGTTACATTTTTCTTATGTCCCAAGCAGTTAATCCTCAAGGACTGTGAAGTTTAACTATAGAGCTGTTTTTAAAATGTTGCAGGCCTTAGATTACTAAAAATAATAATGCAGACCTACTAGAACAGGGGCGGGCAAAATACAGCCCGTGGGCTGCATCCAGCCTGCCAGGCCATTCTATCCAGCTCACAGGGCACCTACAAAAATTTGAAAATTACTATTTATCTGCTCCTGGTTGCCTGTAAAAGATGACAGGAGCCAGAGGCAGTAGGACCCAGGAGCCCAGCCCTGCCCCACTCCCAGCCACTTCCCTACTTCTTTGCCTGTGCAGTGCTTCACACCACCTGGCTGCATCACCAGACCATGGGAGCATTGGGCCCATGCTGGTACAGGGTGTGTGTGTGTGTGTGTGTGTGTGTGTGTGTGGGTCGGTGCATTAGTTGGGTGAGTCCCATACGTACACCCCATGATACACATGCACATGCACCCCTCCCTGCACTGCCATACATGCACAGCCCCTCACACACCCCAGCCACCCTCTCCCTCACAAACAGCCCTCCCAAACCCCATACCCACTCACACCCACATATCCACACACACATGCTCCCTTGCCCTACACCCACTTCCCCCACACCTATGCACCCCTACAGACACACCCACACCCTTCCCCACATCCTACACACCCTCAGCCCCCGACAAAACTATACTCACCCCTGTAGGTCCCCCATCCCTCCCACAATATGCAAGAGTAAGATTTCATTTTAAGCTATTGTTCATTTTAACCTCTGTGTATACTACACAAACACATGTAAATCAGGACAAAATTATTTTTTGAAATCAAATTAATGAATGTTGTAGATGTTTGCTTTTTAGATTATAATTTGGGGGAGGAGGTTGGTTCTGAGATAGCAAAAACCCTTGTTGAAAGGAGTACTTCCAGGAGCAAGGGGAGGGACTTCTGGTGGCAAAGGTCAGGGGTCAGGGAGTGGGGCTTCCAGTCACAAGATAGTGACCAGGGGGCAGACCACCTGTCAAGGGGCAGAGCTACCTATGTGGTCCTCGACAGCTTGCCAAAACTTGGTAAGTGGCCCTCCACCCAAAATAATTGCCCACCTCTGTACTAGAAGTATCTAGAGTAGGGGGAGATAGAATGTTAAATAGGTTTTCCAGAATATAAGACAAATATATTATTACTGTTCCCACTGAGTCAGAACTGACTTATAGAGCTGACTGAGTGTTCATGTGATGGTCTGCTGGGACAGACTGAGATCTAGAGGGAAACCATAAAAAAATGTCAGTCCTTTAGAAAAATCAGTGGAGATTCAGAAGTGTGCTAAGGAGAGTTTTACAAGAAAAGTTTTTATTATTTTTAAAGAAAATGTGTCTTTTTATAAGCCATAATTATGCCTATTGTGACAACAAAATAGTTTGCTTTATGAATGTTCTTATTTAGAAAGAGTTGTATTTCAATATATTTGTATGTGTTTTGGTTGGTATGTAACCAGCCCAAGATGGAAAAGCGTAGGCTCAGGGGTGATCTGATGGCCACCTATAAGTTTATCAGGGGTGACGACCAGGATCTGGGGGAACGTTTGTTCACCAGAGCGCCCCAAGGGATGACTAGGTCGAACGGTCACAAACTCCTGCAACACCGTTTCAGACTGGACATAAGGAAGAATTTCTTTACTGTCCGAGCCCCCAAGGTCTGGAACAGTCTGCCAGCGGAGGTGGTTCAAGCACCTACATTGAACACCTTCAAGAGTAAATTGGATGCTTATCTTGCTGGGATCCTATGACCCCAGCTGACTTCCTGCCCTTTGGGCAGGGGGCTGGACTTGATGATTTCCCGAGGTCCCTTCCAGCCCTAATGTCTATGAAATCTATGAAATAGGTGACTGGTAGGGGAAGCACGGGGGGGGCATGTACCCCCCCTTGACAGGGTCGTCCCCACTGCCAACACTGAAGCTGGTCTCTGCAGGTACTCGGCAGCTCTGTCCCTGCTGCCACCGCTGGCATCTGCGGGTGCTCACCAGCTCCATCCCCATTGCCAACACTGCCACCGGTGTCCGAGGGTGCTCACCAGCTCTGTCCCCGCCACTGCCACCTCTGCCACTGCTGCCAGCTTCTGCGGATGCCCCACCAAACTCAGGAAGCACCGGTCACCCATGCAGCCCAAGGTAAATTGTAGGATTCAGTGGAAATATATACTTCAGGCTGTTCCTGCTCCTGTTGAAGACTGCCTTTCTAGTGAACTCCATCATAGTTATATCTGATTGTTCTCATAAATTAATCCTTTATCCTCATAACACTCTTTTAAAAGTTGGGAAATATATAATTATCCACATTTTTCATATGGGCAAATTAAGCAAAGAGATCATGACCTAGCCATGGATAAAAGGGTATAAGGGGATAGTACCCCTCCACATTTCCCTGTGCAACTTCCTTTTTGGAGGCAGCCATTGAATGCTTAATCCACTTGTGGTTTAGGGTGAGGGGCAGGCAGTGCCATAGCAATGAAGTAAGGTGCCCAGGGCAAAGCCCACAGTGGCAGCCTGCCCTTGCTCTGCACACAGATCTGGGGGCACATACCCCCATGCTTGCTCAGGAGTTCACACAGTGGTGGGAGCCACCCTCTCCCTGTCCCTGTGCTCCCCAAATGATCTGCCTGCAGCTCTGTTCAGCATCCCGCCCAGGCTGGGCAGCGCCTGTTAGCGCCTCTTCACTTTGGCACCCAGGGCAGTCATCCTGCTTCCCCCACAACCTGCCCTTGCTACGGCAGTGGGGGCAGGAGAGGTAAGGGGGTAAATATGCGTGGAGAAAGTCAAAAATAGGAAGAGCTATAAGTCTGTTGGTTAGGGTCTACCCAGTTCGGCTGAGCCTACACAGAAGTTGAAACGGCCACTGACCAGGCCAGTAGTAGATTGCTGTCTCCCAGGACCAAGGAAACTGTCCCTCTGAGATACGTAAGTCTTTCCTGTAGGCAGCACGGCTAGGTTCACACGGGGTTAGGAATAAATGTTCAATCAAACACTAAAGGCTTGGTACAAAACTGCTGAATTCAAAAGAGAGACTTCTACTAACTAGAGGACATTGGATCAGATCCCTAATGATTTTACATAGGAACCCCATCACAGAGCCAGACATAAAGCATAAAACACCCAAGTCCTAAGAGAGTGCTGTAATAAGGAGCCTAGACTTGTTAGGTTGATCACAAACCTCCCATTGATTTCAAAGGACATGTGATTGAGTCTCTTTGCATGAGTATCTAATAAACTGACAAATAAAAAAATCTGCACATAAATTAGACTGGTTGAAAACATAACATAACTAGGGTGGGGTGAGTAAGGCAAGTAAGGCAGCAGCCCTGGGCACCAATGTCAAGGCGTTGATGGTTGGGAGGCAGCACCACACCACAGCACTTTGCACCTCTGTTTTCTGGCACTTGACAACATCTCTACCCAGGAAACCAAAATCACTAGTTAGCTTCTGGCAGAGATACATGCAAGGGGTTGTTTATAGTTCAGATGTAATTGTGCTCTCTGAAACAGCTTAATTGTAGCAAGGATTCTAAATGTAATAACAAAACCTGTGAAGATGGGGAAAGGTAGGTTATCACAACTAAGCTATTCATAGCCCCACGTTGTAACAAGACTTGTGGTAAGATGTCTGCTTCTTAAAGTTGCTATTCACGACTTGTTTTTTCCAGAATTCAGCCATAATAGATATTCTGACCGAAAGTCCGAGGTTTTTAGTGTTATTTTCCTGCTTCCATGGTTAAAAGCCTTTGAAATTCCACAAAGGAAGAAACTAACTGAAATCACTGTCAAATACTTTTGAAATCTTAGGGCACTAATTATCTCTTGATCTGTTTTCCTTTCTTTTATTTTGGGCCTTTGAGGATTAAGAAACATCTGATTTTGGGGTGCAATGTTTAAATTTTTCCTCTACAAAATAGGCAGTTGAAAGGACCTACTGTTTTTCTGTTAACATTTAAAGAAAATGGATTTCATTTTTTTGGCTAAATTGCACCGACATATATTCTGCTTTGACTGCTGTGATTTTTTTTTTCTTCTTTGGGATATGGGATACTATTATTTCTGCTGTTTATTTGTGTATAAATAGAGAAACTGGGCTATTTCATTCTTTTAACTTTTTTCTTCTTTTTTTTTAAGTTAAGGATAGGGCATTAGGTAACCTCTGATTGTATTTGCATTATTATTACAGTATTATATGTGTGCCTTGAAAATGAATAGGCACCCAATTCTCTCCTATAAGGACTGTTTGAACTCAGCAGAGTGGAAAGCCTGTGAGTGAGCTGTAGCTCATGGAATTTTCCTGTAATTCTTCTACTATGTGTGTTGGGGGAGGAGGAAGGTAGAGAAGCAGTAGGGGTTTGAAATCACTGTATTTACAATTTACAGCATTGTAACTGAAAGCAAGATCTAAATTCATATGACTTATTCTGGAGACATAATGAGATTCCATTTGGAGACTATAGGGGAAGCGAAACTGATTTGTAGTCAGCCAGCGAGTAAGCAAGCCAATGCTGCATTTGAACTGCTAGTGAGGAAATGTCTCCTTAAGAAGAACATAGCTGAAAACTGTAGCTCAACATCTCTGCAAAGAAAACATTTAGTCAAGATGAATGAGAGGAGTGGATACTGTGGATTATTTAAATAGGCAGAGATTTTGGTTTTAGTAGTGTTGAATGTTCCTAATATTTTCTTGAAGTCCAGTCTGTTTTAGTGAGCAAAGAGCCTTTAATGCTGTGGAGGAAAAGCTTTTGGGGTTTGTTGTTGTTTTTTTACTAACTGGAGACTCTTTTTGTGGCATCTTCTCCCCAAGAATTGCTAGAGAAGATGAAAAACCTCCTTTCCGACTATAGGGTTGGAGTTATTAAGACTGATTTTTCCTGGTGATTATTACAATAAGCAAGTGAATGATGATATTTCTTCTACTGCAGGTTAGCTCAGGGTCTTGTGAGTGTATTTCAGCCTACATCAATAAAAATAATTCTCAAATTCAGACCAGACTGCCTCTTACACAGAGGGAAAAGTTTGTAAAATTGTCTCTATTTGAATTTCAGCTAATATAACTTAGGTTGATCCTAGAAGTACTCAGAATATTCAGGTCATGACACAAAAACTTACATCATGTTTTTGTTGGCTAAAGGTTAACTTGAGTTAAATTTGGCCCATTATTAAAATATAATTATCAGGATTCATAAGCCAATTCAAGCTGAATCTCTTGAAGCTGCTGTTGGGCTGTCACTAAAAAGTGCCCCATGTTGGGCATTCTCTAGATGCAGAGAAACTTGTCAATAATAATCATGTGGTTACTTTGTCATTTTAGGGAGGGGTATTGAGAAGAACATGAGATGACTCTGTCAATACTCAGGGTCTAGATTTCCTTGAAACCTGCTAATCTGACTTTGACCCTGGGCATGGCATTCAGAGTGATCTGGTCTCATTGGCCAATAATCCCCTTTTGACAGATAACTTCTTCCAATAACAGTAATAATCCAAAGTTTTATTTTTGTTCCAACATGTCCTCCCCTGGAACTTCTAATTTAATGTCTAATACTTTTACTCTAAACGTTCTAGTATATCTGTGCGTATTGCCGGAAAGTAACCAAGTGTCAGTTTTCTGAATATTCCCTTACGAAGATTAAAAAAAAAAATCCATTGTCATATAAAACAAATGGACTTGAGAAGAAAATATGATTCTGTTTCCTGAAGCAAATACCTTTAAGAGTCAATAATGAGAAATGGAAGAGCTGTTGCATAGCAAGTAGAACTCAAGAGCTATGTAAAATAGTTCTCTGTTTTTTATGTTATATAATTATATGGTGACTCATTCTCTGCATAAACTGAACAAGATTTTCAAAGAATCTCTGTACCCAGTATGTTGAATTCCTTTGACAATCTGTCCTCAGCTATAAGTGCTTGAGCCGTTCCAAAAACTGCAGCCATAATGCATTGTTCTTGTTTCTGTTATATAGCTTTTGCAAGGGTCTCAATAGAGCTGTTTATATATTATGACCTGCTTATGGGATGCTGCTTCTGTTAATGTTCTTCTACATGCTCAGGAAGTTAGTATGTACACATGCAGGAGAGAACATACATGTTTAGAGATGAACTAAATATACCATATTTACTTGCATATCACATGCACTTTTTTGCCTCAAAATCAGCCCTTCCAATGGAAGTTGGGGGGCCAGGCCAGGGTGAGTAGCCTGACACTGGGCCACAGGGCACATGGACATCAGTTTGCAAGGTGAGCAAAGACTCAGACAGCCTCACTTGCCCTTCAGCCACTTTGCCCATTGCTACTGCCACTGTCCTAACTCTCTGGCTGCCAGCCGAACTGCCACCCCACACTGGAGCCAGTACTACTACTGTGGCATGGGGCATGGGGCATGTGGCAGTGGCAGCAGCTCTGGCACTAACATAGGGCACATGGTAGTGATGGCAGCTCCTAGCTCCAACACAGACAGCCACTGCCAGAGCAGCTACGTCCACCACCAACACTACTGTGTGTCCCAGGCTGGATTCAGCCTGCAAGGAGCCTAGTAGTCTGGATCCAGCCCTAGGCACAAAGTAGTGTGACACCTCTGTAAAGAAACCTAGGCAATGTCCAAAATACAGTGCTATACAATCAGCATAATCAGTATATATTGATATATTCCCATATTGCCACCGAGCTCATATCACACACAAGAAATCCAGTTTCTAACAGGAACACACGTCCCATAATTCATCGTTGTGCTAAACAGTAGCATACATTCCTGAACCAAAAACACCAGAGACAGGAGCACACTCAGCACAACAGGCACATCCATCAAGCTCTATGCAAGTAGCAATGCTGACATACATACTACATAGCAGTTGTCCAATACTATGATATCCACATTCCTTAGGAAGGCTGAAGATTGTGTCTGTGTCATCTCCTGCATATTCCCATGCCCTGGGCCTCCCTGCCCTTTGTCTGGGAACTGACATTTGCCCTTTGCTGTGTTCACAGTTTGCTAATCTGTCATCTCTGTACTATGGTCTGTTGTCACTACTATGCATGGATAAACATGGCACACGTTTCACTTTATTTCTGTTTTCCATGGGCCCTACTGAACAAAGGGGTGTAAATGACATGGTAGAGAGTACTGCTCAGAAATAAATATATATTTTTCTTTGTTTGTTTTTGTTTCAATTTTTTTTCCTCTTGGTTACCGAAGTTTCTAGTTGTATACCATGTGTGCATGTGCGTATGCATGTGTGTGTGTGAAGGTAAGGATGATTTTAGAAAAAATTTATATGTATATGTATAATGCAATATATGTCTTACAGATCCGCTGTAGTGCAAACTTGTCCTATCTTAGTTCTCCATGTTGCCCTTGTATTCTATAACATAACTATGTATACACTTATATTAATTGGGTTGTCATTGAGCTGTCTGACCCGCTGCAGCACTGCTTCCCCCCCTTATAAGCTTGGTGAAGTCCAAAGGCATCTTCTTATTAACTGCACAGTTGCCTTCAGTATTTTTTTTCTTTTTATGGTGGTGATAATATTAAAATGGTGTAGTCAACATTGCATTTCCACCCCATGATACTAGTACTCCTTCTGTGCCTATTGGAAGGAGTTAGGGCCTTTTACTGAATAACATTTTTCCCAAATCCCAGATGATTCTGATTTAAAATGACCCCAATAATTAGTTTAATTCCCCCACCACTGCAGTGGCAAGCAGTGGCTGAGGGGAAGGTGGTGGTGGGACAGAGGAGTAAAGTTATCTAGCCCCTGCTCCTTGCCACCTGACCCCCCTCACTGCTTGCCCCCTGCCACTGAGGCCTCCCCCTGTGGTACCTGTACCCCTGCCATCTGCCTCCTGTACTTACATGGACCCCTCCCACCTGCCACCCCAGCACCTGCTATCCCAGCACCTGCCCCTCCTGCTTGGCCATCCTGCCACTTTCCTCCCTCCTGCCTCCCCACTGCTGCCTGCCCCCTGCCCTCCACCCCTACTACTACTTACCTCCCCTTGCAGCTCCAGCTCCAGCAGAAGCCCCACTCTGCCCCGGGACAGAGCACATGAGGTGGTCCAGCACACCAGCTGTTGCGGTGGCAGCAGCTCTACCACTAGAGCTGGGGTCAGAGCTGCAGCTGCTGTGGGGCTAGGCTGGGGCTGGGGCTGGGGCTGGAGGCAGAACATGTTCTCTGCTCCCTAACCCTGGCTGGAGTGAAGCCCCAGCAAGAGCTGGAGCTGTAAGAGGAAGGTAAACAGTGGTGAGGAACAAAGGTGGGGGGGAGTGGAGGCTGTGGGGTAGGTGGCAGGCAGGGGCAGTGGTTGTGGCAACTGTGACCTACAGCTGCTGCCCCCACTGTTGTATTCAAATCTAAGACCTGGGGCTTTTCCCCTAGTAGCAAATGGGGGGAAAACCCCTCATCTTAAATTGGAGTAATTATAATAATAGTGACTCTCTTACCTCCCTACACATGTTTAAGGGCAAAACAAAAAGCTCAACATCCTGTTCACCTTGAAACAAAAATGTTTCATGTCAGCCACTTGCAAGAAAATCAAAAAAAATTGAAGCACCAGAAGAGCTAAGATCTGTACCAGGATGGCCGAGTGGTTAAGGCGTTGGACTTAAGATCCAATAGGTACATACCTGCGTGGGTTCGAGCCCCACTCCTGGTAGCTGCTGTTTTATTTTCAAAAGGAAGCTAGACAGTCACCTTTCTGGGGTCACCTGACCCCCGTTATCTTTCCTGCTGGTGCAGGGGGCTGGACCCGATGATCTTCCAAGGTCCCTCTGGCCTCATAATCTATGAATCTATGATTCACAAAACTGATAGAGAAGGAGCTCCCCTTTTAATATGTATATATTTATGCAGTGTAGTCCAAAGCTTTCTATGGCATCCTTAACTTACCGACAAACACACGCACAGGGTATGTGATTGAAGACTTCAATTACTAAGGGAGAAGATCAGATAGAATCATAAAAAATTAGGGTTGGAAGGGACCTCAGGAGGTCATCTACTTCAATCCCCTGCTCAAAACAGGACCATCCCCAAGTAGATCATCCCAGCCAAGGCTTTGTATAGCTGGGTCTTAGAAACCTCCAAGGATGGAGATTCCACAATAAAAAATCTAATTTATTATAATTTTTCATGCACAGAATCTAATTATTGAAGGGTCATCTCAAATTTGTCTCCCCTGCCACGGCTGCAATGGAGAAAAGCCATGGCAAGAGGACAGGCAGTGGGGAAGGCAGCAGTGAGGGAGACAGTAGGGGGATAGGTGGCAGGGGGCAGATGGTAGGGGAAGCAGTGTTGGGGCAGTGGGAGAGCAGGAAGTGGCGGTGAAGCAGCTTGAATCCTGCCCCCTGCCAGAGTGTTGCAAGGGTAAGTGGCGGGGGTAAGGGAGGGATGCCAGGGGACAGGCTGCAGAGAAGGGAAATGGGGTCACCATCACTAAGCCCTAAACTCACAGATGATCAGTGGAAAATAGGTGAGGCTCTGTTCACCCAGGCACCACCTGGGATAACAAGGAATAACTGCCACAAATTAATTCAGAGTAGGTTCAGGCTTGATATCAGGAGGCATTACTTTATCGTTAGGGCTGCCAGGCTCTGGAATGGGCTCCCAAGAGAGGTGGTGCTGTCCCCTACCTAGGGGGTCTTCAAGAGGAGATTGGATAGATATCTGGCTGGGGTATTGTGATCCCAGCACTAATTCCTGCCCAGGGCAGGGGGTCAGATTTGATGATCTGTTTAGGTCCCTTCTGACCCTAGAAACTATGAAACTATGACAAAGCCATGATCCACTCCCAACATGTCCCTGCAATGGGTGCAGATTCTGCAGTCAAGGGACACCCATGGAGTAGATTGCTGCTCTACCCCAGGCCCTGGCCGCAGCCCTGTTCTGGCATAGCCCAGGGATCCTGGCCTCAGCCTCATCATCCCCAGGATGCTACTCCCTGCCCACCTGTCCACCCAGCCAAGTACGCCCTGGCCATAGGAGTCCTTGGCTGGTCTCCCTGGAGACCCCACCCACCTTCCCACTCCATCCATTACTTCTAGCAATGGTTGCATGGCAGATGGGCCAGGTCCACCAGTGGCAACACTGGCAGCAGCAGCTAAAAGGAACCACCGCCATGGGGACCCAGGTGGGGCCAAGGGACCTGTCACAGGCCAGATAAAGTCCCTTGGCAGGCTGGATCCAACCTGCAGGCCATATTTTGCCCATTCCTGGCTTAAAGCATTTATTTGTTATATATGCGGTCCCACTGGGGGGAATACCTTACTGGACTTGGTGCTGGCTATGCAGGAGGACCTAGTAGGGGAGCTGCAGATTCGTGGTCACTTTGGGGACAGTGACCACCAATCAATCAAATTCACCATACAATGTGGGTGGGTAAGATAACTAGTAGTGCTTGGCTTTAGGAAGGCTAACTTCAGTGTGCTCAGGAGTGTAGTCAATGATGCACTGCAGGATAGGAGTATTGGTGAGATGGGAGTCCAGGAAGGTTGGTCATTCCTAAAGGAAGCGATCCTTCGGGCGAACAGGTAGACAATCCCAGTTCAAGGGAAAAGTGGGAAAGAAGCCAAAAACTTCCTTGGCTAAACAGGGAAATCCAGGGGAGCCTAAGGGCAAAAAAGGCATATAGGTGGTGGAAGCAGGGGAAAGCTACCAAGGAGGCATATAGCTACTTGGCCCACACTTACAGGGTGGCAGATAGAAAGGCCAAAGCAACTGCAGAGCTGAGGCTGGCAACACAAATTAAAGACAACAAAAAGTCTTTTTTTTTAGGTCTGTAGGAAGTAAAAGGAAGGCACAGGGCAGCATAGGACCCCTACTGAACAAGGAGTGACAGAGAGGGAGGACAAGGCTGAGCTTTTCAATGAGTTTTGTGCCTCAGTGTTCCTGAGCAGGGCTCAAGATAAGTCTCCTAATGGGTTCTTGGGTGGGTATCAGAGGGACACCAGCCTACCAACTGTCAACGCTGACTTGGTGCAAAGTCACTTGGATGGACTAGATGTGTTCAAGTCAGCAGGCCCGGATGAGCTGCATCCAAGGGAAGTGTCATAGCAGAAACACTGGTACAGCTGTTTGAGTGCTCGTGGTGCTCGGGTCAGGTCCGGAAGGACTGGAAAAGGGCCAGTGTGGTCCCTATTTTCAAGAAGGGGAGGAAGGAGGATCCAAGTAATTATAGGCCAGTCAGTCTCACCTCCATCCTTGGAAAGGTCTTTGAAAAGATTATGAAGGATCGTATTTGTGGGAGTCCAGCAGGAAAAATAATACATCAGGGAAACCAGCACAGATTTGTAGCAGGTAGATCATGCCTGACTAATTTGGTTTCATTTTATGACACAAAATGCTTAGACACAGGAGTAGAGGTAGATGTTGTTTTCTTGGAATTTAGCAAGGCCTTCAATATGGTATCTCATCCTAGTCTCATAAATAAATGAAGAGGCTGTGACATAGATCTTTACACGGTCTGGTGGTTGGCAAATTGGCTTAGCGGTCACACCCAGAGAGTGGTAGTAGACAGGTCGGTATCGACCTGGAAGGATGTGGGTAGTGGGGTCCTGTAGGGTCTGGTCCTTGGACCTGTACTCTTCAGTAGCTTCATTAGTGACTTGGATGTGGATGTGAAGTGTACTCTGCCCAAGTTTGCGGATGATACTAAATTGTGGGGTCAAGTGCACACTCCTAAGGGTAGGGAATGATTGTAGGCAAACCTGGACAGGTTGGAAAAGTGGGCAGTTCACAACAGCATGCAGTACAACAAGGACAAGTGCTACACCTAGGGTGCAAAAATATCCAGCACATCTACTGGCTGGGAAGTGACCCTCTCAGCAGCACAGAAGCAGAAAGGAATCTCATAGTGGACTCCAAGATGAACATGAGTTGTCAGTGTGACAAAATCATCAGCAAAGCTAACTACACTTTATCATGCATCAGCAGATGCATGACAAATAGATCCAAGGAGGCGACACTTCCCCTCTATGCAGCATTGTTCAGGCTGCAATTGGAGTACTGCATCCAGTTTTGGGGGCCATACTTCAAGAACAATGTGGATAGACTCAAGAGGGTCCAGAGGAGGGCCACTCATATGGTTAGGGGCTTACAGAACAAGCCCTATGAGGAGAGACTGAGGGACCTGGACCTCTTCAGCCTCTGCAAGAAAAGGCTGAGAGGTGATCTTGTGGCCACCTACAAATTCATTAGGGGGACGCAGCAAGGGATCGGAGATGGTCTGTTCACCAGGGTGCCTCTTGGGGTAACAAGGAACAATGGCCACAAATGGACAGAGAGCAGATTTAGGCTAGATATCAGGAAAAATTTCTTCATGGTAAGGGTGGCCAAAATTTGGAATGGGCTTCCAAGGTAAGTGGTGCTCTCCTCTACCTTGGGGGTCTTTAAGAGAAGGCTGTATAGGCATCTGGCTGGGGTCATCTGACCTGAGCACTCTTTCCTGCCTAGGCAGGGGTTGGACTTGATGAACTGTTGAGGTCCCTTCCAACCCTAGCATCTATGAATCTAACCATTTCTCAACCCAGCCGTGTAGCTTTCTCCATACCCTCTCAGAACAGGTCAGCCACTTCTGGGGCATTGTCTTCTCCGAACCAAGTAGAGCAGTCCCCATGGGAATGGACCCAGGTGGGAATGGGAGAGATACACAAAAGATAAAGACTCCACTGACGTTCCTTCTATTTTGGGAGTGGTAGATAGGGAAGACATGGGGCTGAGATGCATGGAGTTAGGGGTTAAGAAAGAAGGAGGAGGTGATGAGGGGATGTGGTGGCAGAAGGTTCCCACATGGACAGCCCCGTGACATTCGTAGGTCCCCAGAAATATACTTTTTCTGGCAGCTGATCCCCTAACATTGCCTGAAGTAGGGAAGTTCAAAGGGGTTTCCTCTTTCCTAATCCCATCATGATTTTTTATGGGAAGTTTGATCTGGCCCCTGGAAAGTTTGAAGCTATGAAGCGAGGCAGGTTGTACCTTTCATCAGACACAGCAGGATGAGGGGAGATTATTATCCCCTCAGCACAACTTTTGACCTCCTACCTCAACACCCCAGACTCACCCAGACCCACAATCCAGACACAAATCCTCACTCTTCCTCCAAAAAACAAAAAAACAACACATTCCTTGCATTGCTGAAAACTGCAAAATAAAATGGAAAACACAGAAACCAGAGGATGAGATTTCCCTGGCAGATAAACTAGCAAAACAGGAGAAATAACTAATGATAAACCCAACTCATGAGGAAGCTACAAAACCTGTCAACACACCTGCTAATCACAGGGCTAGATGATTAACCAGCCACCTGCATGAAGGGCTTTTGTGCAGCTTGTCTGGAAGACCCTAGCATTTTCTTTCTTCCATAAAAATCTACTGAAATCAAAATTTGATTTTCTGGGTTCTTCTTTGAGCTTCGGATTTGAGGAGCTGCTATGTCGCCTCCTTCTGCTGAGATGAAGCTTTTCCAGCAGGCTTTACTCTTGCGTTTTGCTTTCCCAAAGAAGCCTTTTTCTGTCATTTTTTGTGTCCTCTTTACCATTCTACCTGGAACCCTGAGTCCTACTCAAGCAGAGTAAGACCTTCTCTTCCAGCTGAGGAGGGCTTGGATCTTGATGTCACTCTCATTTAACCAGTCTCTGTTTTGACGGGTGATATAGCCAATGGATTAAGCCCAGGACATATGGATGAGAGTTTTAAATCCCTTCCAGAGTTCCTTAATAATGAGTTTCAGAGTTCTGTAGTTGTGGGCAGGGCAGAGCACCTTTCATGAAAACACTGTTGGAGATCATTGCAGACTTTGGTCTTTAAGAGATTTGATGTTGAAAAATCTTCACGTTGCTTTTTTGCTGTTTTCAGTGTTTTTGAGCAAGCCAGGTGTTCATAATGGATCTAACAACAAGACAATCTGTCCAGCAGTAGTTGATTTCTCACACGGCTCATGGTACAAATATCCATCTGATTAGAGGCTTTAACAATAACATAGTCAAGGAGGTGCCCGTGCTTAGAGTGAAGGCATCTTCAGATAGTCTTGTATTTGTTACTCTGTAGATGGTGTTCAACTGTTCATAATGACAAGTTTGTGCTTGATGCATTTGCTCAGGAAAATGATGCCACCGGAGTTGACTGGTAAGCGGAGTTGGTAAGAGGCTAGAGGGACTGGCAGGAGTCAGGACAGAGGCTGCAAAGTGGGGAGAGGCAAAAGATCAGAGGTGACAGGGGGGCAGGTAGCAGCTGCTTGCCGTGGCATCACTGCATACACAAATCCAAGGTGAGGGGCTTTTTTCCCCATGTTAAATGGAGGAAAAAAACATCATCTTGGATTCAAGTAAATACAGTAGTTTTTACCCAGCTTTGTGTAAGTATTGTTGAGGTTATTTTTCCCAGATGCATTACTTTGCACTTGACAACATTGAAGTAAATCTGCCATTTTTTGGTCACTCACTTAATTTGGTGACATCCTCTCCATCAATGTGGCATTTAATCACTGGGAATAATTTGGTGTCATCTGCAAACTTTGAGATTTTACTGTGCACCTCCATTTCTACGTCATTGATGAAAATGTTGAACAAATTAGGGATCAGCACAGATCCCTGCAGGACCCCAACTTTTGACCTCCTTCCATCCTGAAAAGTGATCATATAGCCCCAGCCTTTGCTTGCTATCTTTTAACTAGCCCTCAGTCCACAAAGAACCTTCCATCCAGTCATATAGAAACAGTTTTTCTAAAAACCTTTGGTGAGGACTCTTGTCAAAAACTTTTTCAATGTCTAAGCATATTATGTCAGCTGGATCCCCCCAGTCCGAGTTCTTGTTAACATCCTTATGCCAGCAGATTTGTTAGGTAGGTACAAAAACCATGTTGACTTCTCATTACAAAAACCATGTTGACTTCTCCCGAGACTCAGTGGTCTCCCAGTAAGGGGTGTATGGAGTAGGTGGAACTGTCCTGAATTCCTCTGTTTCTAGAAATAGGGGAAAGACTAGGAAGGGCTGCAGCAAGAGATAGTACTCCTGGATGCTTAGGCATATCAGACAACCCTAATGCAGGCACAAGGAGGTGGTGGCAACAGCATTCCAGTTTTACCACTGAAGTACACTGAGGCATCACAACAGTGATTCTCAACTGGGGTGCCAATGAATTTTAAAAAGTTATAAAGTAGTGCTCTGAATCTAAAAAAGTTGAGAACAATGACATCAGCTGTTTTGAGGCTGGGATTAAGTTACCAGAAGCCATGAATCCAACTTCCATTGGCATTCCATGGGTGTTTGGGTCTGGATAAATGGACCTGACACTAGTCATTTTTACTTTGTCTTCCCTCTACCCTTGCAGATTCCTGCTCTTGTGAGACAGAAAGTGGGATATAGATGCTACCCCTGCAGGGAGTGGAAAAACCGGTTTCCAATGATTTTCCTTTGGTCCATTTGCTGGGACAGACTTTGGTGGTGACCCCCAACCAATTTCGGTTGAATAGAAAGGAAAAAAACCAGATTATGTCTGCTTGGTCTGTCTTGTTAGTAATAAATAATCTATACACATTATGATGCCTAGACTATATTTCAGTATAACAATAATGATAGTAGTAGTACACTGTTTTCTACTTCTTTCTGTGTTACCATAGAAAGATGAGTTTATTTTCTGACAGCATATTTATGAGGTGATAAAAATGAGCTAAATTAAGAATGATCAGGGAACCCCATTCACTCTTATTGAAGCATCAGACAGTAAGTGCAAGAGACAGGTGGCATAAGTGTTAAAACAAGGGTGGAGAGTATGTGCTGCAGGGAATCAATCCACTACATTAACAGCTAATGGCACACTTAGTATTTATCCATTATTTATCACATAAATGAGTATTACTGTTTAGACCGCAGAGGTGCTTTGATACAGCAGTGACACTGATTACTGAAAATTAAGGAATGAAACCTGATCTTAACAAATTAAGTGAAAATTAGTGAACTGCAACTAACTCCAAATGGCGCATACATTCAACCTAAAAATACTAGATTTCCTCTGAAAACTAAGTTATTGTCTTTCGTTACTTGCTGGACAAATGTTATCATTTTAGTGTTAAAATAATAACAGTAACAATATCTATATTTCTGGAAAAAAGATGAAGAGTTATGATATAGCCACCACTGATTTTGAAAATAGAAGACCTTTTTTATACATGCTATTTCATTTGAACTTTATTATGATTTTGTTTTAAAATTCAGGTTATTCTTTCCTTTTTGTCTTATTATCACAATCCAGTGAAAGTAAATGAGAACAATTACTAATGATTCTGGAGAGAGTAGTGCAATGGAGCAATATTAGTCAGGATTTATTCTTTACTAGATATATCCTATCTTATGTAGTGATTTTAAATTTCATTTTGCCCTATGTAGACAATCCATTACAGTATGATTAAAGAGGTCTTTATTCAGGCCTGTTAGACCTTGAAGGGAACAAGGTAGTGCACTTGCTCCCTTGTAATCAGCTGCTTAATGTTCAGTTCTGCCTTATGCAACATATAGCCACACAGACTTAACCCTTACTAGTACAGATATTTAGTGGGGCTGTGTGAAGCTCCAGGCGCCAATTCAATTGGAGATTTGATCCGATTTGGTAGCCAAATCTCTGAATCCAAATCAAATTGGGAGACCCATTAAAAGGTCTGAATCGAACCCAAATCCTCTGAACTGATTCAGAAAAGATTCGGAGAGATTCTGGGATTTGGATTGGTCGGGGAGAGGCAGGCACAGCCGGGTGGCTGCAGGTTCCCCCGCAGCTTCCCCAGCTGTGCCTGCCTTTCCCTAGGTGGGGGCAGGCATGGAAGAAGCCCCCATGGCTGCCTGGCCCAGCCCCATTTCCACCTGGCCTCAGCCTCCTGGCATTTAAAAAAATTTAAAAAGCCCCGCACTCACTGGCTGCAGCAACGGAGATCAGGGCCTGTGAGGGCTCATAGCAGAGCCCCCCGCACTATGCAGGGTAGGGGGGGGGAGGGAGGATCTACCTAGGTCCCTTCTGACTCTAGCTACTATGAAACTATGAAACTATGGCAGAGCCTCCCCATGCAGCATGGGACAGTCGGGGGCAGTGGGGATCACCCCCATTCCTGGCACCTGTGCATCAGCTGCCCCACAGCACAGGTGCAGCATGGCTTGGCACCCACACCATGGGGTAGCTATCTAATAAAAAATTCTTTGATATTATTGTTGCTATGTTGTGGGTTGATCCAGAGTCCAATGAAATTAAATGGTGTTCTCTTCATTTCATTCAGTAGGCTTTGAAGTAGGCCTTTGACCCATCTGGGAATAAAAATCCGTTCCTATTTCACAAGGCTTTTGTTCCAGGTTATTCAAATACGATGGTGAGGATGGGGCCAGGGCATGTAAAACTATACAAGAATTGAAGCCCCCCCTGAAAAAGGGATGTAATTGTTATAAATCAAAATTTTACCAGAAAAAAATAATCAAAATCTTAAAAAATTCCAAGATAGGAAGTATAAAACTGTTTTCTACTCATGTTAGTTTTGCTATGGCAGCAACTACTCAGATTTGCCAGATAATAGACTCTTAGAAGGGCCCCCAAAGGCTTTCAAATTTATCATCATTATTTTTACAATCTATCAACTACTCCCTCCTCTGAAGCTACTTCCAGCAAAGCCATCATAATCCATCCTCCTCTCTTGCTTCTGTTCACACCGTTCTATTTTGTTAACACTCATAATGATGCAACCTATCACCTACATGCATGAGCTAATCCTCATAGCAAACCTATGAGGTAAATATGCCATCTCTAAATGGAACATAATTACAACTGAGCGAGAGGGACTTACCCAAGTCTATTCAGTGAGAAAATAGCAAGACTGAAATCTGAGGTCAGGAATTCATGGCTGACTATTGTTTTTCTCAATGAACTCAGTCATTAGCCTCTCGTTCTTTCCATTCATCAGGGATGGGTTGGTTTTTTGGTTTTTGAGGGTTTTTTGTCCTCTGTAGGCCTCCTCTGCAACCCAGAGGAGACACACTGTTCGGGAAACAGGCACTAGTCATGTTCTGCTTGTTCTGCAGAAAGATGCACGCTATGAGGTGTCTCAAAATATATGTTTATACCAATTAGCAAGCAGTTAGGAATTGATTTGCTAAGTTAATTTATTCATGTGTGTTTCTAGTGAGATCACCCAAGATTGTGTGCATACAAATACAGTACAGCTGGTTTCCACTTAAAGTTGGGCTAGACCTGACTTTCCCTTCTCTTTTCTAAGGCACCATCCTAATTTTGAAGCAGTGACATTTGCACATCTTTCCAATCAGGGCACCCAACAAGGAGAAAGAATATGGTGCTACTTTCTGAGATGATATCAGTGTCAATGAATGAATCATCAGACCATTACATATGCAGTGTTTGCAGAAACATTTGTGTGTAAACACAGCAGGCAAGTCACTGAGCATATTCACAATGGAATGCTCCAACATGAACCTAAAATATATTGGATTTGTCTGGGTAGAAGTGCAGGTTGCTAAGAGGCCAGGAGACTATAAATTAGGCTTCCCTAAACATGTTTTAGAGCTGACCCTCTTTCCCTAACCTCTCCAAACATGGATAAAGATGTGACCCAAATACTGTACAGAGGAAATGAGAAGATCACTGTGGACAACCACCCTATGAAAGCATCACTATACAAGATAAAATGTCAACAAAATGGTGGTAGGGTGCCTTGCCACTGCAGTTAACATAGAGACAAATGGACCATGCAGCAGCAGCGTGCATCCCAGAGGAAAAAAAATGCATGGCAGCAGCCATGACAACAGCAGATAGGACAACAGATGGACACTGTGTACACACCTGGACAGGCAGAACAGCATTTTCCAGCTGGTGGCAGTAACAGCCCTATTGCTGGTGCACTTGTCTGGGAAGAGATGTGGCTTGCTGCTAGGAAGCTACTTTTACTTAGGAAGCAGGAGATGGCCTTTAGTAAGCATCTCCAACAGAAGGGCTGGTGGATACAGGCAAAGGTCTTAGAAGGCAAGGCACTTGAGGAAGAGCCAGAGACATCAGCTTGGCAATCTAATAGCAAGTAAGTATTGATTTGTGTGAAGTCAGAGAGGCCAGGAAAAAATGACACTCAGCCTGTTCTAGATCCTTTGGCTGGTAATTTGCTTATTGCTGCCCTTACTAATCAGCAGGATTCTTCCTGTCACCCTGTGCTGCTGACAGGAATGCTTCCGCTATTCCTCTTCATGGATCATCAGGAACTGACTATTCTTCCTGGACTAGTTATGTCTTGTCACAGCTAAGCCAGGTTCTAGAAACATATTTGGAAGTAAAGGATACTCCACATTTACTTGTATTTTTGTGGTACTCTCATGTCATGTTGGTTGTTTATAGAAAATGATTTTTTTCCAAAGTAGCTCTTAAAAGCCCTAATTATGTTTGGTAGAGGCACAGTGTGGAAAAACATGCTTAGGGCAGCCATCTTTCATCCTTCCTGTGGCCTATCTCTTCACTTGGAAACACAAGAATGACAGTAAACAGAGAGCTGGGCAGTCATGGACTACAAGGCTTTCTGAGAATCATTCTCTAGACTAGCAGTGGAATTTGCTGCCACTGGGGGAAAACTTTCCCCCACTTGTTTCCTGCTGAAACCTACATCCAGATGGCAAAAAAATGCTGAATTCACAAAGAAGCAGGGCTGAACCAGACCTTCAGAGGTCATCTAGTTCAACCCCTACCTGAGGGAAGATCATCCCTAAAAAACTATATTATATAAATCCTTTGTCTAACCTACTAGACAAACTACATAATCAATCCTGACAGAACCATAAGACATAACACCATACCCTCCTACAGGTAAAGCAGAAGGACCATTATTCACCAGTCCCCATAGTCCATACCAATTTGATCATGGAGTAAACTTCCGTCCTAACCCTAAGTATGGCTATCAGTCTGACCCAGAGTGGGGAAAGTCAGGGATGTCTCAGTTTAAATCCCGTTGGCACACCCAATTTTAAATCCCTAGTTGCGGCTACAGCCAACGCTCAATGCTTCTGAGGAAAGTGGAAAAAAATAAAATGAAAAAAAGCAAAATTCTGATACATATTGCAGCAGCAGCAGGAGGGGAAAAAATTGCCTCGCAGCCCCATGTGGCAACCAACAAAGCATAGAAGTATGAGAAATACTCACAGTAGAACATAGACATAGCTATGCCTAGGTCATCCTCAACTTAAACACCTCCAGTAAAGTTTGCAGCAACTTCAAGCCATTGATTCATGTCCTTCTCACTGGAGCAAAAGAGAAGAGATTGTTCCCTCTTTCTTTCTGGCAGCTTTTTAGATATTTGAAGATTGCTATCATGCCTCCTCTTAAGTGTCTTTTCCATAAACTGAATACGCATGCCTATTTCCTTCACACTTTCCTAGTATAATTTGCCATCCAAGACCTTTATCACTTTTGTTGCCCACCTCTGGACCCTTTTACATCCTTTTAAAAATGTGAAGACCAAGACTGCACAAAATATTCTAGATGAGGCCTAACTAGTGCATAGTCACGTGGCATTATCACTTCCTATGTCTTGTACCTAATGCATCTATTGGTGCATTCCAAAACTGCATTTGCCTTTTGTGCAGCTGCATCACATTGCAGACCAATTGAGTCTGTGATCTACTAAGACTCCCAGATCCTTTTCCATAGTTCTGCCATCTGGTCGGGTGCCACACATTTTGCATTGAGCATCCTACTGTTAGCTCCAGCTCAGCTTTCCAATCTGTCAAGATTCTTCTGAATCTTTCTCTTGTCCTCTAGTGTGTTCATAATTCTTCCCAGTTGCATGTTGTCTGAAAACTTGCTCAAGAAGCCTTCAGTGCCAGCATCCAAATCATTAACAAACACATTGAACATCACTGGGCCCACAACAGACCCTGAGGGACTCTGCTCAAAACTTCCTGCCATTCTGACGTGGATCCATTCATAATTACCCTTTGCTTATGGCTAGTAAGCCAATTGTCTATTCATCTAATAATAGTTTAATCTAGCACACAGTTCTCCAGTCTTTTTAAGACAAGGTCATGTGGGATCTTCACAAGACACACTGTACCCACAGTATTCCCTTCACCCAAGTAGCTACTTTGTCAAAAAAGGAGATCAAATTTGTTTCACATAGTTTGTTCTTGGTTAATCCACACTGGCTGCTTATGGTCAGCCTTTCCTCCTCCAGATGCTTGCAAATGGCCTTCCTTAGGATGTGCTCCAATGACTTTCCAGGTATTGAGGTGAGGTTAATCAGTCTATAGTTCCTCAGGTTATCCTTTTTGCCTTTTTTTAAAAAGGACAATCATACTGGCCTTTTTCAGTCCTCTAGCATGTCCCATGTCTTCCACAACTTCAGAACTATTATGGCCAAGGGCTCCTGGATCTCCTCTTCCATATCTTCAGGACCATGGGATGATGTGCATCAGGACTTGCTGATTTGAATCCATTCAGACCCACCCAAAGCTCCCCACTGGTTTTGTTATCTCTCCCTCCAGCTTGTCCTCTTCCTTCAGTGGCAAGAAATGGGAGCAGCATTTTTTAGACCAAATGCTGGTCTACAAAACTGATTCCCAGAATGCCTTGTGCTCTATGACACACATTGCCTCTGTGGACTGCCCCAGATTTTCTCATATAGAACATGCCCCTGAACAAGATATATATCTTGTTTTTCAAGGTCAAATGAAGAAAAATCTTTTTTTGAAAATATTGGTAAGCATGGCATTTTTTCAGGGAAAACACAGACAGCTGTATTACGGAGGGACACAAAACATTGTGGCTGCTCTGTTAACTCCATAACTGTGGTCTATAATGTACTGTTGGCTGAGCCAACATGCGTGACCCTTCTTCTCTTCTGGAGCTGAGCTGGGGAATTTCTAAGGTCAGCTGAGACTTCAGTCCTAGCCAGCAGCACCAGGAGAATCAGCTGAAGGCCCACCCAGCTGATTCAGCAGGAGCCTCTGCCCTAGCAGTAGTGGCTTAGTTCTGCTTTAAAAATACAGTGAAATTTCTGCAGCATGACCTTCTGCCAGGGCAAGGGAAAGTAATGCTGCACACAGATGCAGGGAGCGTGCAAGTCTCCTATTGTCCGCAGCTAGCAGCTAGGAAGCCCCACAATGCTCACTGTGCTGCCCCTTGGGCAGCATCTGCAGTGTTACTTTATCTTTCCCCTGGCAGATGCTCTGGCTAAAGAAGCTGCTAGTTCCATTTTTCCTCACTTAAAATATGCACCTTAATTTCCAGCCGCTGATGTTTGGAAAAAAAGGTGCATGTTGTATGTGAGAAAATACTGTATTTCAAATATTGATGAGACCATCTCTTTTTTCATGACATCAGGATTAGTTAGGAGGTTATTCATACTTAAGGTTTGGAATGTATGGGAATTACAAAGCAAAATAATGGGTGAACTGAAAATGCTTATTTTTTATTGTGCTAAAAATGATAGTCTTTAAAAGACTCAGGTGGGAGCAGAGAAATCAGTCATACTCATAACCAATTTACTATGTTTTTCTCACCTGGGAGGATGTGACCTCTATAAATCCCTAGGTGGCAGTAGAAATGGGTTAATAAAAGTTGTAAACCCAATTAGCCCTTCCTGGCTGCACCTGCAGGTCAGACAGGTAATTGAGTTCATTCAAGCACACATGCCAAGGAGTTAGGTTTCCCTTAGAAGGCCAGGGAAAGCCCAACAGAAGGAAGCTCTGAGGGGGATTTTTTTAGTTTGCTGGATGGAGAGGCCTTAAGAGAGTAGGACTCATAGGGTAGTAGGCTGAAAGATGCCTGGGAAGACTAGTAACTTAAGCTGCAGGTGAACTGATGTTGTTTAAGTTTGGGGTTTTGCTTGAGTACTGCTGGGAGATTCCAGGGATTTTCTGCATTCTCTTTTTCTGAAGAGACTTCCAGGATGTAAAAAAATTACATGCTATTGAAAATCAGTCTTGTTTGGTACAGGGCTGCCCAATGTTGAAGCTGCTGTGGCCCACCTGCTCTGCAGGTGCTTTCCTTTCCTAACAGGCACCCTGTGTACCCAGCCTCAGGTTCCCACTGGGCTGTGCTGTCCTGCCCAGTCCCATCCCCATGAGTGGGGACTGGCAGCTGAAGCTGTTTGAGGGAGGGGGAGCCCAGAGGCCCTGGTAGCAGCAGCAGTAGCATTAAAACAGTGGAGGAAGCAGTGCTTGAGCAAGAGCTTGTGAGCCACAAATTAATCCTCCATGGGCTGCACATGGTCCACAAATTAGACAGCCTTAGCTTAGGCCATTCACTTAACCTGGAATTTAAGAATCCACAGTTCTTAGGGGTGGGTCACAGGAGAAATAAGATGCTGCAAGTCCTACAGTAGCAGTGCTTCACATAAGGATTGAAATTCATGGTGTCATGCTCAGTCATGAAGCTGTGCAGTGGTTGGTGAATTGACCTTCTACGGTGGAGTTAGAAGTCTGAGGAGGAAAAGTGATAGCTAAAATTTTTTGAAGATTTCAGGACCTTGGTGCATGAAATCAATTCCTCTCTGTAGTGCTCTCAGAGTTATGACTTGCATCTCATTATGTTTAAAACTTGCAGGGACTATTGGTGTCTAGTCTCATCTCCTATATGCTACAGGCTGCTAAATTTTACTGGGATAGGTATATTCAAAGGTGTTAGTAACACAAACCAACTCGGCCTTCAGAAGACCAAGCAATGCTATCAGTAGAGAACAGGAGAGACTGATGTTATGGATGTACATATATTTGGAGCCATTTTCAAGTGGGAACACTTCAAAAGGGCCCATTAAGCTGTAGTTCAGTGGCTCTCAATCTTTTTTGGGGAGCCACTTGAAAATTGCTGAGGGTCTGGCGGACCACTTAATAAACTTTTTTGTTCTACAAATCAAAGCACACAACTTGTATTTTAATATCAGTAGTCTTAGCTTTCTAATGTGATGGATGTACCTGTTTTTTTGAGCAAAGTTCTGGGAAGTCCAGTGTAATGTTTGTCAGCTTTAGCCTTAGGTCACCTTTCTCCAGACCACCTGAATGGAACTCGCGAACCAGTGGTGGTCTGCGGACCATAGTTTGAGAACATCTGCTGTAGTTGTTACGTGTTGACAAGCTGGGAGTGATGCAAATGTAGTAAAACTGTTATGTCCAGGATATTCATAGTAGGGTGGGTAAGGAAATTTGATTGCATAAAAGTCCTTGCTTCTTCATTTTTCTTTAACAATAGCTTTCCCAGCTGACAAACTGATTTGCTGTTTATTCCTCCAAGACTTCCCCTTGAAGAAAAGTTCAGACACAAAGAATGTTTCGCTTTGCTCAGTTGGAGGAGTCTCTTCGTTGTGGATTGGCTCATGCAACTATTTCTTTCCCAATTGCTGACCTAAGAGTTGAAGAAGACTTATTCCTCTTTCTCCTAAACAAGTACAAGAACCTTATCTATGCTTTTGCTTCAGGCTTCCTCTTCATGACTAGAAGTAGGACACTTAAATGATCCTAGGAGAGGTTCATTTAAGAGAGAGTTTTAACTGCTCATTACCTGAAAGATGCCAGATGTGTGTTTTTGCTATGAAAAAAGAAAGCCCTCCTCCTTCCCAAGGCTATTTGAATTGGATTATTTTAATAGAATAAAAACAGGGCGCATCCACACATGCCATTAATGTGCAGCAATGAACTCCAAAGCTGACTGCTCCAGAATTTATTGCTCTGGGAAACTCCTGGGCATGCAGTTTACACATGTGCCCAGACCAGAGCGCATTAAGTTAGGTCAGAGCAGCCTCAGCTGTCAGTGGTCCCAGCAGGTCAGCCTGGGGCTGCTCCAACTGGGGTCAATGTATTGTGAAGGACTGGGCTGGGGCATGAGGAGGGTGCTTCAGTCGAGGGGTAGCTGACAGGTCTGGAGTAAATATCAGTAAATGTATCCTATAGATGTGCCCACGGTGATACAAAGAGAACACACAAGTCACCAGCAGACTCTTTCTCTATGCCTGACAAAGGGTTTGTGCCTAAAAGCATGAAAAGAACAATTTTTCCAACTCTGTAGTTGGTCTAATAAAAGATATCACATCTACCCAAAGAACTGTGTTTGCCAGTTGTACTGCACTAAGCATTTGAATACAGAAACAGAGATTGGGACTCCTGCTCTAGAGACCTTGCAAACTACAGAGAACACACTTGAAGCTATTTCTTTCCTTTGAGTTTGGCTTATAACAACTCAGAGATGGAAGACATCATAGGACCTGGAGATTTTGAGGTAGTTGCTTCGTAGGCTGCTTATACAGCAACGGCCCTATAAGCTACAGCTTAATATAGTATAATGCAGAACTTTAACCTGTTTTATAAACTGTACAGTGTATGCCTTTCAGATGTGTAGCATACACACTGAAGAAAGCCTATAAATTTATTGGAGCACAGTGGGTGCCTCTACACATTCATTAATCCACTTTAGATACTGCAGGTTTAATTTAGTACTTCCTTAATAAAGTACCAACTAAATGCACAGTAACTAGAGTTACTATATAGTAGTGCTGGTGCATAGTTATTTTGTGATGCTTACTGCATATTAGCCTCATAACACTGCAGTAGGCTATTAGCATGGTTTTTAACTGCTGAAGTACTGTGCAGTGTTATTAGGCTAATCCGTAGTAAGTGTCTCGTGTAGACATGCCCTATGTAAACAATGCTCATTAATGACACCACACTGTTTAGTGATGTGGGATTAGTAGTAGTCACAAAACTGACTAGCTCCTCCCTTTCAAAGCTTTTAGTGTGGGTTTTAGGTTGGCTACTACACATTGAAAATGAAGGGAAATAGCAACTGTGATACTGAGTAGTTGCTGTCATTATCAAGACTTTTAATAGCAGCCCTCTGACAGCTGCTTCCCCTTCACTGGCTCTGGCTCGGTTAAACAGTATAGTTACTGGTAGTTACAAAGGAGACAGGCAGTGGGGCAGAAAGATGCACCACTCTTAAATGTTTTATGCCTTAAAGTGGTATGCAGATAACAGATGCCTTTTTTTGGATATGTCATAAACCAGTGCTTCTCAAGCTATCTGATGTGGCCAGGGACTGATGCCCAGTTCAGCCAGTGGCAACAACTGTGTGTAACAGCACTACACAAATGCATGACTGGCTGTTTCTTTCTCTTTCCCCACCTCGCACGATGTGATGTCACCTGGAGTGCTGGAATGTACGAACTGTGGCGCTATGATATATCAATGTTATGCTTCTGAAAATATATTTCTTTCGTTCCTGGCAACTCGCTGCAGACTGGCACCCAGTGGCTCACAGACTGGCACCGGTCTGTGGACCACCACTTTGAGAAGCACCGTCATAAACAGCAAAGACTGATACTGTGTTGTTATGCTGCTAAATGAAGTATGCACATAAAGGACTACACAAATACAATATTTTATACAAGGGATATTTAGGGCTTTATTCCACACTTGAGGCCAATGGTACAGATCCCATTTGCTTCATGGAACGTGCCAAGCACTTAGAAGCACATACTGCCAGCAGGCCAGTTCTTTCCTCTGTCTGATCAACTATGACTTCCCTGCACTCAGTCTGGAGAGAAGTTAATGATTTGCCTACCCCTTTCCCTCCATCTCCCCCAACCAACCTCCAGAGCACCCTGTGACTCACGGCCTATTTGGAGTAGACACCTGTTTTAAATGGACCCACAGGAAAGGCCTATGTTGCCTTTTCATAATCTGCCTCTATGAGGGTTGGCTAAAACTCAGTCAGCTGACTAGCTTAAGGAGAGGGGGGGGAAACCACATCTCCTGCCCACAGTCTGATGTAAGCACTGCCTGACAGCGCTTACTGGAAGGTGAAGTGACAGGGCAGGCAGCTTCTGGCGGAAGAAGAGCCTACTATTCATTAAAACAAACCATGACTCAATTAGACCAGGCTCATAGTGTTGTCTCGGCTGTGCCCAGTGGCATCCTGTGTCTAGTGCACTCTAACAGCCTGAAAGGAAGACAAATGAAGTCCTCACAAAGGCAAATTCCCCACTGATTTATGGGCAAGGGCTCTACATAATAGAGTATATTAATCGCCATGTACAGGTATATGTGTATGAACCCTAGCTCAGGGAAATCCCCACTTTTATGGGTGAGGGCTCTACGTAATAGAGTGGATGTGCATATAAGTATGTGTATGTATTATTGGGGTAGCTCAGGGAAATTGCCACTTAATTATGGGCCACAGCATTACATAACAGAGTGTATTAATTGTCATGTGCATGTACATATATATGTACACATGCATGTATATCTACAGATACACGTACATGTTCATGTGGGTAGCTCAGGGAAAATCCCCTCTTAATTCTGGCTGATGGCTGTATACAAGAGTATATATAAGTGTGTGTGTGTGTATATGTATATGTGTGTATATCGTGTGTGTGTGTGTGTGTGTGTGTGTGTGTGTGTGTGTGTGTGTATTAGAGGGATAGCTCAGGGAAATCCCACTTAATTATGGGTCACAGCTTTACCTAATAGAGTATATGTATATGTATATGTATATGTGTATGTATAGGTGTGGTAGCCCAAGGAAATCCCCACTAAATATGGGTGAGGCTCTACATAATAGCGTGTGAGTGTATTGGAGGAGTAGCTCAGTGAAACCCCTACTTAGGGGCAAGGGCTCTACATTACCGAGTCTGTGTACGTGCCCATCCGGGGCACTGCTGTTTCTCTCAGCTACCGTCCCGCTGCATGTCCCGTGCACATGCCGTGGAGCAGAGCGGCCCCGGGTCCCCTCCCCCGCCCCGTGCTGCCTTGACCTTCCTCCTCGCTCTGCACCGGGGTGCCTCCCTCTCTCCTCCCCCCCC
>NW_017728943.1:125782501-125791978 GCF_001723895.1 Crocodylus porosus | reverse complement strand
CCCCGCGGCCCCGGGCGAGCTGGGGGAGGGAGGCGAGCGGGAGTAGGAGCTGGAGGCGGGCGACAACAGTGGCAACATGGCGCTTGTTCCCTGCCAGGTGCTGCGAGTGGCCATCCTGCTGTCCTACTGCTCCATCCTGTGCCACTACAAGGCCATTGACATGCCCGCGCACCAGACCTATGGAGGCAGCTGGAAATTTCTGACGTTCATAGATCTGGTAAGTCCCCCCCGGCCCCCCGCCCGCTTCCTGCCCCTCCTCTGGGCGTGCATCCCTCCCTCCGCTCCCTCCCCCTGGCTTGCAGCTGCGCCCGCGTCCGAGCCCTGGGCGCGCTCCGGGCAGGCACCTCGGACAGGGGACTTCGGCCTGGTGTCACTCCCGGGAGGGGACACCTCAGGGACATTTCTTTTTCTCTTTCTTTCTCTCTGTCTCTCACATTCTCTCTCTTTCTCTTTCTTTCTCTCTCTCCTTCCCTTTCCTTAACACAGTTCATTTTTAAGTAGGCCACACAAAGCACCTCGGTGACAGCAGGAAATCCTGTGCCCAGGCGAAAGGATCTGCCATAAGGGAAGGTGGGGTGGGGAAGGAATCCCCCCTCAGAGAAATCTTCCATAGGACATGCTACACAGCACACTAGTGAGATCAATATTCCCTGTTGGTTTAATTCTCTGGCCAGCTGCCCTATTTCAGGAAGGGTGTAGGTGCCATGTCATCTTTCTTACCCTTCTTTTTGTTTGTTTGTTTTCATGGGTGAAGGGACAAGCCAGAGCCTACTAGATCCAGCTAGCATCTGATCCCTCCCTCCACCCCACCACCCACACTCACAAAACTGAAAACTTGATCTGCTGCTCCTGGCCCAGCCGAAGAATCATTATCCTGAACGCCTGCCCTGTGTTGGAGTGTCACAGCAGTGTATTTGACAGATCATGCCAGATCCAGCCAGTTTTTGGTTGCAGGCTTATGAAGTCACCTGTTAGTAGACAAGAAATGTTTCTGTTCATTTTTTACTTTAAAAATGTAGATCGTGAACTATTAAGTACAAGACCACAGAAAAAAACCTGAATCCAGCATATGAACTGGATATCTACAGGCAGATTTGGTCTTCATAATCAGATTGCCTGAATACCAAATGATGATTTTCCTAATCCATCAGGGGAGGGAAGGGAGACAAAAACAAATAAACAACTCCAAAAAACCACAAGCCAGGTCTCAATACATCCTGTTATAGGTTTATGGTGAAAACTCTGTCTGCCAGTGACATGCAACCAGCATTTCCCCCTGAACGGCAAATTCTAAGTAGAAAGAAATGTTGACAGGCCCCAATCACAATAGAAATCTATACTCTGATGGCTCTTGATTCAAAAACATGGAAAAATCATGCATCAGCATCTGTTTCTGCTGAACAAGTATAACTGGTCCAACTGCATAAAATGCTAATACACATATTGCCTTCAAAGTTTCTGGGTCCTAAGATCTGTTTAGTTTTCAGGTGCCATATGCAGGCTTTTGTGACAGCATAACACTAATCATCATCTGTCCATATTTTTCTTTTTTTTTTTCCTTTTCCCCCACGGAAACACATATTTCACACTGCTTATGGCAAGCTAGTAAAGTAATATGTGACTTTTGAAGATGTCTAGTAAAGCAGTTGGTTGCAACCAAGTACTGCTCCTTTAACTCACAGCTGTCACCTGCCTTTTAAGGTCTATCCCATAGTTGAGAAAATGTTAATGTTTCTTTCTAGGGTAGTCTTGATTCTTGATCAAACTATTAGTAAAGGACCTTTACTTGAATGTCTTTCTCAGTTTCATCAGATAAACATCTTTGCTTGTTGATGTTTAGTAATGGCCCTCTTAATGTCTCCTATAAAAAAAAACAAACACCTTTCTTTATTTTGATTGGGGAACCTCTTGTGAATTCGTAATGGCCCTCTTGTGTCTCCTTGAAAAACACCTCTTGACCTTGTGAGGAAAGTTTGGATGCCATTAGGCACATTTCCCATATTTTATATGTTGGCTTTAAGTCTTTCAGAGCTCTTTTGTAAGCTTCAGTTTCCTCAACCATTTGTAATGTTCCTGCATCAGTCAGATTCAAAAGATGTCTAGACAAAATATCAGAAACACCAGAGTTTTGGCAAGCACATGTTCTCACTGTGGATAGTATCTCAGCAAGGAGAGATTTAGTCTTTGATATTTCCCTGGCAATCATAGATGATGTGTAAGTATTGACAGTGTGTGGGGCACAACTCTATGCTGCCACCACCCCCACTGCTGCCAGGTGTTTGCTTTGGCTGGGCTGCAGCCCTGTGCCCTGCTGTTAGCGCAGAAACCTGGGAGGGCATGTGTCCCCTGTGCCCACCACACACATCGCCTATCCTAGCAACACGGCATGAATTCTTGCTGTTCAGTATGGGTACTAGCAGTTTGTGGGCATGAAGACGTGAATTTAGAACTCTAATCTGAACAAGTCATTTGGAAACTTTCACATGCCCAAACTTGAGTGGGACACTCCTCAGTCTCAGCAAGATTTTCAGCATCGGGTAGTGTAGTGAAGACTTTGTATCTGAATTTAATTTGGTTTTTCATAAAATGACAGTCTAGAAGCTAAGAGACATTTATAGCAAACACTAAAGACAGCTAATTTGGACAGCCTCCTTGCAGTAGATTTATAATCCTCTCCTTGTTTATTCAGTTAATTGAATAGTCAGGTCCTATTAAACTACTAATTGTAGTGTTGCTTGGTGAGAGGGTAGAAACCAAGGTTAATGGTGGCTCACCCTAACATGATCATTGATATATTCCTTATTTATGAATTATGCCTACTGATAGAGAATTTGGATATCCATTCCTAAATTATTTTTCTTTAGATGCTAATGTTCATGTATGGTCTTTCTTGCTCTTAAATTAAGGGGAAGAAATAACTCCTAGTAATGCTGACTGATGAGTTTGCAGCTGTAGAATGCAGCATCCTTTGTAGTTCTAACAGCAATGAAAGATTTACCTAGTTCATGACACAGTATTGGGAATGTATATTATCACTCAGCATACAGTAATGTTTACCTGCAGCTACAAACAACTCCCTACTTTAATTTCTGTTCTTGAAATCCTGAAAGGCCTTCAAAGGAGTAATAATAATGATGTTCTTGTGTTATCACCCATAGTCTCTTAGCACAATACAAAGGAGATAGTAATGTTTTACTCAGTTTACAAATTTGGTAAACTGAGGCACAGAGAGGTGAAATGCAGTAGCATGAGGAAAGGGTTGGGGGAGACACAAGGCTGGCTTGGTCATCACTGTGCTACTGGCAGCACAGTTACTGATGCTGCCCCATGCACAGCTGCCACCCAGGGTGCTCAAACACCCAGTTACATCTCTGGTGAAATGACTTGTGTAAGGTCAACCAGCAGGCCATTTGTAAAACCAGAAGTAGAGTACAGGTTTCAGGAGCACCAGTCCAGTGCTCTTTCATCTAAGCTGCATGCTGTCATATATTCTTGGTAAAAACTTCTTCATAGCAACAACATTGTTGCCTTACTTTTAATCCCATAGGTCTAACCAAGCCTCAGAAATTTACTTTATACAAAATGGTAAAGAACAAAGTGTATGTTGGATTCTTCATAGTGTAAACTCTCTTGCTTTACTTAGCTGCCTTCATAAAATCCCCATTCACCATGTAAAATGTTCTGAGTTTGTTAGCAGAGAACCAACAGTTCACACTTTCAAAGTTAAATACCACTTTAACCTTCTGTTGAGTTAGGACTGGTGTTGGAGCATTTAGCACAAGGCCAGGGGGAGGGGGGCAATTATTTGGCCTCAGAAACCACATAGGAAGTTTTGATGAGTTGCGGTAGGCTGGGTCAGCACCCCACTCCTGATTCCCCCTCCTCCTGCCACTGCAGGGCAACTCACCAAAGCTCCCTATGTGGGATGGGGCCATGGGTGGGCAGGAAGCAGTGTTTGAGAGCAGGATGGGTAACCGAGGCTGGGATCACGGGGCAGAGTTGCGGGGCACCGACAGCATGGGGCTGGGCCCTAAAGCCACTTCTTGCACACCCCTGCTCTGTGGGAGAGGACGCATGTGGGGGGAGGGAAGGCTTGGGTGCTAGGTCCTGGGAGCCAGCTGGGGGCAAGGGGAGGGAGGAGGGAGTGCATGCAGCATGTCTCACCCTGGTGTTGTGGTCCATGGCTGCCCCTGCAGTACTCAACATGGGGCTAAGCCCTGCCCAGTGTAGCCCACACCTTGCTCCAGCCCACTCCTGGCAGCCCAGCCCTAGCCAGCGCACACAGCTTACTAGCAGAGTTGCTCACTGTGCAGCTGCAGCTGCCTGGGTGCTACTTGGCTCCCTTTGCCTTCAGCTTTAGGTGGCTTCTCCTCTTGTTGCGCTGCTCCAGGTTGGGAGGAAGCTTCAGCCAGGTGGCTTCCGCCCCAGTGTATGAGGCTCTGGCTCCCAGCCATCCAGCTGGGTGGAGGGGGTGGATGGCAGCTGGGAGCTAGAGCCAGAGTCCTATATGGAGGGGCAGGAGCTGTCTGGCTGAAGCTTCTCCGCCTGGAGCGGGAACAGAAGGAGGAGCCACCACTGGAAGTGAGGAGAGCTAAGCAGTACCTGGGCAACTGCAGCTGCACCAGGAGCTGCCTCATTGGAAGTTGTGCATGCTGGCCTGGACCAGAGCCAGCAGCCTTCAGCTGGAGCATGGAATGGGCTGTCCCAGGTAGGGCTCATCCCCATGCAGAGTGCTTTGGGGGCAGCCATAGACCAGATCCAATCAATCGGTAGGCCATTTTACCCACCCCTGATTTAGCAGATGAGAGGTTAGCCAGTTGTGTGATGGTGGTGTCATTTTGATCATCTGTCATAAGTAAGTGTTTGAAATTTAGGAATGCTGCTGGGTGATAGTGAAAATATAATAATGAAACCACAACATCATGGGTTTCAGTGTGGGCCAGGTAAGCTTATTCAGGAACTTGGGTCCTTATGCAGTGGCTGAAGCCCATAGTATTGTGACTTTAAGGCTAGGGACAGACATTCAAAAAGCTTCAGCCTGAATTGATTCAGTTTTGCAGGTTTGTCAAACCTGGCTACACTGAACCACACAGTGGTTTGTAACCACACAGACATCCCCTCTGGGCTGAGGAAATGCAGGTATATGCCTCCAGTGGCTCAGGCTAGAAGCCGGGGGAGTACTAGAGCAGCTCTCCCTTCCATTCCACAATGCTGAGCTGAGAGGGGGCATGGCCAGGCCCCTCTGATTAGGGAGGGGTTCCCCTTCCCCCTTGCTGCTTGGGATGGAGCCAGCAGGGAGTTGCACAGCATTTACTTACACAGCAGGGAGTTACACAGTGTTTATCAGCCCATCAAGAAAACAAAAGCCTTTATCATTAATTCAAGCTCTTCTCTTAGCTCCAAAAAGCCCTAAGTGGACACTGTCCTGTCTGCCTTTGTCTTGTCTGCCTTACCTCGGCATTAGCTAGCATACCACATGCTGGCTACAGTCTGTGCTCTGGGACAGGGGAGTGGGTAATTCCTACTTGAGCAGGGAATGGTGGTGGTAGGAGGGGAGGGGTGGCGCAGGGGGAATCCAGGCAGACACTGCTGTGCCTGCTGTCTCTGCTGGCTGTCTAGCCAGGGAGCAGGGCGGAGGGGCCAGTCCAGCTCACTGGAATAGACAGCACAGCCCAGGGCTGCAAAGCATCTGGAATGCTGGGGGAGTCTGGTTTAACTTAAACCAGAAAGGGGTCTGCGACAGACATTGCATAAAGTGGTTTGAGCCAAATCAGTTAAGTCTGATACTACATTCAACTAGGTTTATCTCAAAGTGGTTTCAGCCATTTCCAAACTGTTTTTTGTACAATGAATGTCTGTTCTGTTCCAGGTTTAAAGCAGTTCCTGATCACTTAAACAGATTTATGTCTAGTGTCTGTCTCTAGCCTAGGGCTACCAGTACCTGAGCTAATTAAACAAAAACTAGTTGGGATCATTCACTATGTGTTGCATTACAGTCACACCTTTGATTGCAGCATAGCCATACCCAACTATACTTGTTGAAGGTTCTTTTCTGCTCCTTTCAATTGGGGAAATCTTCAGTATTGTAAGAATTAGATTTTATTCTGCCATTTCATATGGCTACCAGTTAGGGAGATGGATTACTGGATTGTAGGGGAGGTGAGGCAGAAGTATATAGACACTAGATAACCAGGATGAGAGGGAGAGTGCAAAGGAAGAGGTTTCATACTTTGCATTTGTTTGTGTGAAAATTATGAGGGACGTAGTCAAGTATTAAATCAAACTTCTTTAATGAAATGTTCTAGTCTAAATCATTTCTAAGTTGTATCATCCAACTACTGATAGCAAATTTTATCCATCCACCTATAGAACAAAGTTGGAATAAAACAAGGCACAGTATTGCGCACATGCATACAGTAAGAATAGCCTCCCCCCAACCTCTTTTTTACTCAATGAATCTCTGCTGTAGCACCGGTTGTGACTTTCTTTTTCAATTAGGTCTAGATAACTATGATTTGTTAATAGCATTGTCTTGACTATACTAGCAGTTCTTGACCTTTTTACACTCAAGGCATACTAGTTGAGAAACGTTGTACTCAGCTTACCTACTTTATCAAATAAACCTAATGCACCTCTTTCTGCTGCAGCCAGTTCATGGTCTGGCCTCACATGTGCCTCCTGTAAACAGGTGTACCAGAGCCTAGGGTTCAGTGCAAAGAACACTGGTTCTGCCCGACTTTCCAGGCTGCCATGCCGCTGCCACCAACCAAAAGGAAGTGTTCTGCATGTCTCTGTTTCTGAGAGGTGTATGTAGGGTTGAACTGATGAGCAGCTGCAGCAGAAGGTGCTGTTCCTGCCTGCAGTGGGTTTCTCTGATAAAACTGCTTCTGCCATACTTGCTTCCTAGACAGGCATCTCATGTCCTTCCTGGGAATGTAGATGCATGGGACACTTGTGCTTAGCTGCACTGACACTGAGGTTGACGCTAAAGAGTCTTGTGCCACCCCAGTTGAGAATCACTGGAATATATTCATACCTCGTGATTCATGGCACTGAAGCTAGGAAGGGACTGATTTTTTTCCTTGTGTACAACTTTGGAAGGATTAGCTAGATAATTTGTTATTCCTTTAAAAAGTGAGGTTGCCAATGAAGTTATATATAAGAAATGGATAATGTATAATGGGTTGTCAACCAGGGGTACACATACCCCTGGGGTACTTTGAAAAGTCCTAGGGGGCACACAGGGGCAGGCGGAGATGGAGCACCATCACCCCTCACTGTTGCCTCACAGGAGCAAGGCCAGGGCAGGCTGAGAGCGGATCACACAGATGCCGTGCTGCTGCCGCTCACCATACCCCCGCTCTGCATCTGGTTGCTCATCACCCCCACAACCCCCCATATGCTCCGTGTCCAGCCACTCACCACCCACTTCCCCACAAGCTCCAAATCTGGCCGCTCACCACACCCATGTATAAGAAAACCCCTAATGTATAAGAATGATGATTTGTAGTAACACCTCATAGATGAGTTGCTAATGAGTTAATTAGGCCAACCAACTGACTGTTCCAACATGTGGCAATTTTTTATGTCCCTTTAACCTTAGGAAAACTTGAAAAACTATCTCTCTGCTCTGGCAGACATAAATCTACATCTGATTCATCAAGTGTATTGAACAGTCCAAATCTCAGTTGAAACAAGGCTGCTTTTGACGTGACTTGAAACTGACTCAATGCTAAAAGAGCTTTGGATTTCTTCCACTTTACTTCCATGATTTGAATCTGTCTTCCTGTGGTCATCCTTGGCAGATATAATGCATACCTGTAAATTTGCTTGCAGAAAACTATATTACATTTTGTCCAATTTCATTAATTACCAGAGTTGAGTTTTTAAAAGATTTTGAGGGAGAAAAAACCCGAGGCATTGTTTTGAGAACCAAACTGCAACTTGCTTTAGGTTGTATTCTGTTCCTAAGTCTGACATGGACTTGGTGTATAAACTAAATTTATGGGTGAAATTTCCAGTGCAGAAGACACAGGCAAAATCCTGTTTCTCATGAGCAGAGTTCAGGGGGGCTAATGTATATGTCAGTTTATCCAAATTGTCTGCACCATGGTGATTTCCAGATTTTGTGATCCTTGCTCATCTGAAGGTGGTGTACATGCCTCTGTCAACAGTTTTAGGTTTTCTTCATTAAAAGCTTACACAAGTGTAGCATTATTATTGATTATTCTTACGGGTGATTCACCAACATGTTTAGACTTCATACTGTTCTTTCTGCGACTGCTGAAAATATAATCAGAAAAATGCATCAATTTACAGAATAGGAAGCGAGGAGATTGCATTTAAATGATAACAAGGTGTGGTTTCTTAATGGTGCTTAATGCATTTGAAAAAAGAATGATATATATGTATGGGAGCATTTTAATAAACATTAGTTTTAGAGCTCTCTCTCTCAGGTTGTAAATATGTCATAAAACAGTTATGTATAGCCCTCTAGACACTATAATAGAATGTAATATACAATAAAGGTGCATCGATACATCGGTCCAATATCGGATTGGCACCAGTATAAAGAAAATTGACATATTTTGTTATCTGGCATCCCTATTCCCAGGGGATGCCGGATAACAGAGCTTTTACTGTAATGACAAATCCACGTATATGGTCTACCAGGCTAAGTACAGATGTTCAAAAAGCCCAAGCCTGAATCAATTCAATCTTTGCAGGTTAGTTTAACCTGTATAGATTGAACCGAGAAGCAAGTGAATAGACACTCACTTTTGATTCCAGAAATCATAGAATCATAGAAGTAGAGTCGGAAGGGACCTTGTAGATCTTCAAGTCCGACCCCTTGCCTGGGCAGGAGAAAAACTGGACTCAAATGAGGCATCAAGCCTCTTCTTAAAGATCCCCAGGGTAGGAGCCAGCACCACTTCCCTTGGAAGTTGGTTCCAGTTCCTAGCCGCCCTGACCGTGAAGTAGTTCTTGCGGATGTCTAATCTAAACCTACTCTCCAATAATTTGTGTCCATTATTCCTAGTTATGCCAGGGGGCACTAGGGGAAACAGTGTCTCCCCCAAACCCTTCTGGTCCCCCCAGTGAGTTCATTGACAGTCACCAGGTCCCCCCTCAGCCTTCTCTTGTGAAGGCTGAACAGGTTTAGGTCCCGCAGTCTTTCATTGTAGGGTCTGCCCTGTTGTCCCCGGATCATGCGGGTGGCCCTCCTCTGGACCCTTTCAATGTTGTCCACATCCCTCCTGAAATGGGGCGCACAGAACTGGATCCAGTACTCCAGCTGTGGCCTGACCAGCGTCACATAGAGGGGGAAGATCACCTCCTTGGCTCTACTTGAGATGCACCTGTGGATGCACAACAAAGTCCAGTTAGCCCTGCCAACCGCAACCTCGCATTGTTGGCCCATGTTCATCTTGGAGTCAATAATGACTCCAAGATCCCTTTCTGCCTCCGTGCTCTCAA
>NW_017728943.1:125765757-125781957 GCF_001723895.1 Crocodylus porosus | reverse complement strand
CAACCACCAGATTGCCCAGCGTACTTTGCAGGGGCCCCACATTACCTGGTGCCTTCTTCGCCCTCCCTATATATTTGAAAAAGGACTTTTTATGCAGGCAAATGCCTGCTGTGGCTCAGGCTAGAAGCCGGGGGTGCTAGAGCAAGCCCTCCCTTCCCTTTGTCAGTGGCCAGAAAGCTGGAGGGAAGCTGATCAGGGATGAGTGGAGGGGCAGGGTGTAGCTAGGCCCCGGTTGGCCATTTGGAGGGGAGGGTTAAACCCCCACTCTGGGCTGCACAGTTCCCAGTCAGGGGTTAGCCTGGAAGGGGAAGGAGGAAAAAGCCCTTGTCAGGCATTTCAGTTTCCTACTGCCGCTGCTAGAGCAGCAAGGAGCATGGCCAGATGCTGGCTGAGCTGAAGCGGGGAAAGGAGGGAGAGATTAAAGAGGGGTTAAACCTCCCTTGTTTCCCCCCTTCACCTCAGGATGCCAACCAGGGCCAGCATCTGGCCACATCCCCCAATGCTCAAATAGTAAGCAAGGGAAATGCTAGACAGGGGCTACTCCACCCCTGCCAGGCAGACTGGACTGGGTCCCCAGCCAGGTTTCCCACCCAACCCCCTTGTCACCCAGCCCTCACTGCTCTGGCTACAGAGCAGAGGAGCGGGGCCAACCCTGCTCTGCACAGACAGCACAGCTGAGCCCAGCCCAGGGCTGCAAAACATGCTGGGATGCTGGGGGACTGTGATTTGATTTAAACCAGGAACGAGTCTGGGACAAATAGAGTCCCACCCAGCCCAGAGGGCATGCTGGAATGTTGTGGGTGTCTAGTTTAATTTAAACCAGCAAGGGGTCTGGGACAGACATTGCATAAACCACTTTGAGCCAAATCAGTTAAGTCTGATACTGTATTCAACCAGGTTTATCTTAAACCAGTTTCAGCCATTTTGAAACTGGTTTATGTGCACTGAACTTATGTTCTGTTCCAGGTTTAAACCAGTTTCTGTTCACTTAGGGTAAGGACAGATATTACACATAAACCAGTTTAAGTGATCAGAAACTGATTTAAACCTAAAAGAGAACATAAATTCAGTGCACATAAACCAGTTTCAAAATGGCCAAAACCAGTTGAGATAAACCTGGTTCCACCACTGCCAGTGGAAGTGCCAGCAGCAAAACTGGAAGTGCCAGTGGCAACCCAGAAGCGCCACCGGTGCTTCTCTCAGGGGGTGCATGGCCAATCTCAGGGGGTGCACATGCACCTGCATGCCCCACCTAGATGTCTCCAATGGCTGGCTGCCTCTATTGTAGGGGCTCCACTCTGTGGGCCTGCAGCCCTGCACTGGACTCCATGTGAAAGCAGGGGGCAGGGCTCCCTCCACTCCCAACAGAGTGCAGGGATCTGTGCAAGAGGGAACAGGGGAAGCAGCAGGCTCTAGTGTGGGGCTTCCCCTGCTGCAAGTGCTGGAACTGGAGGCATGGGAGGTAGATCCCCAGCTATGGGCAGTCTCTGCTCTGCTGTCTAAAATCATGCCTGCCCATTCACATGGCAGATTTAATGGGAATATGCGTGGTTAAAACTCAGGGTGGCCCATTGAATAATATTCTTAATTAGTAGAGAAAATTGCCAGGCTTGTGTCTGCACTAAAAAAAATCCTGCTGTTGCTTGTTTTTTTTTAATAAAGAACCAACTTAATCAGGGTTTGCTGCAACTATAGCATTCTGTGTGTGGCAAAAAAGGATGAGAGTCTATGCATGCAATCATTTATTTTTCCTTAAACTGGAAGAGGAAATGGAACTTTTATCACCATATGCCAAGCATGCAAAACTATCAACAGATACAAAGTACACACTTTTAGTTAAATAGTAAGTACAAATTTAATCCTTACTGACCTTTGATTGTATATTTAAAAATATGTTAATATGCTGACATATAATAGTAAATTTATAATAATATAAAATTATATGACATAAAAATCCTCAGGAAACCAAATTAAGAAAACATTGAAATCCCACCAAAGAATACTTGCTGATTATTCTTGAAACAGAAAGTAAAACCACAAAGAAAGGACAACGTTCAGTAAATATAAATGATCTCCAACACATTTAATATTGTATAATGTAACAAGATAAACTGTGCGCTGCTTATGCAAAGACTTTCAAATCCACAGGATTGTACACCAACTGTGTATTTATCTGAAGAAAACACTAAAACAAAAATATCCCAAATTCCTTCCATTGTATGTGGTCCCTTTTGTGCTGCAACTTTTCATATTTAAGCACTACAAATGTCAGTGTCTGAATGCTGGAATGAATATAATAATAATTGTAAAGAGTGTTTCCAAAAGTCCTATATTAATTTAGGTCCTAATTTGCAAAGTGCTCATGAAACTGCTTTAAGAATGCAGTTTTAATTCTTAATGCAATTTCAGCCACAGAATGCTGTATAGACTTGAATCGCTGATAGCTTTATATACTTTTAGTAGAATTAAAGATCCTTTTATCTGAATTACTGTTCTAATAAACTTCTGAGTCTAAGACCTGCTATTCCCACTTAACTTGAAGCCCAAATATTTCTGTAGATTTTTGTCACTAAGACGGAAGGAACATGAACAACTTGTCTGCATCCAGATGAGTGTGGTCATGTGGTATGTGGTGCCACAGACGCATTTAGCATTCAGGTGTTCCCCATGCTGCTACCTTGCAGCATGAGTTTGTTTGTTTTTTTCACCCTCGGAGATCCCGGAGTAAAAAAAAACCGCTCACGGGGAAAAAAGCAGGGCAGTGCACATGGCAGCACTGCACCCCCACAAAACCAGAGCCTGGCCCACTCTGGCTGCTGGCCAGGCACCCAGCTGCAGAAACTGCAACAGAGGTTGCAGCTTGCCTGGCTCCCAAGATACTAGGTAATAAATGCTGCTGGGGCCAGCACAGTTGCTGGCCCCAGCCTCCCTATCCAACTTTGGATAACCTGTGGCATGCCAGAGGGTGAGCAGCATGGGTGTTCCTTGGGGACAAGTAGTGGTGGCACAAGGTGTGCTACTACTTCTTGTCCCCAGGAAACCAAATATCCACACCTGTGTGCATGCAGCTCTTGGCTTATTTTGTGGATCTAAGTAGTGTTTAATCTTATGGTCCTCTGGGGGGTGAATTTTATCACTAGTTAATGCTGTCCTAGGTTCTGCCCTGCTCAGCTGCATTTCTTCTAATAGAAATATCCCACAACCTCTGAGGTGTAATTCAGCATTTGTTGCACATTCAACATACCCCGCTAACTTCACTGATGTTTCATCCACCCTAGGATTTTCTAAACACACACTTCCCAAAGAGTGCAGTTTTATTGCATATATAGTGGCATCTACATTGCAGGCAAGGTTTGGACATTTTGGTGATTGGGTTGTTTCTCGGTGATAATTGACTTAAAGTGCCTAAGACTTATCTAAAGTATAGTTTTAATATAGTGTCAGCACTACCAGAGTTTCACCTGTTTGGAGTTACTGATCGAAAATGACAGTATGGTAATTTGCATCTTCAAGAAATTCCAGAGTATACTGGGAAGTGCTAAACAAAACAGGATGCAGGTAGGTGCTGCCTACATGGATAAAAAGGTGTACTTTTTCCAACTGAATTAACTTAAGTTGACTGAAAACCACATGACTGCTTCAAATGACTAAACATTTCTGTTGATCATTTTAAGCGGTCATGTGGTAGCCCCAGAGGGAGTTTGTCACAGGATTTTGGATGGTTTGTTCTCTTAAATGGCTTTGAAGGTCTCTGTCTGTATACATGGCTGAGATCTTTCTTTTTCTAGCCTAGCTGTATATGTGCCTGCTGGTGAATCTGAGTTGTGCGTGTTTTGTTTTGTTTTAGGTTTTTTTTTGGGGGGGGGGAGTTGTTTTGTTTTTGGTTTGGTTTTTTGTGGGTTTTTTGCTTTTGCTTTTTTGCCATTGCTTTACTTGTAGTTTATCAGGTGCCTAGAAGCCTTCTGGCACTGGCAACATGTAAGTAACAAATTGTTATTTATTATTACTGCTGTTATTATTAGACTCCAGTGGGAGTGGGAGTTCCACATGGAGAGCACAGGTGGCACATGTTCCTAAAATGTTCTTGATCAGCTATAAGTTAAAAACAGGAACTGCATACTTTTCAGTGCTGCTGTACTTTTTTAATTGAGAAATGAATGTAAAAAAAATGTATATATGAATATTCGCTGAGAGATGCTTAAGAAGAGCTTGACAGCTTGAGGAAAGTGTTATAGACCACACATTGGATAAAGTATTCCTCTGGTCAGCCCAGCATCTGTGTGGAGATCTGAAACACTGGAGGAAGACCCTCTCCAACAAGGGAGATATAAGACTGAAATTATGCAGACGTAAAGGGACAGAAATTACACATAAACCTGTATAAGTCTCAGAAACTGGTTCAAATCTGTAACACAGCAGAAGTTCAGTGCATATAAACCACTTTCAAAATGGCCAGAACTGATTAAAAAAAAAACAACCTGGATGGATGTAGTATAAGATTTAACTGATTTAGGTTAAATCAGTTTATTGAACTGTCTCAGATACCCTCCAGATTCAAGTTAACTCACAGTCCCCCAGAATCCCAGGATGCTTTACACTTCCCCTGCAAATCCCCCCTCTCAGAGTGGGCACGCTAACCTTGGCCCAAGCTATCTGCTCCAGCATGGGGGTGCGGTGCTTTAGCACTGCAGGGCTTCTTACCTGGGCCACTGCAGGCAGGTGGATACATTTGTGGAATCAAAAATGAATACCTATTCACTTGCTTATCAGTTAAAGCTACTCAGTTTAGACTAACCTGCAAAGATTTAATTGATACAGCCTCAGGCTTTTTGACCATCTGTACTTAGCCAAATTGAATTGGAGTCATAACCAAAAGGCACAGGTCTGTAGAGAAAGCAGGAGTCAGATAAATTGGGCGATGTTGAATTTGGGGATACAAATTATTGATTAGTTGGCATCTAATTGGATGTTTATAGAGGGGCATGATGTCCTTCTGAATGGGAGTCTGTGAGTATGTTTAGAATGTGGATCAGGCAGTGCTGAGAGAGACTGGAACTACTGATGTTTAGCAGTGCTAAGGTTAGTAGGGTATGTGAGAGGAAACAGGGATTGAAGATGTGGAATGTCCAATATGTTAGACAGGGGCAACATGCTAGTTCTTTGGGGCTTCTCTCCATGTATGATCTATGTAGTACATTCCCTGCACATGATGAGCTGCTTAGCTCCTTTCTGCACAGTAGAAGGTGCCTGAAGAATTTTGCTCTTGGTTAGAAGCCATATGCAGTGACAGATGTAGAGGTCCCCATTTGTTGTTCGTTTGAGTTCACAAACAAAAATTAAAACTGTGTGCTGTGAAAATGCACTTGACCTTAATTTACCTGTTACAGCTGTGTTCCAAGGAACACAAAATTTGCAGGCACGTTAGACACAACTGGTCACATTCATACTTATTCCAAGAAGTGAACCCTAGGAATGCATGAATCATAAAGGAAACCTTTTATTCTTGGAATTATCACTTAGCTTTTAAATGGGGCATTCATGGCATTGAAAGAGAATTGAAATTTTGTATGACATTCAATATATACACACCTTATAGTTGTTTGGTGGAATGTTATTTATAGATGTTATACATAACATGAAAGGTTTTCTAATTAAAATATTTTTATTAATGATGTCATCCTACATAGTTTCTTTTATTGCACTGATCTTGGTAGTTATTGCCTTTCAGTAGGAAATTGAACAACTGCTACTGATGTCAATCTGCTATGTACATATCCAATTTATAAAAACTCAGTAATTAAGTTGACAAGGGATAGAAAATTACATTGCTCTGAGGTCCAAGAATTCCTTTATTAAGTCTTGGATGAGAGTCAAAATTACATGGCTAGACTAACGGACCAGAGTCCACTACCGTATGACTTTAAAGAACTAGAAAACAATGTTCCAGCATCAGTAAAAAGGCTACCATTTGTTCTTAGGCAGACAAAACTCTTGGGGCAAAGGTGATATCTTTTATTAGACCAACTAAATGCTGTAGTTGCAATTTCTTTTTCTTTGCAAGACTTTGGGCTTAGTTGCCCTTTGTTCTTAGCTTTTTATATGTTTACCAGATACTCAATTCAGTTCCTGAATGATTTCAGAGGCTGTGATCTTCTTTACTCCCAGGATTCAGAGATAATGTGCAATAAAATTGTGAAAGCTGGTAACTCTGAAAATCAATTGGTAATGCAAATTCAAAAAAGAAAATGGTATTGTGATGAAATTATGTTAAGCTCCAGTTTACTTGTCAGGCCTACAGATATTTTGCTGTACCAGATTGAGACTCTTCTTTAAGCTATTTTACCAAACTAGTGTCAAGAAATAAGCCAGAGTGTTGCTAACTCTTCTGATTTTAATATGAATCTTGTTGGCTTTGGTGTTTTCCTTAAAGACTAAGCTCCTGGAGTCACGTCATTCTTCATCTTTTCTTTTCTTTTGGAAAGGTATGTCTCCATGGCATGGAATGGCATGATGCTGTTTAGATATACCCAAAGTTTCTAACCCTCATGATTCAAGATAGAACCTTTAAAAGTATGAATTGTAAAGGCTTGAAAATCAGAAGGCAAATAAAAAGTGTGACCCTGCCACCCCCCCCAGTGTTTTATGATTTTTTTTTTTACAGTCATATTTGGTAGTTCTGAAAACAAATCCCTGAAGAGAAATTGATGTTATAGTAGAAAAAAGACCATATTGGAGAATCAGCCATCTCAATTTATTACAAATATTTTTAGTTGGGTATTTTTTTTCACATTTCAGGTGAAGAAAATAGTACGTGCTAATAAATAACTTCAGTGATTTTTTTCCCACAGAAATTAAAATTGAGATAAAATTTGGCATAGTTTTGAAATAGACCTAGCAACATTTTTAATATATGTTTCACACACTGACGCACTTTGGTCCCATATAAAATAAAAGAATTCTTAGAACTCACGTTTAATTAAAAAGAAAAGTGAGTATTGTTTTTGTAATGGTGATTGCAAAGGTTGAAATTAACAGTTTTAAGTGTGAGAAACAACAAAGTTCTGCAACACTACCTGGATGATTGGTGCTCATCATTAATAGACAGGCTTCCTTTTTTCCTTTGTGTACATAAATACCAGATAGGATATTGATAACGTGGTGTACCTGTAGAGACAACATATTTACAGTCTAAAATACAGACAAAAAAAACAAAGAAGGGCCAATATGTGCCAAAGTGCTATCTTGTAACTTTGGGAAAATACTCCTTTTGAACTGTAGCCACTGAAGCCCAAAAAAGAAAGCGCTATCATTCTAAGTCCTCATTAGTGAGTGTTTAAAATTTTACCTTAAATTGACCATCTGGGTTAAAATATTTTATGCTTCTCATGAAGTATTGGAGGTTAAATTTAATCATCTGAATAATATTTTAGTTTGGAGAGATTTGGGGCTTGATCCAGGGCTCATTAAAGTCAATGGGAATCTTTCCATTAATGTTATGGGCATTAGATCAGATCTTTAAAATGCACAGCAAAAGAAATGAATAGAAATATTCACAGTATGCCACAGACTATACCAATTGATTTTGGTATAAAAACATCTTTCAGATTATATCAGATAAATAAAAAAAATTAATATAGCATATCTAGTAATATAGGAGCTCCAATTTTATCTGTGTTTCACATTTATTCTCCAATTTCACCCCAGAACAAAATCGTAATCTTTGAGCCGGAGGCTCTCATGACATGGATTCTGCATCAAGATTCTCTAATGAAAACCTGTGTATTTGAGTGCAGTTCCATTGAAATCCATTCTCCAGGATTATCCAATGCATGAGTGTCACAGAAGATGTGTTAACATCATTGACAGACATTAAAAAGAAGTCAATCTGACACATAATCCCATGTGCATGGCAGGAGGTGTGATTATGGGCTCAAGCATTAGATCCTATCATGCTATACTGCCAGTGCAGGAAGGGCTTGGGATCATGATCCCAGGCTCCTCTTGCACCAGCAGTCTTCACTCCCATGGCTGGGAGCCCCATCAGTTGATTGTTTCTTTCAGCCATGGAGCTGGGAGCTCCAATCAGCTGGCAGAACTCCTAGCCATGGAAGTACAAGGTGCAACCCCTATGGCTGGGAGCTCCAGTCAGCTGATGGGACTCCCAACCATGGGGACAGGCACCATGCATTCCCATGGCTAGGAGCTCCATCGGTTGATAGGGAGTTCCAGCTGGAAGCCTCGATCAGCTGTGCTGCCCCAGCTGGGAGCCTCGATCAGCTGGCTAGCGCTCCTGGCCTCTGGCATATGTGGGACACTGTTCCAGTGTCTGGGAGCACTGGCACAAGTTCAGTTAGAGGCATGATAGGAACTAGCCACAAAATTATTACACATGTTATCATGCCATTAGTTGAATGAATGTGTGGCTAGGTCACTACTTAAGACGTGATTAAACAGTTAATCACATCTCGAGCATAACATGCATCAGGGGCCTAAGAAAGTTCAAGGACTGCAGCTGTATTTTGGCATTATTACTTCTGACAATCAATAAGGAAGAGTTCTTACTCAGCTACCATCTGTCTTCTGCCCATTTCCCTCAGAAGTTAAAATCAGGAGTCCAGTCCTTTATTTTACAGAGTTCAGCCACCTCACCTCATAGAAGTCAGAAATGAAGGTGTCCGGCATCTTGCAAGATGAGGCCCCAAATACATACAATCAGGTCAGGAAAGTGACTATTTGCTAACAGAACACACAAGAAACCCAAAATTTCCATCCCAAAGGAAATTCATTGATGCAGAAATTTGGTTTTGTTCCATATTGGCACAAAATCTCCAAATCTTGCCTTTTTTCATGAAATGGAATACTCTGAACGATTTTGTTCCAAACGTATTGTTTTGATAATGCTGAAACAAAACATTTGATAATTTCCAATAGGAAATTTTGGTGAAAAACATATGTTCCTATAAAATCTTCTGGTTTCATTGAATCATCATTTTTATGGTAAATTACTGTGTTGGAAAAATATTTTCCCCAGCCTTATGTATTGATATACTTTAAATGTTTTTATTATTTTCCCTAAGCATGCAGTCATTTTCATAGAAAGAGCCTGATTTTTCAAGGTGCTAGTCACCCATAATTCTTATCCTCCATTTGCACTGTCATTTAGCTCTCCCAAGGGAATTTTTATTTACTTTGAATTTGAAAGTAAAAGCATAGCCAGAGTATTAGCCACCCCCAAAAAGCATAAGGTGTTGCACAACACAGCCCAAGATATGGGACCAGGGTTGGATCCACTGGCACAACTGCACCCCCATTTTAGATTGGACAACATCATGGGAGCCTCCTAGGACTTTTTAAATCCTTTAAGGGATGTGAAAATCACCCTCCACTCCTTTTTCCCCCACCCGCACTGCAGGATTGACTGAACACCTAGCTCCCAACCTCCTCCATCCATGGCAATGTAGAAAGACCACCCTTAGGAGCCTCCAGGGACTTTTTAATGTCACTATAGAAGGTGAAAATGCCCCTTCCCCCACCACCCCTGCCAGCTGCTGTTGCTTTCTCTGCTGTCGCAGGGTTGAGGAAGCACCAGAGCTGTTCCTGTCTGCTCCAGGGGTGTGGGCTAGGCTCAGCTGGAAATAGGGAAAGTGGCATTGGGGTGTTCAGGCAGGATCATGTTCCCCACACAGGCTTCTGGGGACAGGGCAGGGAGGAGGGAACTACTTTACCACCCTCCTGTTGCCACTGTCCCCATCCCTAGCTGAGCCCAGCTCCAGCGTAGCCTGGCTAGGACTGGTAGAAACATCTCCAGTGCTTCCCCTACTTCTAGGACAGCAGGGAAAGCAACAGTGGCAGGAAGGGGTGGGGGAATTTTCACCAGCTTTAAGGACTTTTAAAAAGTTCCTGGAAATTCCTCAGAATAGTCTGCCCACATCAGTGAGAGCAGAAGAGGCTGGGAACTAGGGGTGTAGCCACCTGTGCAGTGTGGGTTGCTGCTACTGCATCACCCTTTGGAAAATCCTGGGTCTGCCCCTGCGTGGGAATTATGAGAAATTGTCACTTCGGAAATATTTTGTTTCGGTGTGTGGTTAGTGGCCAGAAGAGTATAAAGAATATGTAGTAAATGAGTTCTGTCCTTGGCCAGTTTCTTTTCCTTTCAGACATCTTTTGTGTGCTTGAGTTGAGCCCAGTGAATATGACTGAATAGAGTTCCGGTTGTTCTGCCAGAAAAGAAGATAAGGTGACAGGGGTAAAGCAGTCATATGAGAAGCCTATATGTCTTGGAAGCATCTGCCTGTGTCAGTGACAAATACACAGAACTGCAGAAGCCAGTTACCCTAGTTGCACTCTGTTCTTTGTCCACAGCGTGTAGATGGTTTTGGTATGCTGATTTTGAATTATAAGCCTTGCATGAATTTGTACTTGCAACTCGGCATCCTTAGTTTTTTAGACTGTGAAAGGTGAAAGTGACCTCTGCAAAGGATTTTCAAGCCTCATAGATGGAAATTCAGAATCGTGAATCAAGCTTAGAACAGCTCCATCTTTTATTGATACAACTTCTCCTGATTTACTGCAGGAAATTGCTAAAATGATTAAGAGTACCAACACTCTGAATAAAATGCCTGGATGACCTCCAAAGCACTATGACAAAGAAAACTCTTAAAGCCTGTGTGATCAGATCATAAAAATTGAATCCATATCAGAGTTTGAAAACATTTATAAACAGGATGGAGGAGTGGGGATGGGGGAGACCAGCATCAGGTGGCTAAAGAACTTCTTTCTGGGGTTTTCGGCAACTGCCCCCTGTTCTTCTGTTTTGAGAAATAATATAGGAGTGGCTACGTGGAATATCTGATTGACAGCTAAACCTTCATCCTTAATCTTATCAACCAAGAAATGGATGACTATACCTGTTAGTAAGCATCAGTGGAGAGGTCTGTTTTGTCTTGGGACCAATATTAATACTATTATTATACCAGTAAAATTATTAATAAACTAAAGTATGTTACAGTTTGGCAGGACATTTCATACTAAGATCTCAAAGCACTTTAAAAATATTAGCTAATTAAGCCTCACAACATCCTTCTGTAGAAAGGCATAATTTAATGCAATCTCAAACCCAAGTAGGAAAAATATTGCAATGAAGATGTAGGGAATAGTACCTTTTCTTATGGTTAGTTTTATCGTGCTATGTGTATTTTAAGAGAAAGTTTCCCTATCTGGAGAAAATACAAAGCAGCCATTGGAGACTTCCACCCCCATGACCTGGCTTGTAGAACATCTGTGGAGGTTTCCTTTGAAACTGTACAGAGCAGTATTGTCTATACAAGTTTGAGTGGGACGTGTGTTTCTTTTGGCTGGAAGGAAATAAGGTACAGTTGCGTTGCCCAGATGGAATCTTTGAAATATGCATGATAGTGGCAGCTGTGTGTGGGAAGAATGACTTGAAGTGTGTTGAGGAGGAGGCTTGTTTACTGTGTTACTGTGTTCATGTAGCTACAAAGTGGAATGGAGAGACAAATGAGGAACACAATTCATGTCCATATATTCCTGCTTCACTGTGCTGGACAGTTGTCTGTTGTAAAAAAAAAATATTGTACATTTACTTTACAACAGAAATGTAAAACAGTTGTAAATTTCAAATGAAGCAGACAGGAAAATATAGGCAGTATCTTGGTAAAAGGATGCCATCATTATGGGCAAATTACCAATCTCCGAAAATTTAGTTTAGCAAGAATTCATGGTAGTTCTGTGGCTACCCCCATTATACAATAATCTTCTATCTTCACCTCTGTTAAAGGTCTTCTCATATATATATACTTCTATATTTTATTCTGTAATGTACAAATTATCCTTCATAAAACAAGGTTGTATTTTTATATGAAACCTATAGAAATGAACATATTGTTCTGGCAGGCTTCCTTGACTTTGAATTTCATGCATGCCCACCATATTTATTAGCAGCTGTTTTTTCTAGGTCTCCAATCCTTCAAACACTTGACCATGTGTGTAAGCACTGTATGATAGGAACCCTACTTTATTATTAATTGTGTTTATAGTATGCCCTTTGTGCCCTGCCACCGGTCCTGATGTGATATGTCAGGAGAAAAGTTTCTGAGACTTTTGGAGGTCAACCCCATTGGTAGAAAAGCTTTCCTGAAACATATGATTGTAGGTTTACAGTTCTCGCGTCCTTCAAACCTAAAGAGATGGTATGTAAATCAGAGAAAGAGAATATGAGGAACAACAAAAAGTGTTGTGTTAATCTAGAGACTTTTCTGGGATTTTTATAATTGTTTTTCATTTGTATCTTACATCTATGAATTTCAGTCATCTCATTAATTCATGCTTTTCTGTAGGGAATACAAGGGTTTATAGTTTACTTTTTCTCTTTCAATCACCAGGCGCCCGCATCAGTGGGTGCTCCAAGGTGACACATGAGTGGCTACTCAAAGCAAGGCAGGCACACCAGGATACTTTGCACGTCGTCCACAACCCACCCTTCGCAGGGTGGGTGGGCTAGCTTTGACCCAAGTTGTCTCCCCCAGCTGAACAGGGTGACATGCTCTAGTTCCCCCTGGCTTCAGGTCTGGGCCACTGCAGGCATGTGGCTGCATTTCTGGAATCAAAAGTGAACGTCTGTTCACTTGTTTATTGGTTCAGTCTATGCAGCTTAGACTAAGCTGTGAAGATTGAATCGATTCACCCCCAAGCTTTTTGACTGTCTGTATATAGCCGATGTGAATAATTTCATCTCAAGGTTATCTTGTACATACCTTCGTATTTTTTTATACTGTATATTTCCAAAGTGCCAAGTACATCGAAAATGTTCCACTAAGAAACTGTGAAAATGTGGCCATGAAAAATGAAGAAAAGCCATTTTATATTATGGATTGTCTTGCTTACTGTTTAAAGTGCAGACTATGCTTGTTCTTAAGGATACTATTCTTTGGAAGTAAAAATTGAAATAATATTGAAACTTGTAGTTTATGGTATCATGTCTGTACAATGACACAAAATAACAGTGTCAAGAGCCACAGTTATTTGTCACAAAACATTTCATATCCCTGTGTCTTGCTATCTTTAAGAAGAGGATATTAAATAAGTATCCTGAGGCTAATTTTCCTGGAGGCCCAAAAAAGAACTGAATTGATCAAAACATTAGAACCATCAATGAGGAAAATTAACAAGTGTTTGTTTCTGTATTGGACAAACACAACATCTTTAAAATACTTCAAACAGAAGATGTTGCTGCAAATGGAGTGTGAAAAAAATATCAGTTTAATTAGTGGTAAACAATCATGGCAGCTAGAGAATTTTAGGTGTTGATATTGTTGATTAATTATAGTTCGAATTTGCTTTTGAGAATTTCACTTAGAGAACTGTGATTGTTGTTTTGTTCTTAGCCTTTTCAAAAGGCTATGTGGAAATTCACTAGTTGAAGCATTAATAAGGTTATGGCAGTCTTCATCTTCTTTTAGAGCATCTGCCTTGAACCTTGTGTTGCCATTAACATCTCTGTGAAGTGAGTACAAAACATAACTATTCTGATTTGCTAGCAACATGCCTTCATTTTGCACAGATTTAAATGGCTAAACAAGGTGTGAGGGTAGGGATATCAGGCCCATCATTGATTGAGCCTTTGTGTCCCTATGAAACAAGTATCAGTACCAGTTTATTCCCATTTTGCAGCTGAGAAAGCTGAGGCACAGGGAGGTTAAATGATTTTCCATTTTAAGGTGAGAGGCAAGAATAAATGCTAGGGCTCATAACTCTGCATTTTAACCCCGGACATATTTCTGCCTCATTACAGGCAGGTAAAAGATTTATCATCTATCCATTATTGTGTAGGCAGGAGGAAAAATGAGTGGTGGTGATTTAAAAGTGGGTATTTGCGTATTTATATTTCTATCCAGTGTTATTCAAAGACGTCTATGTGCATTAGGTGCCTGTATCTAACTAATTTGTTTCAAATGCCTCTAGGCGCAGAAAGCATAGTTCAGTGATCTTTATAAAGTCTGGACATTTGGTGTCTAGTTCAAACTACTCTATATCAGTTATGGCTGTGCCATGCCTGTGTCTGTTCCTATAGGTTTATATGACATGCGTGTATATGCATTCATGCACACCTGGATTAGCTTTTGTTCCTATGTGTTAATTACTTGTTTGCCTCTCCCAGCACTGCCTCCTTCCCCTCTTTCTTTCCCTCCCTTCCTTTCCTGTTTTTTGTATTCAAATCACTCTCTCTCTTTGATACACGCTGCTCTGTGCATGTCCTTTCATAGCATCTTATGAAGTGAGCTCCGGCTTATGAAAGCTTATGCTATACATCTCTGATGTAGTCTGTAGTAGTGGTTCTCAACCTTTTTTGTAGTAGGACCCATTTGTAAACATCAGTGGCCAGTCCCAACCCAGTGGTCCTCAGTCTCAATCCACTGTTCCCCACCCCCAGGACCCAGCCCCACAATGTGCAGGTGAGGGTGGGTGTGCGGAGCAGGAGGGGAACCAAGCAGTCCCTTGCAGGCTGGAACTCTGTCGGCCTGCAACAGAAAAGCCAGTTTCCCACATTTTTCTCCTTTAAAGAAGAATTCATATTTAAAGTTTGTTGATCTATTTTTAAAGTTCCTCTATGACCCTTTCATATAGCCATGTGACCCACTTGTGTGTTGAAACCCATGAGTTGAGAAACTTTGTAAATCTACCCTGCCTTCTATCTTCCTAACCCTTACAAATGCAAACCAAAGTTGTGACATGACCTACAACTACAGGACCCAAAACTTCTAAGATGTGCATGGACCAGTCATTGATTTACAAAGTGTTCCAGCTCCAATAATAAAATTGTCGTTAAATTACTTCTTAGTGGGCTGTGATGGAGCCACAGCTGGCTGAGAAGGGCCCTGCCCCTGCAACCCAGGCCATTCCCTCCACACCCAGCCTCAGCAGCACCTGTAGCCAGCCCCACTCAGCCCCAGCTGAGGCAGGCAGATAGCAGGGCTGGCCCAAGCCAGGCCACAGGGGTGGGGTGGGGTGGGGTGGGGCCCTACTCAGCCAGCTGAAGCTCTGCGACAGCCCAGCCTGGTGTGCATGGGTGGCGGCTGGCCAGGCAGTAGTGCAGAGGCAACGCCACTGCAGCTGTGGGTGAGCACCTTGGCAGCCGGACTGGCCGTGCAGGACATGTTAATCATGCCCATAGCTGCCTGGGCCAGCTCTAAGGCACCGGTGGGCCCAGAGTCTGTCAGCCACTTGCCATGGGAGCTCATGTGTCCGCAGCTGCTGCAGCACCTCCTGCACAGTGCAGACATGCAAGCCCCATGTGGGAGGCATGGCAGCAGTGGATGCAGACACATGTGCCTCCATGGCATGCAGCTGCTGGGCTCTGGACCTGCCAGCACCTCCAAGCCGGCTCGGGCAGCCATGGGAACAATTAACATGTCCTGCACAGCTAGTCCGGCTGCCAAGGCACATGCCCACAGCTGCAGCTGCATCATCTTGGCACTGCTGTCCAGCCAGTCGCCACCTATGCACGCTGGGCTGAGCTGTCACAAAGACACAGCCAGCTAGGAAAGGCCCTGCCCCCAGGTTGGCCCATTACCTGCCTGCCTGGACCAGGGTTGACCAGTGCCAACTGTGGGTGCTGCTGAGGGTGGGTGCAGAGGGGCTGAGGCTCCATGACTGTCTTGCCCAACCTGGGCTTGGAGAGCCAGAAGCAATCAGGACACACAGCTCCTGAGGCCCCAGCCTAAGCTGCAGCTGGCTGGGAAGGACCTGCCCCTGTGGCCTGCCCAGCTTTGGCCGGCCCCTCTGTGCCTGCTGTCAGCTGAGTTTGCAGGCTGGCCTAGCTCAACCCCACAGTCCCAGCCTCAGCTGTGAGTGAGACAGGTAGATGGTGGGGCCATGCCAACTGGCTCGCTCCTTAGCCTTATGGGACCATGCCAAACCAGCATCTGGCCACACCCCTTGCTCCTGGTCCTGCTAGAGAGCTGCTAGCCTCTCCCCATAGGGTCTGCCCTGCTGTTCCCTGATCATGCGAGTGGCCCTTTTCTGGACCCTCTCGATGCTGTCCACATCCCTCTTGAAGTGCGGCGCCCAGAACTGGATTCAGTACTCCAACTGCGGCCTGACCAGTGCCACATAGAGGGGGAGGATCACCTCTTTGGACCTGCTCGAGATGCATCTGTGGATGCATGACAAGGTACGGTTGAC